>NC_135708.1:16803295-17160140 GCF_964276395.1 Gasterosteus aculeatus
TTACCTTGTTGGGCCCTGACGACGGTTGCTGTTGATTGCAATCGCCGTGGTTCGAGCATGTAGCTTTAATCAAGCAATAAGAGGTTGGACAACAACTGAGAGGTCTGAAGAGGCTCGTGCACGGGAACGGAGGGGAGGGATGGCCTCAATCCAACGACTCGTCCGTGCCGCTCAGTGATCAAATGAATATATAGTCAATTTCCACGAGTACTTGTTGAGAATGCAACGCTTTCAGCCAGTATCCTCTCTCTCCAAATCGCACAACAGGAGACTGAATGTAAAGCACATTAAAAGGCCTCACTGCTATTTGCTATTCAAAATGTTTTTGCACTGTAGACACAGAATGTCACACGCCTCTGAGACCAAAGTGCCCCCTAATGGTGCAAACCTCCCTGACAACTCCTAATCCCAAACTATTTGCTTGAACTCAATTTTTAAAAAACCCCTAAATTAACTAAATTAAATTAAGACCGGTCTCTACAATCGGTGGCTACTCTTAACTCTGTAGGCAAATGACTTGAAATGATTCATTTTAAAAGGATTTCCACTGTGGGAGCAAACAGGCTGGAAACACACTGCATGCATAAAGGAGTGTCTGAAGGCGGTAATCACGTCGACAGATTCAAAAAGGGAGAGAGAAAGAGGAGGAGGAGGAGGAGGAGGAGGAGATGTGACGAAGAATTACCTTCATGGGCCTTTAGATTTCTGGCCCTTTTTTCAAAGAAAATACATATTATGACGTATTTGTGTGATTATTTTTATCTTACAAAAATTTTATTTTACGTCTAAATATTAAAAAACACAGAAATTATGAATAATATTAAGCAAAAATTTGAAATCACACCAATTGTTAATACGATAAAAGATGAAAGAATATATTTGAATCTGAAGAATAGAGCATAATTTTGCACAGAAATCCAAGATGCCAATAAATAAAGAATCCGTTTTTTCCCCAGATAAATTATTTTGAACTCAGTAAATTTATTTGGATCGATTTTTATAAAATTGTGTTCCCACTGCCTTTTATCCGCACTCACACTGAAATTATTACTCCCTGCCTCATACAGGCTTTGCTCTTGTTTCTTTCTTCTATTCATATTGCCCCGGTGTGGTGAATGAGCCAATCTGAGAGGAGACAAGAGGCAGATGGATTTCGGTGCTCTGGATTATTCAAATGATAGAGGAAAGTTCAGGCAGAGAGGTGTCGCTGGGGCGGCTGCCCATTCACTCACCACACAATACCCCCCAAAAGTACAAGTAAATCCTCCCAAACACACAAACTCCCTAACTTCAACTCCATGGCTGTTCGTATTTTTTGCAAGTTGCAGCTACAATTGAAGATTTATGAAGTTTGAAATTTAAAAGTAGATTCTATGCAATGCAACGTGACCGAGAGCCCTGTGATAAACTGAAAAAAGATAAAAGGTGAAATGTTAAATGTAGCAACATTTTATAACCATGCTATTTTGCACAGCTCAAAGAAAAGACTGCATGGCAACAGCAAGTATGATGACATTTTGTAAATATAACCGTAATAGTTTTTTGAATCCCTGAATTATTAAAAAAAAAAAAAGATTAATTTCAGAAATACGAAAATAAAGCCATTAGATGTGGACGAACTCTAGTACCTTAAAACCTGCAACATCACATTTCCTGGTAGGCCAACTCTAGAAATATATCCAAGAATTGAATAAAATGATATAATATCAGAGATACTAGATAAGATAAGGATACATATATTTGTAATGAATGCTATTATAATAGAATAACTATATAAACACGGAGCCAATTTACCAGCTTTCAGTATAAACCGGGCAGCTGCGGAGAGGTTGACCATGCACATAAACTTTGTCCTCTGCAGCCAGATGTGCTCAAAGCAAAGCATCACTTTGACCAGGGCGGCTTCGAGGACTCTGCGTACCGGGTGCATTGCCCATTTCCCCCCGTTGCTCGATCAATGTTGTATTCTTTAAGCCTTCGCATTGTCGACCTCCAGCAGACTTTCAGCAGCACAGCGGATGAAAACCCCGAAACCTACGCTAAAATATCCTGAAAAACTAAACAATATAGGACGTCATTTTCGTTCACACACGGAATCCGGTTTTCGACGAGTTTGCAAAGCCGGTCCTTTAAAGGCGCCTTTTACGCATTCGACGCATTAGAACTTGCACACGGAACATTAATAATCATACAAAAAGAAAAAACAGGACAGTTGCACGTTTCAAGCCTAGATATAATTACCCGAATCCATGTGGCGGCACAGAGTGCACATTTCGCAGCAGACGGCGGTGTCCTGTATTCCAGAGCGCGCGCTTAACCACTGACGCCCGCCGCGGCTCCAAGAAGCGTCTGTGCGTCCCGGCCGCCCACTCAGTCCGCTTCTCCAAAAGTTCCCCCGCGAGGGTCCCATGCGCCCCCCCCCCCCCCCTCCGCCCCCCAGCGCCAACAAAAGACCGCGGCTTCAACACGGAGATGAAGAATTAAAAAAAAAAAATTAAAAAAAAAAAAAAGGGGGGAAAAAAGGGAGAGTCGGAGAGAATAAGAAAAGGGAGAAGAATGTGGGATATGCCCGCCTGATTTTCCGAGCCTCGGAAGAATGTGCAGAAGCCCCACTAGTGAGTCCTTTCAGCGCCTCTGTGCCAATGAAAAGAGACGGGGAGGTGGCGGGGTTGGGTTTTTTTTTTTTTTTGCCATCATTTAGTTAAGGCTGAGCCCCTCCTTATATTCAGCGGCTCAGGAGTCCCCGTCCATTGCACATGTCATATCCACTGGTTGCTATAGCGATGCCTCCACATGTTGTCGACAGTGAATGTTCAAGGAGCGATGCCTGGCTAATAGGCTTGCGGGCCGAGGGGCGATATGAATGGACATAGGGCCAGACACTCATTTGTTGAGCTACTAGGGGTCTCTGTGTTTGGTGTGTGAATTGCTGTTTTCTCAGGCTCTCCTTTTCCTCTGCGCTCCCTCTCCCAGGGATTCAGCTATGTGAGCAGAATAGGGGAGATGGGGCAGTCTATTCTTCAAAGTAGGCTTCTGCATTCAAAGCTGAAGTGAGCACTATAATAAGAGGCTACCGCACAGTACAGTAGTTGTAAACTATATGAATGCGGCATGGGACATTGGGTGCACTCTGAAAAAAATACTCAGGCCAAAGTAAATTGCGTATAATTGGCTCGGTCCTTTCTCTGCTTCCCTCTGAGATCGGCAGGAATAAAGAAAAAGAGGAGAGGAAAATTGCAATTTTAACAAGTTTTAAAGATAAAACTCACCCAAAAAAACCCTATCCTAATTAGCAATCAGTCTGAAAAAAGAAGAGATCCAAAGGAGAGCAACAGCTGCACTTAGCAGGGAGAGAGAGAGAGAGGGAGAGAGAGAGAGAGAGAGAGGGAGAAAGGGGGATTATGGAGAGCGCACGGAGAGAAAAGGAGAAAGAACAAGAAAAGGGGCGGTGAAGAGAGGAGAACAGGGGTCCTGTCAAATGCAGATGACGAGTCTTGGGGAGGGAGGGGGTTTGTGTGACGGGGGGGCTCTCCAGTTTATTTTTTTCCATTCAGAGAGCCCCCCCCCCTCCTTCTTCTCTATTGTCCCTCTGTGTGACAGCTGGAGTTGGCAATGTGAAGGGGAGAACAAAAAAACAGCCCGCTGTCCGGCCTTCGTCCGGTGCCGCGTCGGACGCCACCCCACCTTCAGAAAGCAGAGCCGACCAAGGCCAAAGTCTGAGGCTTACAACAGTTACAGCAATGCTGCAAAACGAAAATTATTTGGTCATTTTACACTGATTTGGACTATGAAAATGTGTTCCTTCCAAATATGTCATGGGGGGTGGGGGGGCACTCTTTACGTCATGCTCTCTGCACACTTGCATCCTCATTTATCAGGAATTATTCTGAATCCACATTCAGCTCTCACGCCTGCCGCAAAAATGTGGCGACTGCCATTTTTTATTTTTATTTCTGCAGCATTCAGGTTTGAGTAAAAGAAAGAGACGCTGTTGCACGAATGCAAGATGGACGCGAGAGTAACGCATGGTGGGAGACTTTTATCACGCGGTTTTGCTATCGGAAAGAAAGAAATAAAGCCTCCGGAAGTTAATCCCCTGAATATCAGCCCCTACGTCGAGTCAACCATCGGATCATGTCTGCGGTGTTCTCTGGTGAACTGGAAGAGAGAACCCTCGTTCACTCTTTCTCGTGTGAGATACCCCGGTCACCCACCTGTCAGCCGTATCTAAATCCACACTCCTCCGGAGCCGGGGTGTTCCCCTGACACCACAGCAGATGAACAAAAAAAAAGGAAAAAGGAAATGTCTACCGAGAACCCGACACAATCTTTACTTCTCGGTGAAGGGAAGCCTGACTTTGGCACCTGTTGTTTTCCTTCACTTGAACTCTGCGTAAATGGACTCATTTTCACACCTTCCAGCCACTGCTGCACACCACGATTTCACAACTCATGTCACGTCCTCTGGCGAGGCCGTTGCTAATGGTTATCACACCAGGGAGGTCTGACGTGCATCGATTCACCCCCCCCCCCCCCAAAAAAACCCCCCTACAAGCTCTCAAATTCGCACAGAAGTCGTTCTTATGGTCACTGGCGATATTCGCTGATGCTGTCAAGCCTCTGAGTCCCACCGGTAAGTACTTCCTCGGGGTAACACGTGTTCGAGCGGTCGGCCTGAGTCCCGCCAGGCTTATCCGTCCTCTCCTGCACTGCTCCTGTGTTTGCTTCCGCTGACACCCTTCACATTTCCAATAAAAAAAAAAAAAAGAAAAAGATGGAAAAGCGGCGAGCGTGTTTAAACAACGGGAGAAAGAGCTGCGCGGCACTTCGCCGCGTCGCTTAGAGAAGGAGGGATGACGGATGTTAAACAAATGTCACAATCAAGTGCACCGCCGGAGATGGCGCGGCGGAGACACCCCGCCGAGGCTCGTGCATGTGAGCTGACAACACGGATGAAGAGATATCTGGCTTAAATATTTGCACGCACTCACAATTTTTGAGGGAGTGCAAAACCTGCAACGACTGCGTAGCTGGACACGGAGCGGTTAGAGGCTGTGATACGTTGATGAAAAACAGGAGCCTGGTGGACGACGTGGCGATCACAGTGTAACGACATCAGCAAGAGGCTAATGCAGTTTACACTGCTGCTGTACAAGGAGCCGACAGCTGCAGGGTGTACCTGCAGACTTAACCAACTTGTGATACCGCCACACGAAGAACAGTCGGGGTTTCTGCTCGGCTCTTTTAAAATAGGTTGCAATAAATTATTCATAATGATATCTGAGCGAGAGTGTTGCTGCAGCTCCATTTGGGAAGGTTTTGGGGGGGATTAGCTTTGAACCGTAATGCGGAGAGAAATGTATGCAAAACAAAACACATTCGGGTCTTCTGTTCATGTCTTTATCAGATTCACCAGCTGTTATTGTTGAAGTGATATTAGAAGATGTGCGTGAAGGAAAGACTCATCCTAATCTGTGTTCTTGCTCTTTAGCTTTTAAATGCTTTGTTTTCACGCTTGCCTTTAACATTTGTAATGAAACAAAGCACTCGCACAGGCAACATTTAATTGTGAAAATCTGCCTATTTGGATTCAAAGTACAGCGATGTAATTATGGTATGTTTTTTTAAGTTGGTACCGTGCAGTTTGATTTTTCCGGCCATGACATAAAATAGCACTTACAATGAGATTAAATATCATAGGTGACACCTTGCTCTCCCGTCTAAACTGCTATGCATACGTCCCTCACTGTGAGGTGCAGGGGATGTCTTTAATGAATTGTGTCTCCTGTGTGTGTGTGTGTGTGTGTGTGTGAGGGAGAGAGAGAGAGAGAGGGGAACACCGTATTTCCTAATGGAGGATGTTTCAAGACACAAAAAGGTCCCATTTCTGGGTTTTACTTCTGGAAACATTTGAATTGCTGTGTTTAATGTTCATCAGTTGCTCAGAGAGGAACCATCCATGTGTGTGTGTGTGTGTGTCACACACACACATGTCATTCCTGTATTTTCCCCAGATGGGCTTGTTCAAATAGACCCCTTTCTTATGTGAATCCCAGCCCAGGCGTTGCCCATGCCAAGTAGTTCAAAGCAGTAAACATCAAGGTAAATGTTACGCCTGTCATCTTGACTATATTTAAAGCAGAGGCAAACCCACACACACCAACAACAATGTGCACTTCAAAAAGATGGAGCTGCGGCGCCGTAGCCCGGAGTAGAAAATACAACCGTATCTCAAGGATGATAGAAAATGTTGTTTTAATCTGTAAGCATGGCCACAAAGCAGTACATATCTAACGCTGAATTAACCACTAAAAGGTGTGCACACATTTAATGGATGATTTATGATTAGGCGAAGAACAGGGGACATTCTAATGGAGCAATGTGGATCTGATGGTGTCAAGAGGTCAGCCGACCTTCGTAAAATTTTGTGGTAATCTTTTTAAAACAATAGTTTAGACAGACGAATTTTTTTTTTTACAGCTGACTCATCCGGCAAAGGAGTGAGCATCCTAACAGGTTGATGATCCGTGTGAAAGACAGCATCACAGAGACAGCATTGCTCATGCAGAGCTGGATAATCAGATAAGTCAGTGGACCATCACGATGCTTTTTAAAAAAAATGATTCAGCACCACGGACAGCGGCATGGATTTATCAATACAAAGTTAGGCTGCTGATATTTCAGAGCCAAGTTTGGGGCCATGGATTCCAAAATGCACAAACCTCAGTCAGATGAAGGATCAATGAGGCAGACTAACAACCCCTCTGGCCTGCACCCACCAACCCCCCCGACATAATTAAACGTCATGTATTTACAGGCCTACGGCATATCGAAAGGTAGTTGGCTTCAGATGACAAAAACATTCCTTACAATGTGCATGTTTTGGAAAGGTTAAAAAAAGAAACCACCCTCCGAGCTCTTTAGATTAAGAGTCTTGCTCTCACTTCGCCCCGATGCACACTGCACCATTTGGAGGAATCCAAAGCTTGGCCTCTTGTGAATAGTTTCCTAAAGCTGTGGGAGATGGCTAACAAGTTTAGCGAAAACATAATTTTAATAAAACCTGCTATTAAAGCCACTTTCAGGCTCAGTTAAAAAAACACACACAAAAAGCTGAGTGCTTATTTAAGAATAAGAGTAGCTTCATATAACAGCTCCCCTTTCAGAAGGCTCTTTTCACAGCAGCCATTTGACACGTTATTGCAAGGCAAACACAGGTGTAATTAAAAATATTGATCATAGCCCTGTTCCGTGTAGGTGGAGCGCTGCCCTGGTGCCGTGCACGCTGGCTCACCTGCAGTGAGACACTAAATAGAGCGAGTCCATCATTAACTCGATTAACTACACCTGGGTTTTTCTCTGCTGTGACATTTCAAAATGGCCGCTGTGAGGAGGAAACCTGCAGTGATGTGGTTCAATCCAGAAGAGACCAAGTTGTCGACTATATGTGAACGTGGAGCTGATTTACTGATCTATTTGTTTAACTTTACTCCCGACTGGTTTGAGCTAATACTTTTTCTACCTGCAGTTTTTTTTTTTTAAAATAGCAATATGTCTGGCAAGAAAAATGTGCATGTTTGCTTAAGTAATGCAAAAATGAATTAAAAGTTTGCAAATAAATAAAAAGTTATTAAAGCAGAATCAGCTCTGTATCAGTAAAGGTGTTTGCACTCTGGTTCAACACGGAGCAAATAACACTCAGATATTAATTTATCCCAAAGAGAAAGAATCATGTTCAAGATGTAATTATCTTTAGATCTCATGATGCCGTGGGTAAAAAGTCATTAAGACACCAAATAAAACGGTCAGGTCCAGAATATGATCCCGGTTTTTAAGACGCAACCCAATCACGACAGGTAATTGAAGGTAATACTTCATTCTATTCTGTGAAAAGATAAAAGGAGAACCGCCACTAAAATCTGACTCGTCCACAGTCAGAAACAGCGAGGAAAACAGGGAGGTTTTAATTGTTTTGTTTGAATAGAATCCACACTACTTTTAGGCTATTAGGTTCTCGGCTGGCTCCTTTTTTTATCTTGGAAAGAGATAAAACCGCAATTAATTTTGAAAGGACGGAAAACAGTGAGACAATACATCAAGTCACACATGAGTGGGGCCGGGGTGTTGGGGGGGTGGGGGGAGGAGTGGGGGGGTTGTGGGCCGCCGCGGAATAACGGAGGTAGTCAAAGGTAGCATTCATAATTGAAACCCCAGTCTCCTGAGACCTAGTGTGCTGGTGGACTGTTACTGAGACTGACAGCAAAGGGACAAAGAGACGAGGACAGCGCAGAATGACTTCATGGCTTCAATAGCGTCGGCCCGCTCCACACCTGGGTCCACGAAACATCTAAAAGCCTCTGAAACATCGATCCGTGGCTGTTTGAAGATACATTTAGCACTTGGAGAATTTGATTGTCCAAGGAGTTGAAATTCCACCAACCTTCCCACAAAAGTCAAGACAGAACTCACGGCATTTAGTTCAGGTTGAGCGTCAAGACTGAAAGGACGTACTGCTGTAAATATACATGAAAGAACCTCACGCTGGATGTATCCCGACGTAGCGATTCTGGTGGACTAGAGCCAAACTATACACTATTCTGATCACGCTGCATTTACATAATGGGAGCACCAATGGCCACGTGCCACTGCAACTGTACCTGGGTGCCGCTTGACTCGCGGCATATTGCTGCCGCCTGCCCGAGCATACGCCCCGATGATCAGCTACAGCTCGCGTAAGTGAAGACATACACGTGGAACCACAGGAGGCGGCGCGTGATAGGCCAGGGGGTCGCATCCCCGTAAACGCACACAGCCACGGCCTCATAAATCCTCATCAGTGTCTCCATTAAGCATCGCCCCCCCCCCCTGCTGTCGCCATGACAACGCCGGCCCCGGCGTGCGTCCGCGGGGGGAGGCGCGTGTGCCTGTGTAACCCCCTGGAGTTACTTAGGGGGTATTTCTTGGCACAGACGCCAACACCCCATACCTCGCCTCCAGACGCACTCTTGCTTGAGGGAGGGGGGCGGGTGGTGGGGCGGTTGGTGGGGGTGGGGTGGCAGGCGGCCAGGAAGGCGAGATCTGTTCCACGGCGATTGACTGGCACTGGCTGCGTCTGGACTGGAGGCAGGCGCTCTGATTTCTCTCTTTAATTACTGCAAATCGGAGGTGGCGAGGCCCATGCTAATGAAGCCGCACCAATCAGCTGGGAGGAGAGTCCTCTGCGAGGCGAGCTGACACTCAGCCCGGCGCCACAGCTGTAGTCTGGTATCAGCCGCCTGTTCGCCTGTCTCACATCTCCCACTGCTTCACGCCACCACCTCTGAACGACAACGCAAAGAGAGGCCGATCAGAAGTTTTTAAAGGCAGAAGGAAACATGATTTATGTCAAGATTCTGATTGCTCTGTAACATAATAATACATTGAGGGCTCATTATTGTAAATGCATATAATCAGTGGCGCCTATTTCCAGCGGCAAACATAATTACATGGCTTTTTGTGAAGATGTGGTGATGTCTGGTTTTTCCCTCCTTCTCCAAGTGAATAATGTAATGAACAGTGTTCATGGATCATAGATTGCTGAGATCCTTTTGCCTTTTGTTTGATTAACAATGAAATGTTACTCCCTCCATCAGTAACGTATGTTGATGAAGCCACGAATGACACATTTCACGTCTCCTTTTTCCACTTGTTGAGCCATTTGTCCTCGTTCTTGATATAATGTGCATTGATATGTCAGTTTTAGTCTCTTCTTATATCGGCTTGATATGTCGTCGTGCGTGTTCTTAAGCTGCAGGCATATAACTGTGCTCAGGTTAAAGTATTATTAAGGCTTGGCGGTGCAGCAGCTTCCCAGGTTTTCCTATTTTTATACAGAGATCCACCTGCTCTCCGTCAGGTGTCAGCTGCATCCGTGCATTTGCCGGCACGACGCGGCATGATGAGCGTGTTAGTGAATGTAAATAGACATGTGGGCAGCCATGTAATGTGTAAAGCAGAAATCCCATCACAGCAGGACAATCCTCCAGTTGACCGCACACTATCCAATGTTTGATCTTTGAATCTTTTTACCTTCACATACACACCACATTTGCAAATATTTGGCTAGAAGACTACATACAGTGAAGCAAAAACATATGAAAAAGTCTTCAGTCCATGAATTAACCGCTTTATTTTAATATTAACAAATTACCAAGTTGTGCATGTTTTGTATAATATACAGAATATTTAAATATTCACCACCATGTTTAAATATTGACAGGCCACCAGAGCCGAGGATTCAAAGCAGTGAACACAACCGAGAGGCAGAGTGGTCCAGTTTAATTTCATGCTTTATCACCCCAAATGGAAGATATTCATACACTCTCCCGAGTCAAGGTCTTCACGTCAAAGACCATAACAGCGTATCAAGCAATTTAGTTGACCTTGCTATGCAGAAAGTAACTAGCGGTTATAGCAGGTTTCACAATTATAGTCAATTAACGTCAATCGAAGATGATATGAAAGTTGATTATATTTAATTTGCTTAGAGCAAAGTGGTTTCTGTATTTTGTGCTCACTGAGCAATAATTAATCTGCTTCAGATCAACCACAAAAAATGTAGTATTTGCTGGAAAGCCAGCTATGACTAACGTGATCAACAGATAACTACAGTATATTTGTAAATGTGTCTTTATTTGAACTTCACACCTCTCAAGAAATACAATTGTTCAGTGTTATTATTATTCGTTTTTTATTAATCTTTTCTCGATTTCGGCAGCAGCATCTCCTCCAAACTCCTCTCTTCTCAACGCTGAACCCCTGGGAATCTTCCTCAAAGTATTCCTGCGGTTCCATCGACTCAACTCGACAGGTAGTTTTGTTGCCACGTTAAAAACGAGCCACCGCTTGGCCCGCGGCAACTGCTTTCCCCCCCCGATGCCGACGGCGCGAGGGTGCCAGATGCGCTACGCAAGTAGCCGCATGATAAATGGCAGCAGGTGAGAGCTCCGCGGCCGGCACCCGGAGCACCGTGCCCCTGCGTCCCGCTGCCGGGTCCCTTGGCATGCGGCTTGTCAGGCCAAATGGCAGCCACATCCCCCTTCGACGCTGACATTTAAAACCTCTGCCATGCAATCCAGCTGTGGACACCATGGGTCCTCCCCCCCCGCACCCTCTCACCCTCACTCCCCTACCTCGGCTCCAAGGCCTCAACCCCTTCGCGGCCGCTGCCAGGCGCCTCCTTCAGCGGTGTAATGTAAAAACACGTGGTTGGAAAATCCTAGAGATGATGCCCACCTCAATGATTAAATCTCAAGAGCTTCAAAAGGAGACACTTGTGTCCGTCTGTCGCGACATGGAACATTAGGGCGAAACCACGAACGAAACAGATACAGCTAATTTTTTTGTCAACAATCTAATCAAAAGTTAATATCAATGCTCGAATGTCAATATGTTAATATGTCTTTCTGCTGACATTTAGACAGGAAGCCACTCAACAAGAGGCAGGATTTAAAATTCCTCCAGCGAAATGTGTCGTCCAAAATGCGGAGACCTGCACGCGTTGCATTTTGAAAACAGATCACAGCTCCAGCTGAAAAATCTCTTCTCTTGCAAAGGGTCGAGCCTCAATACCTTCAAAGTACTGACCAGAAATATCACCGTACCAAGTAGTATCGGAAAAAAACTCCTTTGATTTAATGCAAGTGGCTTTGGACCTCTACTGCAGCAGCCCCAACTCATATAGTATTCATCGGCGATCTATTTATTTATATTTATATATACACATATATGTATGTACGCTATGAGTATTTAGTCATCTCTGGTCCAAGATTCTAAAATGCAAATATCCAATGGTTTTCATCGTCATATGTGATCAGGAGAATGTTGTTTGGTTTTTGGCTGAGTAAAGAAGGATGAAAGGCTTTCAATCTGAGACCTTGTAGTTTCAAACAGTCAACGCTGAGCAATTGTGAGAAATAGAGGAAATCATGGACATGTTTAAAGCACCATGTTTAAAGTGATGTGCGAAGTATTTCATCAGTGAATTAAACTTTAGTTTGATCTGAAACCCCCACAACAGCTCCAAAGCCACCTCGGCCTTGAGTTATATCTTATTTTACCGTATTCTATCCCGTGCGAAAGGTTTCAAGATTTGCCCTTTAACACCAGTGTCAACTATACACGGTTATAAAAGCACGTCTTTTCGACAAAAGCGGCAGAACATAAAAGAAGCGAAAGGTAGGAGAGTAAACACTCTACATTCTGACGCTCATTAAAAACGGAGCGGCTCACCCTTACCCCGGGGGAAAGCACACGTCACGACATAAAGAGGCAAATACCAAACCGCACGGCACGGAATCAAAGGCGTTTCCGCGGCCCAAAGGTCAGGTGATGGTAAAAGGTTGCCCGGGGAACGGAGCTGCTGGCCGGTCTTTCATCAGCGGGAGGCAGCTGGAGTCTCCAAAGAGGCGACGTTACTCGGGGCTGCGGGCACAGTGGGGCTGCTCCGACATGACATTTCACATACAGATCTGCAGCAGTAATGGCATTTTAGCTACTTTTAAAGCGGCCAGATTGGCCCCTCCTGCACTGATGAAATGTTTATAGGCAGCGATTTCTTTTTTTTTTCATTGTTTGGGTTTATTACAGTGTTTGAAGGAGATGGGTGACAGGTTGTCAATGTGGGAAAAAAGGCAATTGGGGGCCAATGTGGAATTGATCTGGTGAAACGTACACACACACATACATACAGTACACACGTATACGTGCTAATACAAACACGACGACGGGTGGGAAATGCACCCTGCAGTGTGGGCGAGCCACCAGCGTCTCCTCTGATGTTCCAAACTCACACTTAAATGAGAATAATCTTGGAAAATTAACATAAAAATGTATTTTTTCCCCCATCTTGTGAAGGCAGCACGGGGAAGCGTGTTTTGAAGTAAAGCATACATCCATGCCGTTACAGGATCAATTTGTACGACTCACAATAATTTATTTATTTCAGTATCTGTCTCTTCTCTCTGCTGAAATGGTCAGTGGGGTTTTCCTTTGAAGTCCCCACTGAAGTGATTTGTCCCATTTGCTCGCAGCAATTGCATTTGCTGATGGTTGCACATGGTATTTCTTGTTAAGTGCTTTATGCTACAATACCGGGGCGTTGTTAGATTAAAGGAAAGCAGAATGCACTGATATTGCCTGACAAGAGCACGGAATTAAAAAAAAAAAAAAGTATAAATTATTATTCATGGGAAAAAGTTTTGCATCAAAACAAAATGCAAATGTAATGTGATCGTGAGCCGGAATTTATTGGATCATATTGAGTTCAACGATGAGTGTTAAAATGTGTTGTTGGTTGTGTGTGTTCTATTTCATTTTAGCAGAATTGACATTTGATGATCTAGTGGGGAGACAATCAACCAAGGGTATATTATATTAAATGTCCATTTACGACAAAGGCAGGGAAAAACAACACCATGTGTTTGCCACCAAAGTGAGGCTGCATTTGCTTGATTGTACTTGTTAAATACCAACTTCAGCATGCTCATATGCCCACAGTGTACGGGGGTAGGTTGTCTGACATGCCGGTGTTTGATAACAATCCAAAGAACTGACTTATCACTTAAAGAAAAGTTGGCAAGTGTAAAAGTAAAGAGATGAACAGAGAGAGATTCCGAGTGTTTACCAAATAATCTGTACCAAAACGTTTGCCTATCTTTGCATATTTTGATATTTCAGTTTGCAGAATCAAATCGTCGCCTGACATTACTATTTGTAGAAGTTTGCCCCTGACAAAGAAAATACAGGAGTTATGTCCATATTCATGAAGAAGAACCGTAACCATTAAAACCAATCAAGCTCCAGGTCTTAAATGAAAAACAACACCTCCACATGTAGAAGTAGTTTATAAAAGAATAACAATCAATGAGATGTAAACATTCCTACCGTACAATAATACTCAAAACCTGCTGCACCGTAATGTTTTCGAAAGAAACATTCCCAAACAGATGTGCATTAATTATGGCACATGCGGGAAAGAAAGCCTTGAAATCCGTAGCGAGGGGGCATGACTGCAAGTGACCTTTCCCTGAGATGAGCTTTGCCTCTGCGCCTCTGCTCGCAGTGATTTCATTCGAAGTATAACAGGAGATTTTAAACATCATGAAATGCTTTTATTTAGCTGGTGTAGAAATCAAACTGGAAAACCAGAGTTTAGTGAAGTGTCAGTAACGCTCACTATAAATGGAGGTCTACTGTACATTTGCACATGCGTGTACACAGACGCAGAGACTCACCGGCTGCCGTATATGATTTACATTAGCGGTTGAATAACCAGTTGACAAGCAGCTCGGGGAATTTGATGCTTAATGAGGACCTCTTCACACAAGCTTTTTGCCGGAGTCATCTTGAACATGAAAACGCTGTCAAAGATGTCAATGAATCTTAATTTGACTACCAGTTTAATTACGTCGGGACCATCTAACGCCGGCAGGTCCGATGTGGAAATGTGTGCATCCAAATCGCAGTGTATCGGACTTGGTAACGGGAATACGTCACCGTTGGTCCTTTACAGATGTGCAGCTCGAAGGCTTCACGCACATTTTGTACCAATTCATTTTTAAAACTTTGCATGATATTTCACCCCATTCACATGAATCTGTCTGATTCGTAGCTATGCCTTAACAGCCATCATGACTCAATAATAAGAATCTTAAAACGTTGAGCTCGTCGGGCATTAGAGCCAAGACGTGGCATTGAATGCAATGTACATAAAACAGTCACCTCAGGATCTTTCATAGATCCGTAGCGCTGATGGAAAGCAGCGTTCGGCACACTACTCCGAGTGAGGAACCTACTCTGGGCACTCTGTCTGAGTGCCGAGCGCAGCGACTGAAATGGCAACGGCCGTCATAACAAAATGGAACATTGTTCACTATTTTATATACAACGCTCTCTGTCTTCTCACAATGGCGCTCTCGTTTTAGTGGAGGGTGTCGGATCGGATTTAGGAAAGCAGACTACGTGTCTGCACAGATAGGAGGTACCAGCTCTCCTGAGGCAATAAAAATCATGCTGGTCATTGTGTGACCGATGCCCACAGAACGCAGCAGTGGTTGAGCGGCAGTCGCCACGTTATATCTGTTAAAAAACTTTATCTCGAGAGGAAATTCTCTGCGGACTCAACATGAACATTTATTAGTAGATCATTAAGACCTTGATTTTGGGGTTGAAGTGTCTCCTCATGGAGTAAAATAAAGCCTGTTGACAAGACATTTAGGCAAAGTCAAAGCAATTTCATACTTGAATCGTAAAATACATTTAGTCTTTTTCTGACTAACGAACCCCCCCCTCCCACACACACACACTATATGTGTTTACCTTACACAAATGGTTCCAGTGGGTCGCTGCAGAAGCTGCAGAAGAGACTCATTTCTTTCTACTTCGTTTCCCTTTCCCCTCTCACAGCTCTTCACACCTTTGCAGGACTCACAAATTGGTGCGAGAGGACCGTCCTCGGTCTCTCGTGGTTCCACGAGGCAGCAGCTCCCGCTTGGAGGACGGCTGTTACCGATAATGGGACTCGGGGAAACCTGATTACGCCCCCACACGTACAGACGTTACTTAAGATAAACAAAGTAGTTTCATTTCTCCTTAGCAAGCCGACTTCCCTGCGATCTATAATAGAGTAGATATTTCTCGGGCCTATTGATTGATGTCTCCTTCCCCCTACTTTGACATTTGCTTATCCTCGTCCCCATCTACCGCTATCGACGTTCGCTCTATCTGGACATCTTCCTAAGCCGTTTTGTCATTTGTCACCTCTTAAATGAAAAGGGAGGAGGGGGGGGGGGGGTCGTCAGTGATGAGACCTAATGATACCGAGCACATTGATGGTTTTACACGAGCTCGTGGAGAGAATACTGTCTGTGGAAAGCTTAGCGCTGACGCCGTCCTTAATTCCCAACATATACCTCTCATGGTTCCACCCAGCAATTTTATCCGGCAGATCTCTATTTTTGCCACTAATGAGCAGCAACCATTCCGCAACCTCCGACGTACATTCGCTCACGACTGTGTTCAATTTACTGCGGATCCACCGAGAGCAGCCTTTTGGTTTAACACCTTTTAAACTGATGTATTTTAAGGGCCCACTCAACCGGCGCTCACGTCGGAAGCCACTGTTTTCCTCCAACTTACCCTCGAATCTACACTTCTTGGTTCCAAACTGGTGACATCACACACGTCCACATGCGAGCTAATAAAACACTGAATGTTTTCAGAGTTTACACACGCCGGCTCTCTATTTGTAGTACAGTAAATGCCGCACTTCCTTGACATGAATTTCCACAAACACAATCTGGCGTGGATCTTCTCCCCATGAGTTGGAAGAAAGATTCTTCCTTTCCTCCCTCCCTCTTTCCCTCCCTCCCTTCCTCCCTCGCCCTGGCTCCTGTGGAGGGGCTATTATTGTGGCTAATTATCTACAAATAGGCCCAATATGACAAACACATCCCTGTACCAGTTCTGGCGGAGCACAGGAATCAGCCTGAGTGGGAATAAAAGAATGAAAAAAAAGGCGAGGCAACGCAGACAAAGAACAGGACAAAAGTCACAGTGGAGAAAAAGAGATAATTGAGAAGAACGTGAGAAAGACACAATGTGGAACAAGATGAGAGAGAATGTGGGGCTTAAAGAGATATAAGTGGGAGGCAGATGGGCAAAGAAAGACAGAGAAACCAAAGGGAGAACGCGCAGAGGGAACAGACGCGGGGAAACGATCTCGTCCATACAGCGTGAGACGGTGGTTGCCAATGGAAACTGTCCTGCGACGCACAGGCCGCATCCACTTGGCTCCCAGCATGCCTCGTGATCAGGGCAGCTCGGGGGTCTGAGGCTGTCTGCCTCATTTCCATAGAGAAACTCATTTACCAGGCGAACACTGAGGGCCAAGACGCATCAATGGGTGCTTGATTGGATCCTCAACGCTGATACATATGAATATTTATCAAGTGTTCAATGAAAACACATTCACTCTCCTTTCATCTGGATCATCCTGAGTGGCCTCCTGCTCTCCACTTAATTCTTTCCAATGAACATGTCACAGGAGCATCGGGGCTCCAGACAAAGTGACAGCACTCGGGATAATCTGGTTATTGTTGCTCTGCTGTGATGATCAACACTTACTTTATGTTTCACGAAATGCATCACGCTTTTGTCTTTTATTTACCACGGTGACAACAGCTCTCAGGGAAATGAATATGGAGGAGGGGGGGCGGTATAATCAAAGCAACACACATTAAAGGGATGCGTCTTTGTAAATGCGTTGCTCCTGCAGATTAGTGTTTGGCTGCTGAAGCTGCAGGTGTGATCTGGATGCCGAGACAACTTGGGTTCACCGAGTGATTCCTGTCCCATGTGGCCAAAACCAAGAGGACACCACACAATAACAAGCGCATCGCCTCTCTCTTTTTTGTTTTTTTGTTTTACACCCGGTGCAGACGAACAGACATTTTTAGTGAGTGCAACTTACATCACTAACTCCAGCCTCCACTATCTTCAGGCCAGTCTCCTTCTCCAGCTGCTGCTTCTCCTGGACTGCACGGGGAGACAAAAGCAGAGGAGGCGTCGGGGCCGTGAGCGCCGGATGACAGAGTAGCAGATTTTACAGTTCCGGAGGCAAAACAAGTGATCAGTGAAACTGAGAATGATGAGGTGGATGTAGCAATATGAGTCAGATGTCAAACTGGTCATAGAAAATGACCGGCCCACACACACACACACACACACACAGAGAATAATCTGCAGGGAATGACAGCATCTGTTCTCCAGCTGACAGGAGTCTGTTGTGGCCCTCGGAGGAATGATGTTGTTTGGGTAGACGGACTATAAGTAGGCGAGGTTCCGCGGCGGTTGCCGCTTCGCACTGCAAGCTGCACAACAACAGGCTACGAGTCATTTGAGATGGATGCTGGTCGCGGGCGCCGGTCGCTACAAATGAAAAGTTGAGCTGGTCTCAACTTTCTTCTGCTCTCTCTCTCTCCAAGCGCTATTTAATGACTTGACTGTTTCAACAAGCGCTGGTGCAACACCTTCCCATAATGCAGCTGTCCACGCTCGGTCGTTTTATGGCTTTTGTTACTTGTGGTGTGAACACGGCTCCAGGCACAGCGGCGCTTGCGACTACATGTTAATGCCGGAATGTTAACATGCTGATGGATAAGCCGGATTTATGGTTGACACAACGAGCTTAACGGGAGACGGTGTGATTTATTGTTTATTGTCGGATTTAACCCGCCGATGTCTCCAGTGCGACACTACGCGGATGCATTGTGCGCGGCGGCCCGGTCGTGTCAGGGAGGATTTTTCATTCGCTGCCTTTACAGATTTTACAAATACTTTCAAGAGCAGAGCTATAAAAGATGCATGTGCGTCTCACATTGTGATTGTTGATCCTACATTCATGTATGAACCAATTTTCAAAGCAGTGCATCCAATAGATGACATTTCAAACAGAACCTCATGTTTCCACAGAAAGAAAGAAAAAAAAACCCACATCGATCATGAATCAGGAATCTATTGCCATAACGTGTCAGACATACAAGGAATTTGCAGAACGACAATGGACGACACAGTGCACGAGGAATAAAATAAAATATAATGCTATGTGTTAGTTTAAAAATAAAGGAATAAAAGTTAAAGTTAAAAATGTAAAAATTAAAAATAAAGTGCACCAGCAAACAGAACATTTTAAAAAAGTATAATAAAATCTCCGTCAATGTCACAGAATTTCCTAACAATCCATCCAGTTGTTGAAATCTTTCAGTTTGGGCCAAAATGGTGGGCAGACATTAGAAATACAGATTGACTGTTATCTTCCCACACTTTGAGCCGCTAAATAATACCAGAAATACGCAGATGACGTGCTTGTAGATTCAGTACACAATAACTTCCGCCTTTGTTCTTGCAGTAATTAATACATCGACCGAGTTTGATCCACAGATCTATTGATCTAATATGGCATCCAATTTCTAAGGCTTTGTTCACAAAAGATTTTCTCATGCAACTCAAACCAAAGTGAGGCGATGTTAAATATCCGTCGCTTAAGATCACACATTTCACCGACTTTTTTTCCCCTCCTGTGCTTTTCCTCACTTTGATGGAGACATTTATATTGAAAAACAACATCAAAGGGGCCTTAATAGATTATGCCAAATTAGAGCGTGCGACAAAAAGATGGAGTATAATTTTAATTGAGTTTGTTAGCATGTGAATGTGATTGGTAATGGAGGAAAAGGAAAAAGAAAAGTGAGAGTTAAAGAGAGGAAGAGAAAGCGAGCAGGTCCTTTAAATCCCATTTCCCCAGATGAAGGCTATGCAAATGACCCTGAAGAGCTGCACCCCACCTCACACTCCAAATTTCGGCAAGGGCCTTTTTAATTAGTATTTTAATCTATCCCAATGATTCCACTCTGGCCACAATGTATGCAGCATTCCATCTAATTAAGCACGCTACTTTTAGGATAATCATCCATCTCTCTCTCGCTCTCGCTCTCCCCCCTTCCTGGTTATTAAGGCTCCAGAATCATTGATCATCGTATCATCTCATCGACATGGCAGCGAAGGGCACATCTTATATTGTAGTTGTCAGCCAGAGGTTTCTGAATGATGACTAAAAAAAAAAAGGAGGATAAAGGAAGAGGCGAGAGAGAGGGAAAGGTCAAATATACATGCACATTCAAATTAGCGAAGCAGCCCAGAGGTGACGCGAGGAAAATCGTCTTCTCCCTTACCGAGAGAGGCAAAGTCTTCATTCCAAGTCGCCACCCCCGGTATTTAGTCAGACATATTGCCACTTCACACACGGCTACCGTACCTGCACAGTCCTGCCGCTATTTTTTTTTCACGAGAGGGGGTAATGAGCAAGGTAATTGGGGCCCAGCTGGGTGGGGGCGTAGGTGGTGGGGCGAGGTGAAGCCGCTAAAAAGGTCACACCGCGGGTCTTTTTTTGGTCCTAATGAGGACCCCTCTGGGGTCGCAACACATCACGAGTCAGACTAGGAAAGATTAGTGTGGAATCAACACACATGAGGTTTTGACTGACAAGCTGACATTAACCGTCTCGCGGTGGAACCAGAGAAGCCCGAAGGTCAGTGTTTGCTTGCGAATCAAAGCTGAGGACTCTCCAATCAACCCGAGGGAGAGGACGGCCCCACAGCAGCCACTTTAAATGTAAATACGACGTACTTGCAGGGCTCATTAGCTGGTAACTGGATGGATCCTGGCCGCAGGGAGATTTCAGCCAATGGACAGCTTGTTCTGTCGCTGACTGTACGGAGAACAGCATCTCTTTTTGGTCCCCCTGTATATTAACCTCCCACTGGAGCTCACCCTCTTTCTCTGTTTCTCACAGACACTCAAGAGAAATTTTGTAAGCTTCAAATTAGGCACCGAATACTCCTGACAGTGTGGAAAAGACATGTCAGGACTCATTTCAAAGAGGCCCTTGCAGGCATTTTAATAGGCATTGTCTGAGTGGATCTAGCCTGACTTCTAATACTGAGATCTGATCCCTGCGGCTGATTTAATCGTTTCAGTTTCAGAGTCACATTGAGTAATGTGATCTGATGTTCTGCAGGACACAAAAGCACAGTAAAGGCCAAAAAGGCATCTGTGGTTAAATCTGCTGTATTTTCATGGGCTTTTAATTGAAATCCCATAAACATGTGATCATTTTACTGAAGATTATGAATTGGAAAATTGCCTGATAACCAGGAAATCTTCAACACGACTTCATTTCATGTGGGTGATTACTGTTTAGTAAATGTCGTCAAATCACCTGGTGCCGATTAGCCAACATTTATCTAGCGGGCGGAATCCGCCATCAACACGCTGCACAATATTTCACAGGAAACAACGTGGCAGCAAACTCTCAGATTGACATTAGATGTATTCTACCTTCTTATAATATTACTACTCCTGAACATTTCCTCCTGCTGCATCTTTGCATTCAACTGAGACCGGGTGGCTTTTACTGGGCTCCATCCACAGGAAACACGACGCAGTCATCAGAGGTTATCGTTGATCAGGTTTGGTTATCAAAAAGACAATGGTCATTTTGTGGCCTTTTTAATACAAATGTTTAATCTTTCCAAGTGAGTATGTTACAAGATGGAGCAGCCAGATTTAGGCTGTATGATGAAGAGTTTCCCTCCAACTTCTCAGCAAAGGGGTTCACTCTACTGTGGCCTGCTGTGAAATCACCCAAATTAGTTGTTAAAATAACCTGAGTTTGTTCGGCTGCACCAGATAGCCACAAAAGTGTTTTAATCCGCTACACTTTTTATCACCAATAACGACGACCGTTTCTAAATCAACCAAGACTGATTCATTCAAATTAGGTGTTTAAAAGTGGACCCTTTCACTTGAAGTGCTGCTTTATACAGACTACATAGATTACAAATGCATTAAATACCGCTGAAGGATTTCAGTTGGAAGTGTGCCGGCTAAACAATATGAGTGCACTAAATGTAAATTTTATGAGAATAAGTAGAAAAGTAGAAAAAAAAGATTCAGCCGGGTGAACGGGAAGAACTGGAGGGTACTTCAAAAACTCGTCAAGAACTCTTTGAAGTGGAAGCAAGAAGAGGACGAAAAGGCCATTTTAATCATCAATCTAAAGAATCCTCCAAAACGTTGTTGACTTTCCTCGACACGCAGCCTAATGAAACACACACACACACACACACACATTTAAGCTTGATTTCATGTGACCTCTAAATTGCTACGTAGCATATGTGCGCAATGCAAATGATCGCGTGGCAAGATATAATTTGATTAAAATGTTTCTTTTTACCGCCATATGCTGCAGACTGAAGTGATTGTGCTCTCGTCATTATGGATTCTAAAAGCCATTGAGAAATGATTATCATGAAGTCATCAGAGCTTAAATATATTCATTTCTCTGATAGGAGACAGGGTGGTTATTGTTAGAAGCAATATATATTCAGTGCCAGGAGACAAATCACCGAGTGTAAGCTGTAGGTATTTTGTATTTCAACACGGCACTGGAGCCCGGCTCTGTCATCGCAATGTCGCCTCTTTGCCTGAATGGCGATATATAGTTGACAAAATGCATATTTCCCCACCCTCTGATTGATTTGTTAATATTGAATAACATCCACATCCATTCCATCCCCCCCCCCCCCCCCCCCCCTCTCCACCCTTCCCCCGGCTCCTCAGGTCGTCTATTCACCACTTCCATCGCTCCATCCGTCACTCCAACCAAACAAAATGAAAGTGTTTATTGCGGAGGAGGGGTTGACGCTCACGCCTCTCCGCGGCCGTTAGCCTTATCAGCAGGCAATCACTCCGATATTAAAGCTGCCATTCCTACCATCAAATTCCCCTTGCACATATGATGGCTGTCGCTATCGGAGTAGAGGAGGAGGGGGGAGGAGGGGAGGAGGGGGGTTAGTGGAGGAAGAAGGAAGGAGATGCACCTGATCCCTCCAACAGATAAGACGCACGGCAACCTATTTTCTCAGAAAGAAAAACAGCAAGCGAAACAAAAGCACTGATATTAATTTGGAGCAGGAGGAACTGCAGAGCAGCAGAAGCAGCGCATTCATCGCATGTATGATACATAACGTGGATGCGACTCCTTTACATCCGACTCCTGCTCACCGATGCTTATCAAAAATAATTTCACCCCATTTTTTCTCTGCCAGTATTCAAAGTATATATTATACAGTGAAAAAAACACACTGATATCAAATGACTTTCATGGGTTATTTTAATCTTGTGAATAACATCTGGACAGAGACACACGTAGGAGGCCAGTAGTAAAAAAGCAGCCGTCAAATGTCATAGAAGTCCCGGCGATGTCCAATTGCTTGTTTTTTCTAACCAGTATCTGAAAATAAAGTGTTCAATTTTGAGCAGAATCAATTGGCCGACTACTTGATTGAATCAACAGAAAATTAAGCGGCTACTTCATTGTGTGCGTCAAATACACAAAATGATCGTCAAATGACTCAACAATGGCAATAATTGTCTATTGCAGCCCGAACTCGATTAGCAAAACAGAGTAGGAGATTTTCACATTCAGCACGGAGCATTGTTGGTTAATTAATGACAAATGTTAATTTAATTCCTGTTGACTGTCAAATAATTTCAGCACAGATGTATGGGAGTAACATCAATATCACCCCTCGCTCAAAAAACGCTGGTTTATATCTGTAAGTAAAAAACAATTAGACGTAATCTAATTTAACAGCTAACCTTAATTCCTAAAAAGTAATTATAGCCAAATATTTTAACCGAAAAGAAAACAACCCGTCTTCTCTCTCAGTATGATGATAGCCGTGACTTTATTAGGCGCCAGCGTCCAATCAGCAGTGCCACTCACGCACCAGCATGTCTGTCACATGGCGGAGCCGCGCTGTTAACAGCGGGGGGGCGTCCTGGCCGGCTCACTGTTTATTCACCCCGATCGATCGATTCCCGCGGATGAGGCCGACGGGGCCCCCAAACAATCCAACTGCTGTTGTTCAGCCGGAATCAACACGCCACAAACCTCCGCCTTGAACTCTGCCGCCAAATGCCACACGTACCACAAAAAAGCCGCGAAACCTGGCGTCCGCCTCGTGTGTCACCGCCCTCGGTGTCAAGCGCATTTGAGGCCGCGTCCTCTTTCAAAGCAGAACCCACACGACACATTTATAATTGCATTCTCCCTTATTAGAGGCGTATTTCAAAGACGGTCGAATAAAACACCCCAATGACCCGTTGCCTCTGCTGCACATGTGCAGACAAACACAAACACACACACACACACACACACATAATATATGTTGCTTTGCCGCCTGCTTGATTAATAGAATGTGGCTGCTCTGAGACTCCGTGTAGAATAGGCATTTTGCCTTTAATAGGCGCTGACACCGATTCTTCACGGACTGCAGGAGATCGGAGGAGCGGCAGCGGCACCGGCAAATGACTTGGATGGCGGCCACCTCCAGACCGGGGGGGGACACACAAAGCCCACGGATGTCACCCTGCGATCTCACCGCGACACGTGTACACCGTTCACGCTCCCTCTCAGAGATGACAATCTGCCGATGTGCGACACACGCGGGCGTGAATCACATCTGACAATAGCTCACGAAGAACAGAAACGTTTTGAAGATTCGAGAGGGCTGAAACAACCGCCGACACCCCGTGGAGATCCAGCACGCTGTTTGGGTCTTTGGGTTGACCTTTTCGCTAAAACAGAAGCTGGCAATGAGACATCAAAACATTCACTGCTGTCTTCTGGGGGGGGGACGCTTTAACGAGTCCTCTACAGTGCACGGCGTTAAGCAAGAATACTAAACGGGACCACCTGAAGCCAGATGAAGAAGCTTTTTCCTCCTTCGTCAGGCAAAAGGGAAGAAAGATTGATGCTCCCTGTAAACAACGCTTCATTTCTTTCCCTGGATGTTATATCTGTGATACGAGATGAAAACATCTGGAAGTCTGCCGCCGTCAGAAGGGAGCCTACTGGGGAAAATTCATATTGGAGGAAAGGAGGGTGTAGCTGACACACACACACACACACACACTGCCACTGCTTCCCCGCTGAGGGAACTCTGACAGAGGCAGCCCTACCTGTCACTGTGGCAGCAATTATCCTGCAGGCTCTCTCCACGGACCATCTCCTGCAGGTCTGCACATTACTAACCACATCACTGAGCACACACATACCGTGTATGCACACTGGCGCACAGGAGGGCACGGCGCACACCCCGCAAGCACACACACACACACACACACACACTGTACATATTCATGGACCCGCACACACTCATGCGGCTACGCTTTTCCCCCCACGATTCTCCCTCCGCAAGCTAATGGCTCGAACGCATGGTAATGATGTGTTGGTGCCGACATCCTGCTCAAGCAAAACATCGCAGCGTGGACGTGAGCGCTCATGCAGGCGCGCAAACGCACCGCTTCTGCATAAATGCGTCATCACAGATGAGGCCGCTAAGAAGTCCGTAAATATTCACGCTGTAAAAACCTTAATAAATCGATAAATGTGCTAGAGCGGTCTAATGGAAGAGTCTGGAAGCGTATTGGGCTGCACAAGGCCAGGATGTGAGCTCCAGCGAGTCAAGATGTGATACGTCTAAGACATTTGGAAGAAAAAACGGGAATGACACGCTCAAAAGAACAGGGCGTCCGATTGGGCTGCAGGGAGGTCTTCCAAAAGGAAGGAATCGATCTCTGGAGCTTCGACCCAGGACCCGGTCTGAGTCTCAGGAACAGGTTGATCGTACGAGGCTGTGAAGGGTGATTTCAGAGAAGGGAAAAAAATAAATAAATAAAAACCCCAATGTGACCTCATTACAGCAGATTTGTTCCGACTGTCATTAGGAATCACAAACGCCATCACTCAAATCGAATGCAAGGGAGAGGAGCAGGAAGGGGGGGTTGAGGGGGGGGGCTCTGAAGTGGGGACTCAAGTGGATACGATCTGAAAAAAACGGATCATAGATTACCGATCAACGCATACTTAGTATGTTTACCAGAGCTTACACGTGCTCCAAGGTCACTTTGTGACCAAAGACAATTACAATTACTAACATGAAATTGCTACAAACTATAATTTGATGTGAAGCTCTACAATACAAATAACGCTAATGTTGTCGTTATGGGCAACTGACAACTCAACCCACAACTGCTCGACAGAGCGGCGGAGCATAAACTCGGGGGTAGGTTCAAGGTTTCACGTACAAAGAATATTATAATTGTAACTAATTGTATATTAATCCAAGAACCTCCAAGAAGTAATGCACTTTGCACTAATAATTCAAGCACCATTGAAAACGAATATGATGCAATGAGTGTGACGGTATGAGTCAGTGAAAGATGCCACCATTTTCTGTCACAATCCAAAATGGATCCCGACTGTGTCCCTACGATGTGCTGAACCGCTAATGTGCCCCTGACAGAGCAAAAACTCATCAAAACAGCAGCATGAAAGTACGCTTGAAAGATGCATCGATTACAAAGCTTCTGTTTTGTTCCCTTTCAAACAATTTCAGCCTTCCAGGTCCAACTAATGCTCTGCTCATTTTAAATCACATTTCAGAGGCGCCTTTTTTTCACCGAGGTATTGAAGAGGGCTTTCAGGCACAGGAGGATGATGCCAAAGCGAACACATCCAGTCAGTGGCCTTTATGTCAACCCCCCCCCCCCCCACCTCCCAACCCCGTCCACAGTACAGCGGGCGCGTTTGCTCACTCGGCGCATGAAGTAACCGCCTGCGTGAAGCGTCCGCGGTGCCGTTCGGCGCACAGCTGCGAGTGGTGGGTGTAAAATGCTGCAACACAACAGTCGCACGCCGGCATCAAAAGGACAAATATGACATTTCCCTCCTGAGATTTTATTAGTTTTGATCTGCATTCGTATTCAGTCTGCTGGATGCGTAGCCGGGCTCTTTTTTTTTTTTATTACTGTGTTGCTTGAGGACAAAATGGGATGATCATCATTATATTGTACTGTATGTCTGAGGCAGAGCAGCTGCGGCTGCAAAGAGAAAAAAGGAAGAACTGTATTCAGGGTAGTAGGCAATTCAAAAATCTAAATACACAGTTCGACTGGTGTGTTTGCTATTGTGTAACCCCCCCCCCCCACACTCTGAATCAATCAGCCCCTCAAACCATTCCTTTATAAAACGCGGGACAGCGAGTCAGTCACAGCGTGATGACTAAATCTACACGCAGAGGCATTCACATCCTAAATAACTGCAGAGTCTTTCTATATGTTGCAAAAATCTCCAGAGATCGAACTCAAGTAGTTCATAGTGGAAGGACAAGAGCGAACACGGGCACGCCTCCCCGTCTTCTTAAGGACACCTGTTGGGCTGCACGGCTCATCTCCTCCTCATTTAGCCGTCTGTCTGGGCTCCGTGGGGCTGATTACCAGGAAGGGCTGATTCCAGTTGCACTGCTTATCAGTCTAATTAGAGCCCCTGGCAGGTGACTCGAAGGAAGCTGTGTGTCTTGTGGATGTTCAGGCACAGCGATTTGTACAGGCGCAGTGAGCTGCTATGTGTCACAAGGAAGAAGACGAGAGGAAAATGTAAAAAAAAATAAAATAAAACAGACGGATGTGACATTTTTTGGCTTGAGAGTTGTGACTGTTGGGTGTTTTTAAGCGGGGGAAGTACTTTCAGGGCCTTTCTGGGGTGCCTTGAGGTTTAATAAGAGTATTTTGCATCACAAGAAGATGTCAAGTGGTGCCAACAAGTCAAGGGAATAAAGCGACATCTTGTCTAACATCCTCTGGTTAACGTATCAACTGTCAAAAACTCAGCGAAGATTTGAGACGCTGCGGTTCTGTGAAGAGCGAAAGGAGAAACCTGATTTAAGACACACACAAAGAAACCAACACAACATCAGACAAAGAGAGACAGCAAAAAGAAGGGATTAAAAAGTTAGACGCAGAGGCGGACAGATATCGCACATAGTTGAGCACAGAGGAGGAATCCGCAGGAGGGGAACAAGTTTTCCAGGTTGTGTATCAGTCACCGCTAAAAGGTCACTCGTCTGCGGTTCGCACATCCAGGTGCTAATGTAACACCTCTCACACGCACCGCCCTCGCTCGCCTGCGTCTGGCAGTTTGCAGGTTGGTGGGCAGAGACACTGAGTTGTTTGTGCTAGAATAATATGCCGTAATCCCCCCCTGTCCCCCCCCCATACCGCCTCGGATTTGGCCTTAACACAGGTAATTGGACTTGGAGTGTGAGTGAGGCTGTGGCTAGACACACACACACACACACACACACACAGTGTGATGCACTTAAACCGCGGTCTGATTTTAAACAACAATATCATTCGTCATACTTTGAAGGACAGCTGATTTGTATTGGGTGGCAGAGGGATAATGGAGCTCGTCAAATGGTGCGATTGCTCCTGCGTTAGCGTGTCCGGTTAACTAGCGTAGTAACCGCTTATTATTATTATATCACTATTTCCAAAGCTCGTCCGACAAGAAGAGATGGGAACAATGCCGTCTTATCTTGTTCTCCGTGAGCAGCACATGGGTCATCAAATGCTTTTAAGCATTAAATCATGCCATCGAGGGCCCGTCTGAGACTTCCATCAGAGGCAAGTAGTGAGTTGTAAAAGTCAATTCAGCTGCTCATACTCACACTCACGAAGCTAACATTAGCTTAACTGGCTAGCAGACTACCACTGAACTGTAAAAAAGCAATTCAAGTACATCTAAATACAAAAGAGCTCTTCAAGTCAGACGTACCACGATTCGTTCAGCTTATGCGAGTGCACAGCGGCAGCGATTTAAGCCCGCTGCACTTTACCCTCTTTAGAAAAATGGTCTTATAAATATCTGTCCTCTTCCTTTGTGTCATCCCAAGTCAATCCGAGGTGGATATATTGGAGTTGAATCGAAAGGTTTGAGACGGCAGCGAGTTATCACCTCCACAGAGGAGCCCTGCGAGCCACAGCGCTCCTCTGTTGCAGGCCGGCCTGATGCATACAGGCCACTGACCCGTGACAGTCAGCCAGTATCGATTCAAGAGGAGGCAGAGGACACACGGAGAAAGGGAGAGGCAGTGGGAGAGGAGGGGGGGAGGAGGAAAGAAATGAAAAACTGTGAGGAGGCCAGGGAGCAATATCCCCCCTTAAAGCGTATCCATAATTCATTATCTGTTCTTTCTTTCTTCCCTGTATACTTTCTTCCCCTTTCCGATGGGTGCACGGCAGGGGGGCTGTTCATTTTTAAGGGGGATTAGCGACGACCTATTTGGAAAGGCGTGCCTGTGGTACAGGACCAGCACAAGGACATGATGAACCGTCCAGCCAGAACCCACAGCGTGAACCGTCCAGCCAGACGTGAAGGAAAGAAGGAAACTTATAAGACATCCGTGTAAGACGGACGTCTATTCCCCCTTTTTCTCCAACGAGGTTTATAATACATCGACATAATATACGTAAATCAATGTGGACCACGTTGCTCTAAAAATGAAGCGTGGTCCTTGAAGCTCGGCTGCGAGGGGAACGTTGAACAGTGGTTTCAACTGGGTGTCTTCACCATAAGAAAACAACACGTTGAATCCATTACGCACTGTGAACATTTGCCTCAAGATGTAAACATTTTACTATTGCCTCTGTGAAGGGAAACGTTGCAGAGGTGTGAACACGTTAATGACTTTCTTTTAGTGGCGTTCCACTAGACATGTTCGCTCGCCTTTAACTTCCGTTGCTCATTCGATTAATAAGCGGAACAGTGAGTCCACGGCGGAGAATCCAGACCAAAGTTACCTCAAGCGTGTTTAACATGCCGGCTGAGTGTGAACTGCCCGTTAACACACAAACACATAAGAACTACACAGGTTGAAAGTCAAACTTTGGTTTCTTTGGTTGACTTGGTTAGCAATTGGCCTATAAAATGTTGTTTTTTTTGTGCTTGCTCGACTCCTATAACACGGTAACTAAATATTGGATTTGCAATGATCCTCGGTTGCGGCAACCTATTTATGAATTTCAAGTTGACCCAAGAAAAACACACAGATGTTTCCTCTGATAAAGGCAAAGATGGCACCGAAATCTAGATTCCTGTGAGGCGGATCAACCCGTACCCGTCACTTTGCAATACATCCACCTGCAGAGTTCAGTCACTCGCACAGCGTCGCAGTCGGTGGGAGGTTCATGCGTTTTGTGTGACGAGATGCACACGAGCTGCATGTAAACACAGCTGTGCCGTGGGCACGGCCTGACATTCTCACGTTGTCCAAAACAATCTGCTTCTTTCAACCAACGGCGAGAGCACAATCACCACAGAACTGTATTCACTGATTTTGAAAAATATTTCTTTACACACACACACACGCGTGGTGTGCACAGACTCAAAGGCAACAACAGCCACATGTGTGCGACTAATGGCAAGTCATGTGTGCGACTTGCCTTAATTACTGCCTACGCTGGAACTACTGGAAAAAGCACAATCTGCATTACACGAAGCACGGGGGGGCAAAAGTGGTCCACAATAACACAAACAGATACAGAAGTTGAACATCTGTCTCTTTTTTTTTTTTTTTTCTCTTTCAAACCCTGTTCCAGAGAAAGCTGCACCTGGACATGAATTATAGAGAGGACTTGCATGCGGGGGTTGGAAGAAAGGGACAAGAGGAAGAGAGGTGAATGAAAATGAGCGGACAGGGTGGATTTCACGGCCCCCCCCTCCACCTGCAGACACTCACCGGGTGGCTCTATGGGATCACCGATCGATTCGCTGCCAATAACTGCCAATGAGGAATGACGCTGTGGCGTTACGTGTCTTAAATGATGCATAATTGCGGAATAAATGCGTTGGAAATAATGATAATAATGATAATAATAATGTGCACCCTTGAAAGGAAACAGCCCTCACGTTCGACGCTGTTCTCAAGACAGCTGTAATCCTTTAGGGGAAAAAAAAGATATAACTGTTCTCAAAGAGGAACTACAAAAGCAAATAGCGCTTTGAAGACGGAAAGCCCGAAAATGTCACCCACCCGCTTTGAAGCTCCCCGGCCCTCTTTGTTTCTCTACACTTGTTACTGACAAAACCACCGACAGAGCGCGATGCATTCAGGGGCCAATTTGGTGAACGTAGAAACATCCGCTCATGAGCTTGGACAGCGAATTACTAGAAACACACAAACGCCTGGAAAAGGCCACATGGCGCAGAAAATGCATGGCTGCCTCGCCTTTGTGGTTTCAAGCACTTCAAGTGTCATCTGCTGCCTCTTTGATATACAATATGTGTGTGTATATATTATAAAAACATGTGTGTGGAGTGGAGCTGATAATTAACATTATTGCTAATAAAATCTGCAGTCTTTCGACTGTGTTTAATTCTAAAATGTAATGCGCGCCAGTTGATCTCCAGAAAAACAGGAACACAAACCCCCACAACTAAACTTCTCCACAAGTCAAGAGCCGTCACAAACGTGCTGTTCACGATGATGGGGAACGTTTCACCTCTTTTTTCTTCTGTTGAATGGTGACTTGCACAGTAGCAGGAGTCGGGGAGTTGCTTGTTTCCACCGCCGTTTGTATCTACCGCCTCATGAAGTAGCACCCATCAAGTATCCAAACCCCCGCGCGCACAACAAACACCATGCACAAGTGCGCCTGCTGTTCTCGACACGAGGGCCATCAGCACATGCTCTCTTCACTGTGGGTACCGGCATGGAAGATGAAGGGACAGGGGGGGAAGAGGCAAAAGAGGAAGAAGAAGAGAGCAGAATGAGCTTGTGCTCAACGTGGCGATCAAACCTGCAGCAAAGTGTTCAGATGGTCAAGGTGGGCAGAAGCCCACCCGCAAAGATGGCTGCAGGTGGGCTTTTTATTAAAGCAAATTATCTGAACGTTGTGGTATAATCGTTCTTTGATTTGACTTTCTGCGCCTTCCGTTCAGATTCAGAGAGTAAACTCTGATGTGTGCGATCACGTGCCGTTCCGTCAACTCTCTGAACACAGGAAGCCGCTGAGCCATTGTGTTGTTATTGTTCGCCGCCACGCGCGAGAAAACGTGTCGTCGCCAGCCGTCAGCTGGGAATTAGATCACGGCAAGACACAAAAAAAAAAATCATCAACACTTCAACAAAATCCAGAGATTAGTCGTAACAAAAAATGTGGAGTCACATCATGACGAGACGCCGCAAGCTGTAACTGTTTGTACCAAACAAATAACACATTAGGAACTGGGTAGCTGACAAATACTGACAGGATTCCAGTATCATCTTCACAAGGGGGAATATAAAGGAGGATTAAACTGAAAGTCCAACCTCTATGTCTAACGATGTATATCTATTGTGAGAGTTTTATGGAAAAAAACAAAAAAAAATCCAGTATGGATTGTAGTTTTGTACGTATGAACTATTCCTGTTTGAGGAAAAGTCAGGGGATCCCATCGGTATAATTCACCCTCTGGGGCTCGAGGAATGTCGAGTCCAACGCAACGAGAAGCAGCGAGAAGAAGTGGGCCTTTGGAGCCTCCTGGGCCTGTAATCCATCAACTGGACCAGGGGCCCATCCACGGACTTCGGTAAATAGATCCATTAAAAAAGTTTGGATATTTGATCAGAACACAGATCACGACAGGCGATGTGTCGATCTAATTTAAAACAGCTCCGTGTTGGCAGCAAAGGGAGTTCCATAATACCACAGCGTCATGCACTGACACACTTCACTTTAAACATGTCGCTGTATTCCGTTCTTAATCCACGTCTTTCTCATCTCGATGCCCCCCCCCCCCCCCCAACAATGAAGCAATGCATATTCAATTTCGTGTCTACGAACTCGGGGGCCTCTCAAGGTGTCGGAAGAAGGATGCTCTGTTGTTCCAACCCTGCGCTGTGTTCCCCCCCTGCTCATTAATCTCCCTCCACTCGCTGATAGCTGCGTTTCGTCCACGAGAAACCGCTTTCAATTATTCATGCCCATTTCCCCCCACAAATACCTTGGAGATGGAATTAGCAAACAAACAATGCCAGGCGACACTAATCCTCCTCTACAGCAGAGATCCCTTAATGCACTGGAGATCTGGACCCGGCTGTTGACAGGCACCTGTTACTGTCTTTAGCCGCGGCGCGACGCCGACGTTGACACAGTAAATGTGTTTACCGGGGCAGCGGCGCACCTCCCCCCCCCCCCCCGACCCCGCTGGACTTTGAGGCACGGGGGGGGGGAATAATACAGAGAGGAAGAGTGGACGTCTCCGAGCGACACCCGTTTCAGTGAGTGAGCACGAGCGGCGGGAAGCGGCTGAAGGCTCAGCCTCCGGGCCCCGGACGAGGAGGACGACTCGACGTTTTTTAAACCCGATCTCCAAATGCCAGAATGCCCTGATATCCCCGTTTTTAATTGCTGTCTTTTGAGATGTTGTTGTTTTTTTTCTTCCTTGAGGCACTCGATGGAAAAAAACTAAACAAGGATGAAGCATTGTGACCTTGGAATTTGAAGGACGTCTGACGCCCTGGTAGGGAGGAAAACTTTCCACAAAAACAATGCAGTGATATTCAGCGGTTTGCTGTGACTCATACAACTCTGCTTATCTGGCACCCTGCAGCAAGCAAACACACACACACACACACACACACACACACACACACACACACACACACAAACACACACACACACACACACACACACACGCATGTGTGGAGCAACTGCAGTTGCTGAGATCAACAATGCATAAATGTTAAGGAAGAAAGAAAAGTGAGATGTGTCAAATCAAATCAGCATCATTGTGCGTCTATGTTTGTAAATCTATAAAAAAAAAAATATATATATATTTATATTCTTTTTTCTCTCCGTGTGTGTGCCCTCTAGCAGGCAGGGAAATGATGCAAGGGAGCCTAGCCGGGTACTTCTGAGACTGAAAGAAGATAGCGGCACTGACGGTTTAGACGACTGAGAGCCGGGCCTGTAGCAGGATGACACACACACACACACACACATACACACTTACACACACTAGCACGGTGCCAGGGGCGATGGAGGAGAAGAGACTGAGGAAGACTTTGATCACCGAACTGAGCACATTCAAGCACTCAACCAGAGAGGGCAGTCAGTGATATGGAGAGAGGAGAGTGCCCAGGGAGGGAGGGAGGGAGGGAGGGAGGGAGGGAGTATCTGGTTGGTTTTCTGACCTCTGCGCTCACTGATACAGATGTTGAAGCATGAACACACAGACAATCAGCTACCCGACACAAACACCGCCGAGCACGGTTGTAATGAAAGAGGGAGGGGGAGGCGGGTTTCTTCACACGTTTCTCGGCCGCGTAAACCGACAAAACTAATTCCATTTCAGCCGAGCCAACGCCGAGTCTCTATTGGAAGGCGTGTTTATTCACGCTCGCTGCTTTAGCTGAATTCCGCATGGCAAATATTACAATATCAAGCCGCAACCAGACGCGCACCTGCGTCGCATATGTAGGAATCCCCGCGGCTCGTATTAACTTTACAAAACAAACGGACGTCCGAAAAAAGACCAACAAAAAAAAAAAAACTGTCAGCCGTGGCACCGCAGATCCATCCTCCACGCATGAGATGCAGGTGGATAAAACCATTGTGCCGTTTGCGGAGAGAGCAGGTAATTATTGTTGGCATTTTGACAAGTGTTTGCCAGAGTGAAGGTCAACTGTGTCTGCGTGGGAGATCTATGCTAATCTGTTCAGCTGGAAAAGACTCACCACTCACATGGTAGCTGCAGCACCATTATGCAGTCACAGCTACTGTGTTTTCACTTCAGAGATGTGTGTGTGTGTGTGTGTGTGTGTGTGTGTGTGTGTGTGTCTATAAACAGATCAAAGAGAGTACCAGGCCTTCCTACGGAGGAGAGAGAAAAGACCGACACACAGAATCAAGCAAACAGATTGAGACAAATGGAGTAAGAAGGAAAGGGAGGAGGTATATTTAAATATGTAATTTGGTTGCGTATAATCCACTTGTTTTTATGCGTATTATCAATGTGCACATGAAATAAACCGGCGCAGGGAACAGTCATACGGTAAGACAATGTTTTCGAGCTTGGCTAAAGAAAAAAACTGGATAAATCCTTAAAAACCCAATGTGACGAAATGCAACGGAAACAGACTTGATTAACTTACCATGACGACTTAAACGCACTGACGTTTATCTGTGTAACTCCTGATATTCATGAGACAGAAGAGGAAACAACTATAAATTTCCTTTGAATAAATTGATTTAAATTAGCCCATAACCAATATTCCTGTTGCCCACTACGTGTGTGTGTGTGTGTGTGTGTGTGTGTGTGTGTGTGTGTGTGTGTGTGACAGCAGCAGAGGCTGAAACGTGGGAGAAAGACATTGTCCACGTCGACATCCCTGCGCGTCTCCCTCGGGTGACAGCCGCGTGTCAGGGTCTCTGCTCCCTGCTTCCAGATGGCCCCGCCAGTTGCTCCCAGGGTCCCCAAGGCTCTCAGCCCTCAATTGACCAGGGCCGGGGTTCTCACGGCCTGGGGGCCCGCCGACTCATTGCTGTGGCCTGGCCTCTGGGGCCTTTGGGGCCTCAGAGGGGCTCCGGGGTCGCCCAGCCGTGACAGCGGAGACAATAGGAGCGTCCACACCACGGCTGCCGCCCACCACCCACCAGCCCCTCTCGACACACACACACACACACACACACACACACACACACACACAGGCTCACTCGTCATGGCCTGGTCATCCTTGACCACAGTCGGTGGACAGCGGCCAAGTCATCGGCAGTCAGTTTTAACGTCGGACCCTTGCGGAGGGCGGTGATCAACTTGGTCACGAGGGCACAAAAGGACACAAAGGTGTCGCAAACCTGGGTGATGACGGACGTCCGTATCGTCAACGGGAAAAAATTGAATGGCGGGAGGTGATTGCAGACACTTGATGAGGCACAAACAACCTTCCCACACACGAATCCGCCCACTCACTGCGAAGTGTACAAACATGTGGAAGGAGGGTGTGTGGATCAAATCCGTCGCCAGTTACAAAATGTTGCTTCGCGGAGAGCCAAGGCAACATTCACCCCGACCGAATTTGATTTACGTGTTTTGGAAATCGCATTGAGATCGAGAGGCAGCGAGACAGCGAAATAAGTTGAGTTCTAAACAACACGTTTCAACGTTGGTCTTAACAGCTTGGCTGCCACTTCATCAAATATTGAATAAATCATTTCTTGGCACAGTATGAACACAGCTGCAAGAAGAAAAAAAAAACCACACACACACACACAACGTACACACATCCGCACACGGGCACACGGACACACAGAATGCCTTGTAGTTTTGATAAAGCGGCAGCTTTCTCTTTTGTCTTGCAGCCGAGCAGGGATTAGGCAGCGCCGGTCTTTGTCCTGCGGTTTTCCAGTTGAGCAGAACACAAGAGCCTCTACCTCCACTAATACAGTCAGACCTCCCAGCAGGCCTTTCACCACTCAGCCGCTAAGAACCTGCTGCCCAAAAGATGCTTTTCAATGAGTTATCAAATCTCCTCTATACTGTCCATGCCTTTCAACCGAGTCTCTTTGTCTATTCTTTTCAATGGAGCATTGCACGCATCAAATACAGCTGATGGGCCGATAGATGGACGGCAGAACTCTGGAGGAACAGCAGTCAAGGTCTAATGTGTTGTTGCATCTCAACGCACATGCAGCGAATGTACGTGCAAGTATTTCATGCATCAACATTTATGGTCAGTGTTTATTATTCAGAGTAGTTTCCCAGCAGGGAAATAAATCACGCAGCATTTTGGCTTGTTTCAGAAATGAAGTGGTCATCTGAAACCATTCCAGTTCTCAAACGTAAAGATTTTCAATGTTTAACGACTTAAATAGCGCCGGGTTTCAGACTGTCGGTTAGATGAAACACGATATTTAAAAGTGTCACCTCAGGCTCTCAGAACTTGTGGAAGTAAGTTACTATATAGTGTCACGTTTCAGAGCAAACGTACATCTCTGGAGGATCACGGATCATTTTAAAGATATCTCCAAGCACTGCTATGCACAGGACGTTTAACTTTACATCTCATTCATGCCTCAGCATTTGAGTTATCGGGGTGAATACATGCACACGGGCATCGCAGACAGAGACATCCATACCGACATGTGGGTGTGTAGTCCTTCTGATCAGGTACTTTCACGGCCCCACACAACTACAGTCACGAGAGAAAATGGGACAATCTTGACGAGCAAAATTCTCTTTTCCATCGACAAAACATCAAAAGTGTAATTAAAGATTCTTTGTCTTTAGCTGTTGATTACCAAACCTATTTTCTACCAAGAGAAGGGCCCATGGACTGAATTGTGCAATTCAAATAAACTAACTTGCACACTGATGTACAGTAGAACATGTTGCAGGTTGCGTGCAGACTACATTCGGGGGGGTGGGGAGGGGGGAGAAGGCTTCGATGAGTTCATTAAGAGGCCACGTCATTTATGCGCGGTCACACGTAAGGCGACGGTCAGCCAGGATTCCCCCAGGTGGCCGCTGCATGTGGATGTCAGGTTGATTTTCAGATTCCGCTTAAAGCGCGCCGTTCGCTCCTCAACGTGTAACCGCTGGGAAATCACGACGCCGCGGCCGCATTGTGTGGCGCTCGGTGTTCGGCGTGCATGTCTGGAGTTGGACAATAGCTAGAAGAAAATGATTTGAAACACTAATAAAAAAAAAGAGGTTTTCTGCATTAAATGGCAGTAGGAGAATGGGAAGTCCAGTCCACTTCACACTGTGGTAGAAACAGCAGGTGGGCGGGGGAGGGGGGAAGCGCAGGAGATGGAGTAGGATTTGATCTAAAGTCAGTGGGGGCACGCGTGTAGCCCCCGAGACAGAGGATTTAACCACTCCGCTATCTGCAAGCAGCGTTTTTCCATTTTGACTGCGTTTCAGAGGTGAACCTCACGGTCAGCCGGGATTTAGGGACAACAACTCTGCATCTGAAGCAGTTTGATAAGATCCTTCTGCAGCCTTTCACCAATCACCATTCATAATGCATCACCACGGGTCAGGCTGATGATCATGTTGACTTAACATTTGGTCTGACATTTCAGCCCCCTCATGCCTGTCATTAGCTCTCGCCACACGCCACCTCATCAAAGTCAGTCACACAAGACGGGAGGTGGAAAGAAATAAATGAAGATGCAGAAAAGGGATAAAAATGGAAAGAGAGACGAGACGATGATACAATCAGATCATTGCACATCGTGCAGGAGGGGTAGATCGGCCATAGTTGCGATGTTTGCTCATTTTGTTACACAAACGCTGCAAAAGTGAGGGATGAATACAGATACACACTGCAATCCAACAAACGTACACAGGGGGGGGGGAAACAAACTCACAATCGAAATCGCTGAACCGAAGCTCAACCCCCGGCCCAACCTTTCTTGCGGTGAATCTGTATCATCAGCCATCACCCAGCACGACCCTGATAGGAGACGAGTCGGTGCCAAAAAATGTCACCGCGCAGAAGAAAAAAAAAACCGGAGCCGCAACGCATTTCAGCCAATAACAACACCGGCGTGTTGATTCCAGCGGGGTGATAGTGGGTGATATTGACTGTTTGGGAGTATTGCCGTGCTTCTCAAAGTCATTTCCGACCAAAGCAAGGACATGGACACACATATCTCTCACACACAGGGACGCACACACACACACACACACACACACACTGATCCGTCCGGCAGATCGGAGGGCAGGCGATAAACATGGGAGTTGAGAGGCATATGACAACCCTCCTTTCTGTGGGTGACAGCTTTCCATCAGTCCACATCAGACAAGTAAATACATGCAGCTGCACACACAGAAGTACACACTCTGACTGATTGGCCAGTGAAAGCCTGTTTTCACAAATAAGGTGTCCCGTACTCCCGTACTCTGTACGTGTGTGTAAGTGTGTGTGTGTGTGTGTGTGTGTGTGTGTGTGTGTGTGTGGAGACAGACCAATCACCACAGTAATTGATGGTCATCTGTCATTGCACACTCTTGATAATCTTCTTTGGGACGGGGGCTTTGTCGGAACAAGAGGAACCCCCCTCCCCCTATCTACTGTATCTGGAGAGACTAATCCGTGTTGTCATTTTAACACAGACGGTGACTGAGTGGTCCGGCTGGTGAAAATGAGATGAATCGCAATGAGGGTCGTCAAATGCAATGCAGTGTAATATATGATAGAAGAAGAAATATATATCTATATACAGCATATATAGATGTATATACACTGATCTTACCTGCAACTTGAACCAGATCTGCGGTGGTCACGTTCTTGGGGTTGGGGCCAATTCTGAAAGTCAATGCTGGACCCAAGACACTGCAGCAAACAGCAAACAACAGCAAAGAAATAGTTGCATTTAGAGGATGTGTTTAACATCTGGTGAATATGAGTCTTAGGCGTCTTGCTACGAGTTAGACGACAAGATCAATGCAGCTCTTAGGGCGGTTGCAGGTATGAAAACGTCCCGTCTCTGGCCTAAGATAAGCTAACTGGTTTCATACCACATTCAATGGAGAATTTTCCGGGGTACAAAAAAAAGGTGGAACTGATGAGAACAGAACCAGACGCCATACTAGAGAAAGATGTCGTCATTATCATCATGAATTCTCTTTCCCTTTTCAGTTTGAATCTGGCCCGTGTACAGTCACCGTGTGTTCTGTTACTCTGCTCGGTCTGGTCAGAAGTCAGCTCCAGACTTCTTTCCCTGGGGCAGAATAAATGTTTGAGGTCCCCGAGGTTAGCCATGAAATAAAATAAAACAACCCCATCAGACTCGGTAAGAACTCCCTGCAGTGGTCAGGAAATACTGCAAATTCTGAAGCAGTGTGCGGAGACTAAATCATACCCTTGTCTACTGTAACCTCTTAAAATCCCAAAGGAAGGGATTGAATTATGTTTTTTTTAAGAGAATGTGACTTCAGAAGGGCCTTCTCGGGAGGGCTGACGTTCAAAACAGGTTTAAACAAGCCTAAAAATAAGCATGGCATCCCCCGCGAATGATGAAGACCCTGTCTGAGCCAATCGGTAACTAGTATGGCACATTACTTTTTAGCTGTAATTGTAATCCCCCAATGGGCCGATCAGGATGATTCTGAATGCTGTGACTGCAGCAGTGAGCTGTGATTTTCGACGAGCTTTATCACAATTAAATCAGAGATGTTGGAGAGACTGATAATGAACACATGGCATGAGTGTGAACAAATGATCAAAGCGGGAGTCAGATGCATCACTCTCACACGTTGAAGGGAAATCTTAACAGGCCATTTAGTGAGAATGAAATTCCAGAACTGAGATTTAGTCTGCGAAAATCTGCATCTTATCAAGTACTTTGAGTCTTTTATTCGGTTCCAAATGTCCCCCAGGGAGGTGGGTTCGTTCTCAAGTGTCCAATACAAACCAACTTGTTTCAACAATCTTGTTGAAGCAAGTTATATTTTACTTGATTCTAGTGCAAGCTTATAGAGACTTTAAAAAAATGACACTGCTTGGGCCTTAATACAATACTTCAATTAATTCATTTTTTGAGCCCTATGCCGCATGGTACTTGCATGTTTTAGCCCATTGACTGCTTATATATTAAATACCACATTGTAGCTAACCTCTGCACACCTTGCTGCCAATTTAGTTACAGTACGTGCAGTTCTGATAGCCATTGACCGCCATTCATATTGACTCTTGAATGCTGCTTAACATGTATAAGCCATTACGGTAAAAAGCAAGGTTGCTTTCATTTTCAGTTCATGTAAAAGACTTTACTATGCAAGGATACATTAGCAAAACTAAGTGCATGACGTTCCGAAAACTCTAGCCATTGTCTTTCAAAAATGTAAATCAATGGCTAATTGGAACAGTGGATAAAATAATAGATCTCGGACAGAAGGCATTGATAAAACCTTTAAATAAATGCAGATAACATATAATGTGTTGTTAGTCGGCATGAATGGGTTTATTCTGTGCAGTTTTCACTCTCTTTCCAGCAGCTTGTGAGGGAAATGTCAGTCGGCTAAATGCTCCAGTCGGTTCACCAGCGCATAAACTGTGTCCGTCTGCTGTGTGGTGCTGAGCAGGTAGTGGAAGACAGACTTCTAGAGCTTTCTTTATTTTACTATATAAGAGAATGAGCTGAGAATGTTCTCAGTGGGTCATTTTATAGACATACAAATCTTTAGTGTACTTCTGCAGAGTGCACGGCGGAGAGGGCGATTCATCAGAGTTCCAGAGTGCTGTGACCCCGACCCACTCACCATCACTCAGCCCCACTGAGCCAGCAGCGTCCGCCCTGCCGGGGGGGGGCAACACGTGACGGGCAGACTGACGAACTCGACCATGCACGATGCATTTCTGATCCTGATCACACACGCATGCACATGCATGCATGCGGCTCAAAAGGATGTGTGTCCTTCTCCAATACCTTCACCTAGGCTCTGTTTGCTCTCGTAAATGTCAATATTTCCCCAATCTTTTTTTTCTTCCCCACCAGCCAAACCTGGCTGTGTTTTCACCACGAGTATATTTAAATACCTTATTTAAATATACAGTCGGGGTGAAGTTAAGACGGATACGTTTTCTGGAGGACTTCACATCGTGTCCTGTGTTATTGGATGTTTGGGCTCAGACTTCATATTAGCTCTGCTGCTGGGACCTGATGAGTATATATGTGCAGAGTGGATGGCGGGATATTGGCAGTGTGTGTGTGTGTGTGTGTGTGTGTCTGCACAGGCTGCGTGTGAGGACGGACTTGTGAGTGTGTATCCCGCTCCCCCTAGTGTTCCCGACGAGAAAAGCACTTACGTCATCTGAGAAAGGCACATAGTATCTGTACCCCTGAACATCATCATCCAAAACTAGAATTTCACATCTCCTTTGAAGGGAGAATATTCTTCTGGAGCAGAAGCCTCGAACAGCGCATAGAAATCTGGACAACACCGAAACCTTCCGCCTCCTCGTCTCTGTAATTCTTCTCCGACTGCCTGTTGTCATATTTGAGTATCTCGTCTTCAGTCTCCCTACCAGTGCTCATCAGAGCGAGCGAGCGAGGAGAGAGTGCCCCCCCACCCCCCACCCCCTATGAAGCAGGGCGGCATGCTCTGACCCAGCTCTCCCTCTCTCGAGGCGACTCATATTCAGACACAGGCTTTCAAACACTCACCTGCCGGGGCCACACAGAGAGAGACACAATGGGCTCTCGTCACGTCCTCCGTCTTGGCTATTTCTACTCGAATGCACTTTCATTACTTTGTGAAAAAGGAAAGAGAACGCCGATAGACAAGCCCTGAAAAAAGGACATTTTTGTTTTTGTCTCCTGATTAGAATACTGTGATCCACATGAGGGGTGATCTGTCTATGAATGTATGCAACAGTATGCTTAAGTATTCCTATTTTATGCCTTCATACTACTAAAGACTGAAGAGGAAATCGTTGTACTCTTAAGTCAACTATAATTATTTAACAAAATATCTAAGAGTCACTTTCGGGATTCCGATTTTACAGATATCTTATCTGATAATTTGTTAGATCAGACTGCACGGCCTGCAGCAGGATACAAGACGGAGGAGGAAAAGCAAGAGATCCAAACTAAATAAAAGCCCAGATTTATATAAATAACATATAACACATCCAGATAACAGTCACAATCACCACGTGCATCGTGAGTTGATTCTCAGCGATATGAAATGACAGATGCAATAACCAGATCGGCCCGATCAGTGCCGGCAGAGTGACATGTCCCGGTGTTCTTCCTCATCGAAACGAAATCCGAAGCTTTCGTTTCCAAAAATGGGACGCCTCCGTTTATTTTAAGCTCACTGTGTATTTTTCAATGTTGAGCACTCGATACAGCGAGGTACTTTTTTTTTTTAACCTCGCAGCGGTGGCTATCGGCAGCAGCAGAGTACGACAGTAACAGTGCAGCCGCAGACTGCAGTGCAGCGGCTTCGCTGGCGTTCGCTATGCTGCGGGTGTCACTGAACCAGACTTCCCTTGAAAGGCTTGTCAGACCTCAGGCGAACGCGGTCTCCTCTGCCTCCGACGTGGTCCCACACACCGGATGCACCGCAGGGAACGCGGTGCGAGCGGGAACCGACCCGGGTTCAAGGACGGTCCGTTCCGCTCACTATTACATTCGCCGCCTCCTGCCGGACTACGTTTCTCTATTTCCAGCTCTCCATCCACCGCTGCCTCCTCTCCTCTCTCCCTCTCTCTCTTGCTCGGTTTTGATGGCTTGGCTGCTCTCTTTTTCGACGAGCTGTACAGTGACAATGGCGGCGAGGCAGTGCTTTGAGCACAATGGAGACACATCAGTATGTGCCTGGAGGTAATTAGGCCTGATTTCTCTCCCTGCGAGGAGCCAAACACTAAAAAGGTTTGAAAGAAAAAAAGAAGAGACAAACGCCTACGGTCTCTGACAGCGTGGCACAACATTTTGAGGGTTTTAAGGTTGTCCTTGAAGCCTCTGTTCCTTGAGCCCAAAGGAACTAAATATATGCTTTTAAATGCGCTCAATTATCCTTCATGCAATGTGGCGACGCGTGCACGTGTAGTGGGTGTTTGGGTTCGTGCACGTACGAGAGCTGGGTGAGGTCCGCGGCGTGGAGGTTCAGCCTCTTCGTCAGCCGCTCCATCAGGTCCGAGCCCTGGTCGCTGGTGAGGGCGCTGGGGGGGGGGGGAGAAGAGAATCACACACAGACAGCCAGGCGTCACGTTTTTGAGGTCCGCACCCATTTGAACGAATATACAAGGCCATTCAGCCGTTAAAATGCAATTTCTTTCAGGTGGATACTAGCACAATTCATACCCACAAATGGGTTATCGCGTACAAGCACGGCCCCGGTTTGTCTGAATGGACACACTAGCAGACAGACGCGCACAAACAAACACACAAAGAAACGTGCCAAGGGATCAGCTGCCTCTTCAGGCTTGGTAAACCACCTGCTTTTTTTTTTTCTTCTTCTTCTTTTCAGCAATGAGACAAACAATAAGGTGCAAATGAAACCTGCATGAGGTGTAATGGTTGCATCATATGGACGCGCCTTTGTCTCCGCTCTCATCTTTCTTTTTCTTTCGCTCGTCATTCTCTCGCTCTCTCTGGCGCGCACAAAGTAAAGCGCGATAACACAAAGTACACAAACAGACGGGCACGCACGCGCCCTCATGGTGGGATGAGAGTAATAAGGTGCAAATGGAATGGAGGTGAAGTGTAATGGGGGTCTGATAAAGCCATGCCTCATCTCGGCTCAGTCTCTCTCTCTCTCTCTCTCTGAGAGCAAATCGGCCAGGAAATGGACCAAACAAAGGCAATCTGCACGCCGACGCGCTGGCTGGAGGAAACGAGGAAAGGGCATTCACAAAAACACGCAGAAGGCTACCTCAGCGCTGGCAGCTTAACCTGGAATCACAGGCGGTGCCAAGTGACCGCAAGGTGACACGCACCAGAAAGTCGGCGGATCATAACGGGACATTGTTTTGTTAGCGGGGGGGGGGTGAGGAGAATGGAACTGGGAACCAATTCCACACAACATCGACGATTGTTCTCACTAAAATACACTATTATACCGGTTATTCTTTTGTTTAGCCTGCATTTGACACAGCAATACAGCAGCTTCCACCCCAACAGTGTACTGTGCATGCGTAGCTGATTCACTGGGTGGCTCTTTTTTCCCCACACTGTTTCTAAGGGGTTTTGAAAGTTAAAAGATTCACCGAAGCAATTCAAGACACGTTTGCATCCCTCTGCGGTAATTCCAGCAACTGGAGAGCTCCAGGAGTGACTTGGTTGTTGATGCTAGCACTTTCCCCCCTTGGGTTCCTCTGTCTTTTTCTCTTCCATCCAAACCCTTCCTCCCTCACACCCTATTCCCCCCCCACTACCACCACCACAACGTCAGGAGCTGTCAGATAAGCAAGTTTAGCGCAGCCTCTCTGCAGGGCGCGAAGGAGCCGCGGATGACAGCCGTGCAATCATGAGGTGTGCGGCGAATGCAAACCCCTCTGTAGACCGACTACAGGTGACCGCTCAGTGGGCTGAGGACAGACGGGGCGGAGGAGGTGGGGATTTCTATTCAGGAGGTGACCTTTTCATTTCCCCTTGGCACACACTCACCTCCAATGCGTGTTTTGCGTCTTAATCGGCGTTCCTTATATGTGAGGCGGTAGCGCCCCCAAAAAAAAAAAAAGCGAGCGCCGCGTGTCGGGCAGGTGAAGGACGACCCACTGACTCGATAACCCCCACGAGGGGATTTGAGAGAGGAACCCGCGGCGAAGAGGGCCGATAGGAACTTATCTTTGCCGGGCCTGAGCTGACTGAGAGGTGAGAGCGACGGAGAGGGAGAGAACTTGGCTACCTTTCATGACAAAGTATCATCATCAAAGCTGTAATACGCCTCGGTAGGGCCCACACACAAAAGGGATTTATCGCCTCTGCTGCTGCAATCGGGTGCAGCGCAGTCAGCAGACGGCAATATATATATGAAATATATATACATATATATATATATATATATATAGACAGAAACGGTGTGTGTTAAAGGCAGTTTTACGTAACTGCACAAAGCACACATGCAGTATTAGGGTACGCAAGGAGAAACTGGTTAGCGGGAGCAATAAACTATGACGTGTGAAACAGCTGATAATAACCACTTAAGAGCTTTTATAAAGCTATGGACATACTTGATACACCGTAGCAAAATAAAAGAGGCCCATACGTCCCTGTGGATTATTTTTTGGTTGTTGTTTTTCCTACCCCCCCCCCCAGCCATTGTAATACATCCCTACATGTGATGTACATCTGGATCCATGGTTCAATGTATAAATGCACATGTGTAGCATTTGTCTCCACACATGGGTGTACATGTATGTCTGCATGAATGTAAGGCCAGTTGTTTTTAGTTTATGCTAGCTTTAAATGTGCTCAAACTGATTCCATAACGCGCTGATGATTTGACCTTGAAGGCCGCTGGATATTTAATGTGGTTGATATAAAAGGAAAGACTAGGACATTAAACATTAAACTTTTTAATATTGCCACACTTAACATCTGCCAGAAATGTCCGTGTGGCATAATAAAAAGTCAAATTGATGTTCTGTCCTAGTCTTCTATTTCTATATGAAATCACAAAGAGGCTTTTAGTAAGTTTGATTCGTTTTGCAGTTACTACAGTAAAAGTGAAAGAGGTTATTGCCATAATGAAGATGAATCTATTGACAGTCTTGTTTCTTGTCCCGTATCGCTCCACTTACAGTCTCACGTAAATAACCTTTATACAAATACACAAGGCTCAGCATGAAAACACTGACACAATCAGGGATAATTGTGATACATTGATTAAGAGCATTATTAATTAGAAATTATGAATAGATGCGAATCCTACTCACTCTGAGCCCGTGATAATGTAGCCAAAGTGTCTGTCCTTCCCTCTGCTAGAAAACTCCTTCACCCCCACGTGGACCAGCTGAGTTTTGATCCTCATGTCCTTCTTCTGTGGCTCCTCCCCCTGCTTTCCCCCCTGCATCCACCTCTGGATCTCTGAGTCCACCTGAGCGTCGGGCGCATCCGCAGCGCCGGCCAGACGCAGGGTGGAGCCTTCCTTCGCGGGACCGGTCTTGTCCTCCCAGCGGAGGGGAACGGACGCCTGGCCCTGCGTCGTCCGGCTTTGGACATTCTCCAGTCCAGCCATTTTGCGGAGGGGAGCTGGTGGCTCAGGGTTGACCTTTGGAGCGTCGCCGAAGGCCTCCAGGTTGAGGTAGTCCAGCAGCTTGGAGAAGACGGCTGCGTGCTGCGTTGAATAAAATTTGTCTTTTGAATAAGGTGGGCGATTTTACTTTCTTTCAGGGATACATTTCTTTTTAAAATATATTTTTTTTAATCAAAACCATGAAAATTTAAAGGGATACATTTTTGTTGCATTCACTGACATGTTTATGGCTGAGCGCTGGTCTCTAAGCTTCCATTTGTAAAATATTTTAGGTTAAACAAAACTCAAGGATTTTTCATTGGATCCTGCAGTTGCTTTGAACACAACATTTGTAATAATTCAAATAACGTGTAAGTCTGGACGTGTCTCGCTGCCTGAGAAAAACTATTTGTTGCTTGAGCAGAGTAACTTCAAATTCACCTCGTCAACAGGCTCTTTGGCTGCACCATCTATTTGTTGGCCTGGAAACAAACACAGTTTATCTTTGTTAGAGAGCAGATTGTGTGAAAAAAGTTCTCTTTTGTATTTAGCAAAGAAAGAAAACAGTAATGACTCAAAATGAAAGACTCCAAAATACATTTGGCAGCACTTTCTGTGAGGATTACACAAGCAAAGCATTAGTATTTGTTAATACTTAGAAAGCCTTATACTCTTAGTATATATGGCAGAAAATAAACAGACTTGTAGTCCAATTGTTGCCAGCTTTTATTTTTTCGACAGAACAAACACTCACCTTGCTGTTTCCTTCTCAGCGGGTCTTCCTGGTTTAGCTCATTCCCTCTGTCGGGTTTCAGGACCTGGGGTTGACTCTGTTGCACGGCTGCCGGTGTCTGCCTGTTTCCCCCGATGCCCCCCTCGGAGTCAGCGGGTCCCGGTCCTGGCTGGGCCCCAACCACGGGCCGCTCCTCGTGCACCTCCTGCAGGACCCCTTTGATGACCCCCGCCAGCTGGTCCAGATCTTTGCCCATCAAAGCCTCCATGTTGACGCTGTGCCTCCCCAGCTGGTTCACCATACTCTGGATGAATCGCTCTGGACGGAAAAAAAAAAGGAATTAGAAGAACCTTTAATGGGAATACCGCGGCGCAAACATGAAAGCCCCCCGTGTGAAAAGGCGCCGCTTACCGTCCATGACACCGTGAGGCCCTTCGGCGTTCGGTTGGTTTGAGCCGGCCGTGAACAGAAGTCGGTCCGGATTAGGCTTTTGGGCTTTGGAGCCAAAAGCCACGCGAGACAGCGGTTCTTCGTGGTCATTGGGAGCTGGCCGGATGTAGCTGAGGTAGTGGAGCTTCCCTCTGGGCCACGCGGACTTGCCGCTCGGGGCACCTTGTTGAGTGCTTGGCACCTTGGCAAGGAGCTGCTCCAGATGGCTGTTGAGCAGTTGGCTGCCTCCTGGGTCCCGGTTGGAGTAGGTTGGACTGAGCTTGGGGTGTCGGCCCTCTCCGCTCTGGGTGAAGACTTTTGTGACTGGAGGTTGGCCAGCCCCCTTCTGATGGCTGTAGATGGTGGTCTCCTTCCACCCCGGCTGGGGCTTCAGTCGGCTGGGCTCTAAGCGACCTTCAGACTTGATGTCTTCATTCTGCAACACAAAATGCCACTGAGCACATTCGGGGCTCTGTTGATATGTCAAACCCCATTTTGCGATGCTCGCGGTGGGGCTTTGGGGATGACTGACGGTCCGACAATTGATCTGCCACTTTGGTCCGGACTATAATATCTACACGACTCAGATACCGGAGGATGAATCCCGATGGAATCAGTGACCCCTGACTTTTCCTCAAGCTCTACCATAGCTTTACATTTGTTGTTTATGGTACCAAACCACTGCAAATATTTGCTGTACTTTGTTAAATATCCATTTTGCGTTAGCGTTAGCATGTTAAAGTTGGCATTTGCCCATGTACAGACACATAAAGTGTCCTATTCATCTCTCTAAAGCTAAAGTGACAACATTTATGTGATGAATCTACAGCTGGAGCTCTGCACCCCCCCCCCCACCATATCCCCCATGAGGACATTGGAAGGTTGCGCTGGGTCAGCATCGTTGTGACAGACGTTAGTGCAAAAAGAGAAGCAACCTGGGCTCAGCGAGACAGGACAGGATATGAATGTGGATTCTAGATCAAAGACAACTGCCCTTGGAAATTGCATTATGGAAATCACAGATGAGATAGTGTCACTCAAAGAGTAATTTCATGCATTTGCACAACAAACTTTAAAAGCCTATCCCTTCTGTCGGAGAAGTAGAAGTCGTCCTTTATCTAAGGAGAAGAAACTATGAGATTTCTGATATCAGGCCATTTGGCATTATTGTTGGTATTAATACTGGCAGCAAAATGTGTGATTTTGTTCTTCTCTGTTCTTTCTCTCTGTGAAAAAGAGAAATTGTTCTTTCTGTCTGAATCCTAAGGACCCACGCTTCAATTCAGCTCACAATATATCCAATCCACTGAGCAGCATTATCCTCCATGTTGCTGCAGCACTTATACTACGTTTCTCCCTCGGTGCCATTTTCTGTCCTTCAAATACATAGAGAGAGAAAATGTCAGTCTTTCCAAGCCAGCGCCAAGAGAGGCCATAATGGCATTAGCACAGCTAGACGGGGTTGCTCCGCCATTCACGCTAACCGTGTTTGCATTTTTCCATCGCGCCACCGAACAAAAGACACCGCCTCATCAATAAAGAAGGTCTCTGAACTCTTCAACTTTGCATTACGGCTGCAACGACAAAGCCAGCGGGAAGCGGCTCGGCTGTGAAGGATGCGCAGCGCCGTTCGCACAAAGCCAGGGTTCCACCCTAAAATATGAGGGTTGAATAATGTAAAGAGGTGATGGAAGATCTGCATTGTGTCAAAAAGGTCTCTGCCCGGCGGGAGAGGGAGGAGGAGGAGGAGGAGACAGAAGGAGAGAAACAAAAGCGGTCCGGGGACAAGAGGGCGACCTCGGCAGAAGACATAATGACTCCCATTCAAAGGAAGTAGGAAGAGTTCTTTCAACCATTTAATTGAGGAAACGTGTGAGTTTGTTTACTCTGTGGATCCACATTTATTGCCTTAATCCTGGACTAAATTGGTTTTGTGCACCCGTCACAGGTGTCCAATCCAATCCAATCCGAAGCCGAACCGCGAGTGACTTTCTCACCTCAGCGTTGACCCCCAGTTGTTGAATTCCTGGTTTTCCCTCGACCTCAGACTGCGACAGGAGGCCCAGGCTCGCCAGGTACTGCTGGAGGTTTCTGCTCAGCTTCCGGTCTCTGGAGCTGCTGTGGGCCGTCAGAGGGCTCGGAGCCGAGGCCTGGTGGCGGAGAGGAATGGTCCTCAGCTTGGAGAGCTCTTTAGAGATGACCTGCTGGGTGATGTCGTCCTGCCACGTCAAACCTGGAAGAAAAAAAAAGATGGACGAAGTGGTTAGAGTTTAAACCTCCCAACTGTAACCTTGAAAAAACAACATGTAGGCCAATAACTTCAGATTAAACACTGCTTCAACACTAATAAATAGAAAAACAAAAACATTCTGCATTGATGTACAAATGAGACAATAAGAACCCTGACCACACAATCAAGCACACATGTACAGACACATGTATATACACACACACACACACACACACACACACCGAAGCCAGTCAACAAGCCTGGGGAGATTGTCACACTGCGGCCTGACGCCTTGCCAACATATCTGCTAATTGCCAACACATAGTTGAAATGCAGAACTCCTGGGCAGGGGCAAAGCGCACTGGTGCCAGGACCAGATGGAGCTACCCAAGCAAAAAAAAAAAAGATACCCAAAACATGGCTTCATTTCCAGGAGGCACGGCATTCCATCGGCAGAGAGCATGGAAATACCACAGATATCATATTTTCGTTGGAGGGGCCAAGCTGCCGCTGATGATACTTGAGTTTCAACGCAGAGGCCTTTTTTAATGAGAAATAACTAATTATGTCGTGCGGACCGCTCACGTTACTCGCTGCCACATGCCTAACTTTTTACATTCACCAAAGGAAACAATGCTGCTCTTAATGATGTGGAGTTGTTTGATAGCCATAAATATTCAGCCTGGGTTTAAGAGTACACACCCCCCCCCCCCCCTAAAAAAAAAATAAGAAACTATCAACAAAGCCGAACGTCTTCATTAGCCTTGTTTTCTCACCCTTTCGACTTGGTATTCTCATAGATATTCATGAGCGGCAGATGAGGATGTGAGCAGCAGCCACGGACGCCTCCAGTCACACTACTGGCGGCACAAAGCAGCGTATGCCGTCGCTCTTCTGGAACGCGGCCGGACCAGCCATCCGTACAACAATGACAGTTAACTACCCGTGGCTTAACCGATGTGGCGTGTGCTTGTTATATATCAGCGCGGCGGCGTATCGTCAGCGCGGCCGGGCGAAATCGGCTCCGGCTTCGAGCCCTAAAGGATCCATATGGTACCTTCGGGTTAACTGCAGTTGGTTAAATGGGTTCAGGGCGAGAGGATGAAGCTGGCCTCATTGACTGTGACACCTCTATTCCCCCTGCTGTCTCCTGGGGGGGGGGTCGGACTCATTTCCATACATACCATGTTGTTGTGTGTTTGTGACGAGCAACCCTTGAGGGGGAGGGAGGGATACTGGCGAAAATTACACAATCAAAGTGAGCCAAAGACAGGGAGAAACCGGGCCGCTAAGGTTGGACTTCTCTCAATCAAAAGCTCAGCCGAGTACCTTGGGCACCGAGGAGCTAAATGTCATGCAAATTCATCTGTTAGTCCAGAGAAAGAACAAGCGCTGTCGGGTCCTCGCCTATTAAGGATAGTACGCCGTCTCAGGCAAACGTCTCGGTTATTTAGCGCTCTTCCATTAGCGCAACAGCTTTTAAACAAGCAAGATATTTCCGTGGCCTCCAGTCGGTTTTCTCTGTGACTGAAAGGGAGGGAGAGCGAGAGAGAGAGAGAGAGAGAGAGATGGAGGGGCTTCCTGGATATTCAAAGCCTAGATCGAATCCTGTCTACACGTCGTTGAGGTTTCATCTGCCGTTTTTGAAATGCAGATTTCCCTTTTTCCTTTACGTCCCTCTTTCCGCCAACTGATTTTGAAGGAATTAATGAAGAGGGAGCTTGAATAATTTAGCAGCAAGATCTACCTAATAAATCAAAGAGAAATGTGTAGATCCCAATTTGATACCCTGCCGTGCTGAAAATAGGAATACACTGTGTATAGTGTCATCACGTGTGCTTAAAAAATATAAAGTATAGATGTTATCTTCTTACTTACATCCCACATACTTTGTTTAGTAGCTTTGTCTTCTTCTATCAACCTGTTTCATCTCTTCATTGAAGCTACATGATGTTTACACTGACGGATATAAAATATAAAATATTCAAAATAGCCAATGCATTATTTTAAGCGATTCCCCCCAAATTACAGGACGATAATATTTTGTTAATTATTTGAGTTCTGTCGATTTGAACCTTTTGCCGTTGCTGCAAAACAGTTGGTGGAACATTTACAAGGACATAAACTATTATTTCCCTGTGAAGGAAATCATTTTTTGCCCGGAGTGAAAATCTGCAGCAGCCCCTTTGAAATGATCCTGCAACCTTCACAGACACAGAATCACAGCGAACGGTTCAATAAAAGCACTCTTGTTTCCCACACAACAACTCCGGTTTTCCACACGGCACGTTAGTGTGCGATGTATCTGGCGGGTTCTTTTTTTTTTTTTTTTTTTCATCTCTCCAGTACCATCTAGCAAGGTCGTCAAGGAACAGACAGGGCGAAAATACGAGGACGAACCACAACGGCTCTTGTCGATTGTCTGTCAAAAAAGACATTTTTAGTGCAGGAAGAAAGCGGGCAGAGGACTGACACAGTGTCAGCTTATGGTCACTGATTGTCCCTGACTGATGCCTCCTGTCAATGGAGTTATAACGCAAATGTCACCGAGCATCATCTTACTTCACTCGTCAGCGCTATGAGAATACCCGGCGCTCTGCACAGGTCAGCGGGTCAGCGGGCCGCGGGGTGAGTGTAGTTTAAACGGCGTGTATGATGAACACCAGCGATGAATTCTGACGTGATTCTTTCCGACGTTGACAGAATAGAGCTTGACAGGATAAATACTGACCAGGAACTGGTGAAATACGATATGAACTAGTTTTTCAAAAAGCATAGAATTAACTTTCTGCTGTCCTTCCAGTCCGCAATATGGAAAAGACAGAGAAAATTTGATTTAAAAATGTTTGGAATAAGATGTAATATTGAAGCCTTTTAAGATGAAAGAAAATATCGGGAAGGTAGAGAAACTCCTCTGTTGTGTAAATCACTAGTAAATGCATTTACTGGCCTCTAACGCTCACATTTCTTTTTAAATTCAAGATGCACTGTCTACAAACAAGTCCCCCTACCTCGCTAAAGTGTTACTTGTTGCATGATTGCTTCACATATTAAAATTTGGACGAATAATTCAAAAATACCCTGCAGTGTAGGAGGTGTCATTAAGGCGGATTTTGTAGTCTCACCTTACTGAAATGATGATAAAGCTCGGGTTACAACTGCAAGCAGCTACGCGCTAATGAGCGGGAAATAAAGACCAGACCCGCTGTGATTGGCTCACACGCTAACCCACTCGCGCTCCGGGGCGGCGACGTCTAGCCAATGAGAGGCGGATTGAAATGTGCAGTCTTGAACGCGGGATGACTGCCGATTGTTTGCTCTCACGGTGGACAGATTGTCCCCGTCTGAACATGGTTGCTATGCAATGATTGGACATTTGCTGTGTAGGGGCAGCGTTCAGTCAGATGCTCCATTGCTGTGCGTGTTGTACATGTGAATTACAGCACATTGCTGAATTAGCTCCCGTGTGCATCGCCCCACAATCCCGGTATGCGAGCACACACACGTTGAGCGGCGCCACGATGGCTCCACAGCAGCACGCGGTGAATACTAACGCCGCTTGGCTTTAGGTGCTGTGTAATATAAAAGTCATTTACAGTTGGGTGACGGGGGCCTCGTATTCAAAAGGTACTGCGATCAAAACGGGATAGCAGACGTTGCGCTGTGCCAGTGGGGGACACGGCCAGACAAACCTAAGCCCTTTTGTTGCGAGGGTCCGTTTTTTATTGATCTGAATGACGTTGGTATTGTGCAGCGGGGCAGAGATTGTGCGCGGTTTGTACCTGCATCTCTGATGAAAGATAAAGAGGATTGTAAATCGATTCCATTGATGTTCTTCAACAGTTTTTTCTCCCCTTTACCTCTTCAATTTAGGTCGCAGTACAATGGTCTCGGTAACCCCGTCGGGGGCTGACAAAAAAAGGGAATAAAATGTCTCAAAGATGACACTTCAATAGCCGCTGAGCTGATAAGAATAACGTACCACTGGGTTTATACGGCGCACTGTGGATTCACCAGAAGCCAAAGCTCTGTGTATGTGGATGCAAGGGGCGGGGGGGGGGGGGGGGGGGGGGGATTCAAAGTGATGATGTCATGTCTTCGGCGTCTGTAAATGGGTGTCTACAAACACACGGTCAGGCTTGTGGGGAAAAGCATCTAAAGCGTTTTAAAAAAGGGGGGGCAGGGGAAAATTACACACCGGATCTCATTTGTTTATTTCAAAGCATCAATTAGAATAATTGTGCTGTCTCGCCTTACCTAATATTCATCACTTTATTCTTTCCCCCCCCCTTTTTTTTTTTTTTTTTTAATTTTCTCCGGCCAACTACTTGCTCCTAATTATTTTCCACAGCGGTTCACGCCTGTTAAAAGATATTAAGCTCGGAATGCCCTGCAAAGCCAATTATGTTTAGAGGGTTGATGCTCGCGGTCACGGTGCGTGTTAAAGGTGTCTACTGCTCCCTGGTGGTCGTAACTGTAGTAACAAGCTGCCCAAGGTGCTGAAAACACAACGTAGCAGTGTGTAAAGACTGGTCTTTACAAATGCAATATTTATTTTAGTTTATCTTAGTCAGGATTCAGTTTGAGTTGAATTGGTTGAGATGGATTTTCTTGGAAGAACTGCTACATTTAATCTTGAATACCTCTTCATCCATAATTTAACAAAAGCTGTTTTGTGTGCACAAAATCGCTTTCCACAAGTTTCCTCTCAGAAACAAACAAGCCAAAGTCCTTTATTCGAGCGGTTATAGCGATGGATCCATAACAACAGACTGCCTGCAGGCAGTAATTTCTTGCGGTTACGAGACAAGAATGCCAAATCTGCAAAGTCAACGTGACAGGACTGAGGAGAGACACGGCTCCGAGGTTAGAAAACGTGAACCCTTAAATTCCTGCTGCATTCACAATGAGCTGTTTAGTTACTTCTGTTACGAAGACATCTCATTGCAAATGCACTGTATGGCCCCCGAAGACGTGACCTGTTACAACAAACACATTAGCTGCTGCCATTGATTGAGAGGGAGAGACTGCCTAAGGTGATTACACTGCACAGTTACTCATCCACAAAATTAGCTCTAAATACCCCACCAGCATACGAGCCAATTACATTGGCTGCTGGAGTTACAGGGGGGGGTGATGGCGAAACAATGGCCCAATATGAGTCAAATGACCTGCTGTAGCTCAATTGTGTTGCACCGTGCTGGCCAAGGAGACAGCTTGGCTCATTTGGCTTCCGTTGAACAATGGCGGTGGACATTTGCGGTAAGCTCTGTACATAACTGATAAAGGGGGCTGAAGAAAGGGGGGAGGGAAGGTGGGGGGGGGGAGCAATCGGACGAAGACAGACGGCCAGTATTTACCTCTGTGAGCCAGTTTCTGTAGGAGGATCCTGAGGCGCTGCAAAGCCGAGGAAGAAATATCGTACGTGTAAAGGTCTGCAGCGGCCAGCTCCTGGCACTTTCCAAACACTCCGTCTACACAGCAAAAAAAGGGGGGGAAACAACTGTGAAAACACTGTAAAAACACTGTGAAAACACTGTGAAAATCAGCTGTAAGTGAAAAGCACACATGAGAAAGACGTTTCAAGCCCATCTGCCTTTTTGAAAGGTTGTATTGGTGTGCGGCACTTTGATTGTGTCTGTAACAAAAATCCTGGGGGGGATGGAGGAGGGGGTTCGGAGGGCGTAGGGTGAGGGAGGGGAGGGGAGGCGGGGTAATGGCTCACTCTCCTCTCAGACAGCAGCGCGATAACGTTCTTGACAGGAAGGACTTTATCAGAGACCCTCGCTGCTCTGCCTATCAGCGGGCCTCCCCGCCTCACTCGATACGGGTTGCTAGGCAACCCCGCGCAACAGATTCCCCATCAGCCCCCTCATTCAAAAGGCCGGTCGAGACCGCAGGAGGACGCCGAGGATCAGGGGGTCAGAAAACAGAGCGCAGACGTGACGCCTGCAATATAAATGAACCATGTCCCTTTTTTTTTTTGTCTCCTCTCAGTCACAGAGATAAATCCACGGGTCTTGTTGCTGCCTGAACTCACTTAATGAAAGTCCACCTCACAGGTGATCTCTGTGAGGCGACTCCTCCATCCTTCGATTTGAGCCACCTCGCCCGTGTGCGTTTTTGCGTGTCCGTGCGTGCAGTCGCGCAACGCGCGCGAGCATGTGCGTCGGCGCCACTGCGATTAGACGCGGCCTGATGATGTGAATCAACGCTTTGTCATGCACCGCAGCGTCCCGTTAATTAGGCCCAAGATGTCAGACAGTGATGGCAAACATCAGCGGTGCGATTGATGCACGGCGACATGTCCGCAGAGAACACAAACACCGACGTCCTTTACACGCTGCAAATATGCGGCGACCTCCCCCCAACGCCATTTATACACTGTATAGTTGTGTACGCGTGCACGTATATGATTTAGCATTTTGCCACAAAGAGCAGGGTGTCGAGCTTCGCCTTAGCGCCAACACCAGAAAAATATTCTTTAATAACTTCCACAGCAAATAATGGGATTAGAGTGTCACGTTCGGCGTGAAAGTCAGTGACTGATGATTAGAAATATAATAACGTGATGTCAGGCTCCAAATTGAATTCTTATTCTAAACAGGGAGCGGCTGTTACGCTGACTCCCCCCCTCCTGCCTCACCCTTTGCCTGTGACCCGTTAAATGACAGCTCTGTACAGGAAGAAGCCCGTGGGAGGTGTTGAATTAGCATAGACGACACAGAATAACAGTCAGAGAGTTATTTTAGGATCTCAAACAGCACACAGGAAAACCTCCCACCCACGGACGCTCAGAGCTTCACAGACATCTGCAGACCCTCTTCTCACTTAAAATCATCGCGATGAAAGTTTTCTCAAAACCACTCTGGTCGGATTTATTTCTCCCAGTGGAACAATAATGACACATATTATGTAAGAAGCGAGGAAAGGCTGGTGACATAACAAGTCGGCAGAAACAGGGCAATGTTTTACGCTCTCCTTTTTTTAATTAGTTTCCACGGCAGTGGCTGGCGTTAACTGGGTTGCTGGGTACATTTCACAGACAAACAAACACTGACCCGTGCATTAAAGTCAGAGAGGTATTTCACAACAAGGCCACCGTTTTAGAGTTGGATGGATTTATCAAAGTGATGTTGAACCATTTGGAGCCGCATGCACGATGACTCACAAAGCACCGTTCTGTCACTGCTGTAGTTTGTATTCGCGATGCAAAGATTATCAGGCAACGAGGGCTCACGGAAACAGATTTTCTTCTCAGCTAAAAACCAAGTTTTAATTTCAGGGTTGCGGGATGAAGGGTGGTTCAAATCTAAAAATAACAAGCAGGGCAATAAAATATCAGGCAGGTCCCATAAATGCGTCAGCATGTAACAGGCAGCGTTGGTTATATATTATAGGGCCATGGACTCCAAAGCTATTTGGGAATGAAGCAAAATCTATCGAGGACAGCAGAACAAAGTGATTTTCTAAGGATCAGTCAAGTTTATGGTATCATTAATGGGTCAATGGATCAAGTTGTGCCTTGTTTCACTGTGACAAACACAATACAACTCAAGTGCAATTTAACCTGGATCAATCTAATCTATAATGCATGAATCAATCAACAAAAGCGACTAATCCTACACACCAGTGTCATGCCCACTAAAGACAAGGCTGCGTCTGCACAAGCGCCGCGCTGACAGGAATGAAGACGAAGACTTTCAGCCAAAACGAAGGTGAAGATCTTTAAATCCAGACACCGTCCCTCCTCCCGCTGTGACAGACAGCCGGCTGCCGCTAAAGCTATTCAAGCTGCGGAGGCTAATGCTCTGAGATAACGGGAGCGAACAGCAGAGCCGACAGTCTGCGGAGCATTTCTAAAAGACTGTAAAGCCGGAAGGAGGAGAAAACAGACCCGAGGGACAAATTAAGACGTATTGGAACAGGTGTATTAGCTGTGCAACTGGAGTCATGAAAATGAAAAGGCCTGAATCAATGCACTGCCCAGATAAAGACGACGAGGCTAACAAGGACAGGAACAGAAGCTCAAGTGCTTACTGGTTATTCAGGTCTTTTTTTTTTTTATATGAACATTGTGCCTTTGAAATGATAATTGCGCTTATTCATGCGCCGCATCTAAATGCAAATACATAAATTACTAAAGATAAACCAGACCCGGCGCTTCAGCTCCACAGACTTCAGCTTCCATTTGTTGACAACGGCAGCCCACAGGGAATCTTCTAGCACTCATCCGCTGTGCTTTAGCTTATCACACCAGAAAGCCACAGACTCTGTAGGGATGCATCAAATTAAAAGGAATTTCCGGTCTCGGGGTAATCGCATATCCTTTTAAAGGAACCTGTGAGAAAGTATTTTCCCCAAAGATGGAAATAAACAGTTGATTTGTTGGCAGCAAAATGGCAGCTGAAGATCTTATGACGAATGGACCTGACCTACTAAATCAATGAGACATAACTTCTACATAACGAGAACACATTGAAGCGCATTTGTCTCCTATTTTATCAAAGCCGCCTCAAAATGTAATCGTGGTTGCACAAATTAAAACTGACTACTTATGAACTGCAGTGTAAAAACCTGGTGCTGATTGACAGCGAAGAGAACAGCTCTCTTCCCCTAAAGCCCCTTTGCATGGCAACAGCACGGGTGAGGAAGAGCGCGACTGCCTCGCCCAGAATAAACCAGGTTCCTCCTTCGGGGACGCGGGGGAGGAGTTGAGGTGGCAGACCTAGTTACTCCCACCCTGTCCCCCGTTGGAGAGTGACAGGGCGTAGATCTGACGGGTGATGAAGCAACTCAATACGCTTTCATTACTTGCACATTATGTACAACATTAATCTTTCTGGCCTGTGTGTGTGTGTGTGTGTTTCCCTTTCTCGAGCACAGCGCCTGTAATTGCATTTCAGTGAGCGCGGCTTAAAAGATAAAATAGGCGGTGAGGAGATGAAAAGACGTGGGATAAGAAATGACCATCCAGGCCTGAACTGTGCGGGATAAATTGAGGTAATATGGATCTTCCACACCCACCACGACCCTCCTCTGTGCCTCGGGGGGATTTTTGTTGAGGTATCAGCAATTTCCCTCCATTACACATCTCTCCCTTGTACCGATGCAGTCGGTGTAATTATAGCCAGTCTTTTTATATTTACCCTCCGCGCTGCCACCTCCTTCCCCGTTTCCTGCTAAACTGGGTTAATATGGAAATAAGGGGCGGAGGCCTCCAAATGTGCCTCTCTGACATGCTGCGGATCCAAAAACCACTAAGTAGCCCTCACTGTTAGATCGGATCACAGCCAACGCGCATCTCTTTAACCCGTCTTTGGACAGTAGTTGGATAAGAAGACTTGAAACAGCCTCCTCCAACAACCACTTACAAGCCCAAGCAGGTCTACGTCTCGTTTTAGTCATTTAGCCTTTTCCTTTGAGCAGGCTGGATGAATTTAATTTACTTACTACTTGATGGTATTTAAACCATCCACATTTGGGGTACGTAAATGAACAGAGCAGCATGAGAAGCAAGAAGCCACAAACCCGGACACTAAACATCATAATGTTGGACCGATGTTGATCTCCGGTGCGCCCCCAAAAACAATATGCTGTCAAGTCCTTCAGCTACGTTGGAATATATTAACCTTTCACGATAGCTCTCTCGTGAAGATGATTCTTGATATTGTCATGCTATGAAATCCCATTCAAAATTGAAGCCTCCTCCCTCCCCTCCCTCCCCGCTGTGTGCGATTCTGCTGATTGCCACACTGTGAAAAGCACCCCGACATTTCCTCTCTATTCATCAGGTGACGCGTTGCCACGGCAACCACTGGCACAGACCCGTCCATCCTCCATGACGAGACGGTGAATTTGCGGTTTGAGCAAAGCTCGACATTTAAGACGGTCAACGTGGTGCTTATTCATCCTGAGCTTTTGAGTTGGATGAATTAAATGATTAACAGTTGTGTCGCCGGGCTCTCGCGTTGCTTTTGCCGCTTTTCTCAAACGTGACTCATACGTCTAAACTGGGCGCGGATCAAAACGGCTGTGAGCGAGCTCTCTCCGATGACGATGGTTCTCTCTATAGAGGCCTGAATGATTGAAAATAGCTGCGACGGCTCGGGAGCGGCTTCAGCGCGGCGATATAACGAGGCGCGGTGGGCGTAAAGGCGCACGCGTCTGCATGGGTCTGACTTACCATTGACGCAGAACTCATACGGCGAACACAGCTCATCTTCAAACAGGCAACCTGGAGGGGAGAGAATAAAGATACTTACACAACCACTCAAGACCTGTGCAATAAAAACAGTTATAATACTTCTCTGTATATGTAATATCTTTCTATATATATAATATCTGATTCAGTTATTGTGGATCAATGTTGTTTTTATTAGAGCTTATTTATAAGTGTTTTTGATCTGGTTTCACTTTAAAGTCTATTCTGCGGGACTATAAGGATTATTTTATCTTATTTTGTTTACCAAACATCGAGCTGCAGCAGCTGATGTTTGCAGGAGACAGCTATCTTTGCTCTGCCTAGCATTGTGAAAAAGTAACAAAACCCCCTTCCAGCAGCTCTAAAGATCACTAATTACTCAACATCTCGTTTCTTTCAGCAGTGCAAAGAGTTCAGATGACTATTTGTGGTTGTGTTAACTTTGCGCGGAGCTGGTTTCCCTTGTTTTCAGTCTCTATGCTAAGCTAAACTAACCTGCTGCTGGAGGTAGCTTCAAATTCAAAAATAGAATCGATCTATAAACGCATATAACACAGCAAGAACCCTAATAAATGAATAAAACTAAAATGAGCCGCAGCCTACTTTCATCTTTTAAATCACTGTCAACTCAAGATGGAAGAAGAGAGAGAATTCAAACGTGTGCAGCAGGTATAAATGGCACTGGAGAAAGCATTACAAATGCTACGAACGGAGCCCAGACGCTTGTGTACAACTAGCAGAAAACTTACTAAATTTCAGAAGCAAATTAACCCAATGTCACAAATTCCAAAAAATGCATCGCGCTGTGACAGAAGCCTGCAGCTTAGTAGTACATTAGCTCTGGCCGAGGGCCTCACTGCTAACGGCGGAGCCATCCGTCATCAATTAGGGCGTCTTCTCCCGTCCCGTCTCCGACACTAATACCCCGACGCTTCCATTTATGGATGCTGTCTGAATATTAATTCACTTTTGACGCTGGCACCAGGGCTGCGTGTTCCATTCTAATAAATGAGCAGATGGCAGCAGCATTATGGGTAGCCGTTCCCTGTGTTCATATTTCACACGTGGGAGTCGCAGCGAGCCAACGGCTCTGCTCGCAGAAACGCGCAGGTGATCCTCAACATTTAAACGTTTCCAGAAAAAAAATAAAAAATAATTGTCCGTTTGTTTAATTAGCGGTTGATAGGCTCAGACTGCAGAGTTCACAATTGTTAAACATCTGGGTCGAGCCCCCTTTTATCTGATATTTTCACCGCTTCAGCTCATCAGTAGGAGTGACGTGATTGAACGCAGCCCGTTGGCCCCCGCGGCCTCGACGGACAGCCGTGAGCAAGGGGAGGGAAGTCCTCCGTAGACCTCTTTGATAATGAGAAGAGAGAGGTCGGGAAAAGCCTGTCAATCCCACAGAAAGGAGAGATAATCAGGAACGGCGTGGATCAGACCGGAACGTTTCAGGCGTCGCTTGTTCCAAGTTTGTTCCGCCATTAGGAGCGTTATAGCCTTGTGATTATTAACGTCTAGTCTACGTGATAATATAATACGATGAATGTTGATGGCACATTTAGTAAAATCCCATCCTTTGGTAACGGCTTCAATATATCAGCAAAACAGCAATTAAGTGCTGTGGAGTGCGGCGTCATAACAGAGCGGTAAGGTCGCTCTGCTCTCCACAACAAAACTAAAAAGGCAGAATGTCTCAATCAGAAGAGAAAGAACCTTCTGCTCAACCACAGAAAAACTGCTTTTGTCACTGTAATTATTATTTTCATGGACAGATTCAGCTACTTTGCAAGTAAACCACGACTATAAAACATTGCTGTTGGTTGAAAAACTGGACCACAGATACACAACTATTCCATTGTGTATAATACTATACGGTACTATATAAAAAATGAGAATGACCACCTCACGTTTCTATGCCTCTGCAAACCAGGCACATAACCAAAAACAGAGCCAAAAGAGCAAAATAAACACAACTTTAAAATATTTAATTTAATATTTTTAATTTTAATATTCATTATTTTACCAAGAGGATTTTGCTGGAAGAGGACTTGAACATTTCAAGAAACAGCCGCACACCCCTCTTGACCCTAAATCTCAGCACCCTGCAATTAGCGTCCTCCCGTTCAACTTTACCCCGCCTTGCTTATATCGTCAGGGTCTCTGGGAGGCCATGTCAGCTCTCAATATTAAGTACTACCTCCATTTAATGAAGCATCCCGTTAAGCATAGTGAGTCAGGCCATGTGTGTGTGTGTGTGTGTGTGTGTAATAGGCAGGGATATAGAATTGATAATGCCACATCCCCTTTCTCCTCCACCATGGCAGAGATGATTAAAATGGGGCTTTTTAATTAAAATGCAATCACAGTGAATGCTGCTGATTACCTCAGGCGGGAAAAAAAACAAAAGGATGCTCAACTCGTCGAGTGAGGAAGAGATGCTGGTAAAAAAAAAAAAGAAAAAGCTCTCTGTTATTTCCTAGTGAAGCATCCTGAAAAATGAATAGCCACATTGTGTAATTCTAAGGGTACATGATCATTTCCCAAAGAAAAGGGAAAAATTACCTTTCTAAAGAAGTGCGATTAAGTGGCGATGCTCTGTTGCCATGGCAACATCATCACAGTAGCTTTTCAATGGGGAACTAACCAATTGAAGTAAGTACAGCCTAATTTTTTTATCTTGTGTCCCAATTAACGGTGACTTAAAATACTTATATACCTGTTTATATAGTATATTTAATTTATAGAAGACTACAAAAACAGCACATATGTCAATTTGAAAATGTGAAACTACTAAACCCGCTTTTACTAACATATAAATTTTCTTAATTGACAACTAAACATCATATTATCAGACGTCAACTTGAGCTAAGAGTTTATTGACTTAATGATTAGTCATTATCAGCCAGGACTAGATGTGAGCTAAGTCCAGGTGTTACTGGTAGTGCTGGTAGTTAGTGGCCTGTTTTCTCATCATTTGAAATCAAAGATACTTGAAGTAAGTGAAAATGGAAATACAGAAGGTACCGAATCAGGATCAATTAAATGTGGCCTCCATCCTCTCAAAAGCCTCCGCTGAGAGCTGTGGACTGGAGCAGAGAGACGTTCTCCAACAATGCCCCCTACCTGACGTATTACTGCTAACTGCTATTAAGGGCAGCAAGTCGGGATCTACACACACACACACACACACACACATTTCACCTTCAGCTGAAATCTCTCCACGGCGTGTCAGGGACATAACAACAAGGGGAAAGCTCATCTAAGGTCATTTAAGGAAAAGCAATTACATTAGGATGACGCAGAGTTTGTCCTTAGAAAAGGATACAACCACATTAATACCTCGCTGAAGCGCCACCTGTACGTTATCGAGCTCGCCTGGAACACGAACGATTACGTCCTAATGAGGCCCAACCCAAGGCTGAGCAAGAAGTCAAGAGATTGCGTCGTTGACTTTTCCCTCGCAGGTGGCTGGCCGGTGCCGGGTGACCATCTGTGATGTCAGAGGGGCCAAGGAGAACGCTGGGAATCTGGCAGCGAGGACAGTCCCTCCCAGAGCCGGCTGCATTAGGACATGTTCTCTCTCTGGGGCCATCGACATATCTTTTACTATAATTATAAACTCCAACCAAGGACACCTGACTCATTTCTAATCACACACACACACACACACACACATCTGTACTGTCAGCCAAAAAAATCTGTGCAGCGGCAATAAAACTGCAAGTGAATTGGGAGCACGACTGGAGGACAGAAGAGAGGAACATCACCTGCAAGCAAATTAGTATCAGTTTGACACCATGTCCGCAGTTTTAAACAGCTTGTGTCATTAAGGCGCTCGTCTGCTAAAATTAAAGATGGCTCCGAGCTTTTCTCTGCTCCGAAAGGTCTGTTCTTGTCAAGAGCTGCACTTTGCATCTCAGCGACGAAGCCGCGGTAACGCAATATTTTTCGTGCACTTTTCATCTTAACATGACAAGAATGTGTAGTTTTAATAATGTCGTGACATTCTGTGCGCCGACAATTCATGAGGAATCCTTTCTGGGGTGAAACGCGCCGTTAAACATTAAACTCCCACGGCTCAAAATGACCACCTACTGTTGAGGCTTCGTTTTTCTCTATTATTCCACAGATGGATGCTGATTTTCTGCACAGACGCACAGTTTGACCCTTTTGGAAAACTCAGTTACCTTGAGTTATCAAAACGTCAAACTTCTTCTCGAGGGAAGATTGTTTGCATCAGTGAAAACATCTACGGTCATTTCAAAACTAAAGTGATAATTAGTGGGAGCTTTTAGGTCTCCTGACATGAAAACCATCTGACATCCAGAGGAGTGAAACTAAATACATTTCTCACGGACTTTCTAGAGAATTTGTCTCGCAATTCCCCGGCAGGCGGCTCCCTCTCAGTCACTCAGCTGCCAGCCATGAATTAAAGATTGGCGCCGTCACCGCGGCAACGGAGGAACCCAGAAATAGGCCCTTCGTGACCTTTCCTCCGACCGCGCCGAATGATTCAGACATTTGATTTTCTCCCCTCTTCCGGAGGCGTGATTGGGCGTTGAAAAAGGGAACCAACACAACCCCCCCCCCCCCCCCCCCCCCCTCTCCAAATCTCCACATCCCCCGGATGGAGCGCAACGTTTGAAGCTCATTCGAGGTGCAGGTGGTGCAGCGGTGTTTGGCTACTGCGTTCTTGTTCGCTTTCCGTAATTTAATATCTCTCAGCTAAACAACTCACCTGCGTAGTCACGGCATTTTGGTTGTGTCAAATCAGATTGAGGGCCATTTGGGAAATACTTTAGCGTGAAACTGTATCCGCGCTCCGTCCCACTCAGACAACCGCTCATCCCCCTGAGGGAAAGGCCAACACCCGCCGCCGTGTGTCCGTCGCTTCTTAACAAAGACTTTTCCTCCAGCTGTTTACACGAGCTAGCGGCATTTTAAATATTAAAACCCATCCTGCCTCACCTGAAACGGTTCTTATGACATGTTATTATCCTCCATTGCTAAATTGATTAGCTGCATTTGGATTACCCCAAATATTAGACACAACCAACAATATATTGAGATGCATTGAAAAGTAGTTACAGGAACGAATGTATATTTAACAGAAGAAGTGACTGAAATGCTTTTGGATGGATCTGGCAGATATTGTTATTTTAAGATGAATTATAAGCACATCACTTATAGCTGCTTAGCAAAAAGAAAACATCAACATCCTACTCCATCCTATAATGTATTGACTACCCCTCTCAAATATAATACAATGCATCTCCTATTCAATTTTACGATACAATAAACGTGGTCTGGAGTATTTCTCAGCATCACCCTAAAACGAAGACACGTGACAGCTGTAATCACGGCTAAGGTGGTAAATCCGAGGGGAGAAAGTACTCTGCTACACTGCGACTCTGCATGCAAGCGGCAAAATAGCTTGACATGCGTATTCTTCAACACATTGTTCCAGCTGAGTTAAATGTAATGTCTTTTCATTTAGAGGGTAAAAAGGAAGTCCTCACAACCTCCCCCCCCCTGCCTCTCTGGCGGCACTCTCAACCCAGAATATCCCCCAGGTTCCCCTTGAACTGGAGCAGGAAAGACGGGCAGGAGACGGATGGTCTGGACGCGTCTATTCGACACAGTTCCGACTAACCCCTCCCGCGAAGAGGCCGCTGACATTTTGTTCGGGAGAAACGCGGGAGCTCCGCCAGCCGTCGCCACTCTTGTCGCCTTCCACCACCCTCATGAGCCAACGCACTCCTCCGAGCATCTGTCGAGTCACAGAGGAGCGCCGCCGCACCTCGTCTGTTTGTCACACCGCCCGCAGCCGGGAATATAACAGCCTGCTCTGTGTCGGGAATTTGTTGAGATTGGCTGAAGAATCTTGGAACGCGGCGACACTCGATCCAGATGTCGGTTCGGTCGAGGCGATATTGGTAGTCCCATATCACATTCCACAGCGGATGATAACGGACCGTCTTGACCGTACACCGATCACATTCGCATCGAATGCTGCAGCTGCACACAGCTCAGCCATGTGCACAACGGAGGGCCGCGTTGCACCACAAAATATCCTCCAATAAGTAGTTTTTCCTCTTCTGCGGATGAGACCAAGCCAGCCTTTAGGTGAAACCTAGAAGAGCTCCACATCCAAAGTGTCAACGCATTCTGAAGCCTGACGCATGCGACCAGTTCAGTCAAGATGACGGATTTCTCTGTGACCCCCGCTGAGACACCCCGGCAGAGTTTTAATGGTTCACACAGTTGACTGAAGGTCTCCTTGAGCTAAAGAGATATTTTAGGTCAATTTTAGGTCATTTCAAACATCTCTTCAGTTCATGAATCCCGTAGCGTAGTTGATATCACCACTGAGTCTGGACATCTACGGGAAGACGGAGGCCCGCGGCGAAACAGATAAGAGCTGAGCAGACTATGAATCAAACCCAACTCGCCTGGATCTATTAGGAGATGGCTGCTGATAGCCAGTCGTAACGAAAGGACCCCTCAGCGCAGCCTTAAAGGACCACCGTCTCCATCTAGAAGCAACTCTGCCCATCAACACACACAGCACTCTTTTGTTTTAGTCAGGTTTAGGTGAGCTGAGGCCGAATAATCCTTTGAGTGTGTCGCAAATGCCGCACGAGGCTTTTGGAAATCAACGCCATCAATGTGGTGCGAGTGAGTCATCCTTCTCGCAGTCTTCATCCCGATCCTCGATTTGACTTCATCTACTTTGACTAAAAGATAAAACTTTACATAACTAACTTACAACTAACACGGCGTAGTGCTGTTAAATTTGTCGAACACCTCCCACCGGTAACGATGCCCCCCCCCCGACCCCCTTTGGCTTCTTCTCCGACGAGCTTTTGAATTATGCCTCGCTTCAAGGCACTGGACTCAAGGCTGTTTGTTGAGTCAGCCTAGCGTGAAAGCACAGAAAAGTACAACATGTCAACGCGCCCGTGATCCCCGCCGTCTGCTGGACGACCGCAGCGCCATCGCGGAGCAGCAAGTGTGGAGGTCATGAGGAGATCAAGGCAACAGAACAGCAGGTCTCTGCGTCTTCTGGCTGTTTATGTAAACTTGTGAGTGTGAATCTGAAACACGTGAGGAAGACGCATCACAGCGTGATTATATTTAGCATGTTGTGTCTGACTACAATCAGTATGAAATGAATAATAAATTAATTTAATACATTCAAATGTGGCTTATTGGTAGTTTAAGAGATATTTCTGTTGTGCTAGGTGTCAATTATCAGCTCCTGGAAGAAGAAAAAAAATATATATAAATATATACGTATATGCAATGTTATTAAATACATAAATCTATGTCGCAGCAGCACTCCTTGATCGCTTTGCGCAGTGGGACTCATTAAAAACATAAAACCACCTCTAACTCCCAGCCACGCGCTAACAATGGAGACCTCTTCAGCACATGCTGAGAATTCAATGAGAGAAATGCACTCTGGGAATAAACACTGACTCATTCACAAATCATGGTAACCACAAATTACCATTATTTTTTAAAGAGAAAAAACAAGTACTGTCTATATATATTATGTTAGCTTACCTTTTAGCCGACAAGATCAGAGTGTGAATATAAAAAAATGAACTACCCAACTGTGGAAACGTTCTGCTTCTGAATACAAACAACACGCTGCAGCTCGGTGTGAATCATCACAGCAGCAGCAGTGTCAACGCCTCTCGCTCGTTATAAAGTTTATTCTGTGTGTTCTGACTGCAGATCCTGGACCAGTAAGTGTGATCACACACACACACACACCTGAAACAGTCACGTCAGGGCCTCTGATCTCTTTCTGTCCCTCAAAGGACACAATTCTCTAGAATGCCGTACTTTGGACATGGGCCATTCTGTTTGAAATGAGAGTGGAGCGTCTGACGCAAGAACAGATGAAGGGTAATGACAATACAACCGGGGCCTGAAAATGAAAGCTGCCCCATGGAATTGGATATCATCAAATATTTAACTAGATTTAGAATGGCATGCTCTTTGGTGCATGTGTGGAGCCATTTTTATGGGTATAAAAGCCATTAAGCACATTTGTTTGTAGTTATAGTGTATTCATCTGGAGGTAAAAGTCACGATTGAGCGCAAAAGTTGCAGTTTTGTTTTTCTCCTGACAGTGTTTTTTTGTGAAACCAGCGGCTCGGTCCATCTCACTGTGAGCTTCCTGCACCGGGCCTGGTACCTTATGTAACTTTCACAGATGGATCTTCAGACGTCATCAGCAGCCTCGCCTGACACAAGTTTAAGAAATAGCAAGAACAATGGAGCACAATAGGAAAGACAACTTTTGCGATGCCAGTTCGAACGACCAGCTAAAAGGAGATAACACGGTTATTACCCTGAATATAATAATAATAACTAGTGGAACCGAATGAAACAAACGCTTACCGAATTTCCTGTCCGCGCTGGCAGGTGTGGAGCAGAAGCTCACCGCCAATGCAGCGAGGAGGACGGGACACCAGGGCGAATCCATACCGCCGCTAAGCACGCAGCCAGCCGTCCATGGCACGAGGCGGAGGAGGAGGAGGAGGAGGAGGAGAAGCAGAAGCGAGGAGAGAAGAAGCGACGACCGCTGAAAGGGCGACGTTTCAGCACCGCGAACAGCGACCAGCCGCGCAGGAGGAGCCGCTCCTAAAGCGCTGTGACGTCAAAACACGCACGGCGAGGAGGGACGACGTGCAACAGCGCCCCGGACGCACGGAGAGAGGGAGGGGGGGGGAGGGGAGAGGGGGGGGGGGGGGGCGTCGATCGCTGCCCGGAAACCGTGGGAACGACACAAGAAAACACAGCAGGAGAAAAGAGACAAACACGCTTTATCAGCTCGACAGGGAGAAAATAAATGTCACTAACAGATCTGGATCTTTAGAATAATTAGCAGCAAAATTGCCCTTGAATGATTAATATATATTTTATCATAGAATAATACACTGTATCTATTGCTGCTCAATATGTGACCATGCAACATAGTTGATATATTTATGTGCAGCACAGCCATGCAGGAAAGTATAAAATTTGCCTCTAAATCAAGTACACGTAACTAAAAAATGTTACTCAATACCACACTTATGTGACTTTAGATTACACGATTAACTGTCCAAATGTAGTAAATGTAGCCTCTTACTATGAGACGCGCTGAATCCAAGAGGAATAAATGAGTGCAGAGCAGTCAGATGTACCGGCCTTACTGTCCAGATAAGACCATTACATGTGTGTCCCTGGGACGCACAATTACAAATATTGACTTAAGTTAAACAGCATGTGTTCTGAAAATAGGAGCCACTCCTTTTTTGGGGATGAAGAGATGGGGGAGGATGATTTATTGCTTGTTCGTACAGTTGTTATTTAGCAAATCATTGTGCAGTCCAGTCAAGTTTAGGTGGATTAATAAATTGCTTTATTCTTATTAGAAATGAGGTACGGCTGACAGATTCAAAAGATACATAAATATAGTAAGACATGAAAAAATATATGTATTTCATATGTGGTTTGTTTTTATTTAAACTGTGCAGCAACAGCGTTTAAGAAGAGTAACACTCAATATAAGAAACTGTATAGCTGTGTTGTGGGTTCTCTAATGCAAAGAGAAAAGCAGAATATACTGATCTCCTCAGTGCCATAAAACACAAAAGAGATGTTAGATATCACAAATCAAAGAGGTTGACTCATAAATCCAGAATTTCGTTCACGGTCTTCACTGAAGATTCATAAATAAGCCTGTGGCAGGAGGGGAGGAAAGGTTAGTCACGACAGCTCATGCAACAAAGACCAATCAGAACTGTCTTATGTGGTCCCACTCACCTCTGGACGTCTCTGGTGTCTCCGGATGTGACGGCGTGTTTGTGAATCTGCTGCTGGACGGATGTGGCGGCGCTCCTCAAACTCGCTTTAGACTGCCCCGCTAAGAGTGTCACGTATAAAGCAAACGTGATACATCTCAACCAGCAAAGGGATCAAAAAAACAACCTAAAATCTTATGACTCACTGCGTCCGATGACCGCCAGCACGTGCAGGACGGCAGCCAGCTCGTGCAGGCTGCTGATGGACTCGGAGTCGAACGACGAGCAGACTTCTGTCAAAAAAGCCCTGAAAAGGACCCATTCAGAAAACGCCATATTTATTATTTATGATCCCTGGTAGCTTTTAGAGGGAGTAAGAGGATGTTTACCTGGTAAGGGAGGAGGATTTGAGGATGACAGACAGTAGGAGGCCGGACAGAGGAGGCAAGTCCTCCACTGACTCTGGAGTGACCACCTCTTCAGGACGGGTCATCTTTAAAAACAAGAGCACAGCGTCATTCATCGGGGCCCTGAGGTGCCTGGAAGAATTCCCCCGGTCGGTCAGCATGCGATGACGGCGAAAGACAAACAACAACAAAAAATGCTTTGGTGGGTCGGGCCGCACCTTCTGAAGCAAATGTCTCTTCTCCACCACCACCACGGCAAAGAGAGTGGAGAAGACCCCGTACAGAGGTGCTTTGTCCCAGGTCTGCGCCACCTTAAGGAAGTCCGCCAGGCCGGGAACGGCGGAGTGACACAGCTATGGGAGGGCACACAGACGGAGATGTGTGCTTAACACGGGAGATAAAAGATCTACACAGCTGGTCTGAGGCAAGAAATAAACAAGCACGGTGTATCTGAACTCAAGGTGGAGGACACACTCGGGAGTCCAGATGTGGACGTACCTGTTTTCCCTCCTCCGGGTCCTTCCTGAGACGGCGAGCCAGAAGCTCGATGATCTTCTGGAAGATGTTGGCAACCACGCCCAGAGCAACAGTGGTCCCATCTTCCACGTGTTCCTGAGACGGGTCGTTCTTGTTGTGCTTGGGCAGGTGGCTGTCGGACACGTCCTTCAAAATCTGCAGCACCGCGGGAATGCACAGGTAGCCCGCCTCTGGAAACCCCACGCAGAATGAGAAGGAAGGACATTCCGGTGAAGAAACATGATGTTTTGCCCGATAACATCTTTAAGATAGAAACACGCACACTGGTAGCCGTGTTGTTGTTTTTTCCGCCCACTATAAAAAGGCATTTAAAAAGACTCACCTGAGAGGAGGGTGAGGGAGCACAAGTGGAGGATTTGACCCGTGAACGCCTCGTCAGCCAAACCCACGAGCAAAACGTCTCGGCACACCGCGAGGAAACTCTGGGGGGGAAAACGCAAGACGTCTTTTTTTTTTTTTAATCATGAAAATGTTCCCACTTTGTGAGCCTGAATCAAACATTTAGACCTGCACTGTGCCTCTGCTCCCTTGATAGAGACCACACACATTTGACCTATTTAGATAAATTTAAAGGCGGTGCTTAACGCAGTGAATTTGGCTCCACCAATTACAGCCGGACTCCGGGCTCCGTAGAATATGCTCAACCCGTATTTGTTTGGGCTCAATCAATCCTTTTAGTGGACGCTTCCCGCTCCGTTTTCTTTTCAGAGCTTTCGCGCTTGCATTATTAGCAAAGAGCTCACCTCGGTTATTCGCGCAGCAAGCGGCTGCAACTTCTCGGAATCCTTTTCAGCACCATCATCATCATCATCATCATCATTGTCGTTGGTGGTACGTGTAGCGAGGAAGGGCAACACCCTCTCAGCTACCCACGCTGCCACGTGCTCCAGAGAGAGCAGGTGCTCTCGACCTTCTGAGGACTGGGACACGAACAGAGGCTTTCGTGCTACATCCACTGAAATCGATATTTTCAAACCGGCAGGGATAAAAATGTGCTAAATTGGAGACTCACGCTATGCTGCAGATGCGCACTGAGTTGACCGTGATGCACAAAGGCTTTCAGTGCCGTCTCCACGCTGGGGTATTTAGCATCTTCAGCGGCGGCGCTGAGGTGAGTGTACAGCACTGACTGTCGAGACAAATATCACACCGGTTCCGCCGGAGGACGGATCATGAAAAGACATTTGTCTACTCCACGTGGAAAACGCTGAATAAAGAAATGTAAACGCACTCTAGGTCCGTTTGAAATGAAATTGCGATAAATAGCTCTCTGGCATACCCTCCAGTTTCCTAGAACCTCGTGCAGCTGCTTCAGAGGTGGCGGGCCGAGGGCCAGCACTTGGTCCCGCAGCGACGGGCGAATAAACAGGTACTCCAGGTACGCCAGGGCCAGGTCCGGTTTGGCCTCCGCCGTCTCCTGGATACGCACCTTTCGTCTGCCGCTGTCCTGAAAGTGAGAGGAGCAGTTTGATGAAGAGCGGCGAGGAGCCTCCATAGAAGTGCGAGAAACCACCGTGGCGCAATGACCGGCGGAGGGACGGGGGTGGGCGGGCGGGGGTCTGACGCACCCCTTGCTTGGGCAGAGCCTCGGTGAGCCAGTCGGTGACGAGCTCGAGGACGTGAGCGGCCTGGCCCCAGCTGCACATGCAGTCCAACAGCTGGCTGTACTGCTTCGGCCCCGCGCACGAGTCCATCCGCCTCAGTCGGGACAGCACGCCGCAGCTGGTGGGGCGAAGAGAGAGAGGCGGCTTAGACGTTAAACGGAAAAAGAGCAGGGCGGGACCGGAGGAGGCGTCAGGGCGTACCTGAAGGTTGGAGCCGCGGCCGGGGGCATGAAGGAGGCCAGCTGGATGAGAGGAGCGGTGCAGCGCTCGTCCTGGGAAAAGCAAACGGACAACGTTTCACGGTGAAAACCCGTCAGTTGGTGGAAAGAAAACAACACGGGGAAGGAACAAGTACCTCAAAGGTCTGGAAATACTTGTTCATCACACTTCCAAACTTGGCCAAAGTGTACTTGCGGGCCTCTTCGTTTTGTTTGAGGGCCTTTGTGACACTTCTCCAAAGGATGACCACGACCTCCAGCAGACCGGAGAGGACGGCCGTGTCGTTGCCCAGCGAAGGTTGAGCCTGTCGACATCAGAACGGGAAATTATAGAAAGAAATACGGCTCAACTTATTTGTCAAGGGTTAATTTGTAGGTTTAAAGTAAAGAAGACGATCCACACAAACTTCTCATTTAAATGCCTCCGTCTTACTTTGCTGTTCTCCTTGTTGCTGTCGATAAAGTCGGACTGGTCACAGTCGCTCTGGATGCAGCTGTTCACAACACGGCGAATGGCCAACATCAGCTTTACTGGAAGAGAAGACAAAACCAAACGGGTGACCCAACCACAGATGCAACACGGCATTTATTGATTTCTGCCTCACGTGCACAGCACCTACTTATGTTAGTGGGTGCTGTGTGTTTGTGGGCGAGCTGGTAGAACTTCCGGGTAGCCATGGGGTTCATCTGGAGGAGGGTGATGCAGCGGCAGCACCACTCGCGCTCCGGGTCGTTGACGGGGAAGAAGGACTTGAAGAGCAGGTTGACGATGCGCTTGGAGACCGGATGGGAGTCGATAGCCAGGCGGGCCAGCAGGTGGTCCATGTTGCACACGTCCCAAAACTGCGGAGCGGTACGTTAGTGATCTGCGTTGCTGACTGCACTTTCGCGGTTTGGATTTGGATCACATTGTTGCGTGACGCAAAAAGGAAACCCAACGCATTCGGTACCTTGGCAGCGCGGACGGCCTTGATCTTGATGAGCATGTCCAGGAAAGCCACGCGCACTTTCTCCGACTTGTCGTGAAGGCTGTACTTGAGGGTGGGCAGGAGTTTTTCCAACAGCGGATGGCTTAGATTGTTGTCCAGGACAATAGTCAGACACTGCGGGGGGGCGGGACAACAATACACAAACCACAAGTCATTAAATATCTTGTATGTCGGCGATCAAATCCGCTGCGCTAATTCCGTTTCTAAAGAACATCCCGGGTAAGATTTTATAATAGCAATTGAACTTTAACAGGCCCATGTTGATATCTTCCAGGACAATACAAAATAAGGACGGTGAGAAACAACGCTTCACACCTTAAAGACCGAGCACCGGACATCGGCGGAGCTTTTGTCAGCCGCCAGCTCTGTCACCAGCTTCTTCAGGAAGTCTGTGATGATCGTGGGAGGAAGGAGCTCCCAGCACTTGGCCAGGATCTTGCACACTCCCAGCGTAGCATTGGAGCGCACAGTGGGATGAGGGTCATCCAGGAGGCCCTGCAGATGACAGATCGGTGGTTGGAATAGCGGAACCTTTTTGATCCTTTGGAAAGGTCTGTGTCAGAGTGTGCTTTGGGTTTCATTTTTTTTCTCTCAAGTTTCCTCATAAAAAAAAAGGAGGAATGTTTTCAGCGGCTCTCACCATTGCTGTGTCCAGCTGCTTTTGAACGGTCTCATCTATAATCTGGTTGTTCTGCTCGGGGTCGTGGATCGGGAAGGCCTCAGTGAAAAGCAGAGTGGCATTTGCACGCACCTCAAAGTTTGGAACCTGAAGAAATAGAACAAAAACACATGAGACTAGAATCAAATGCAGAAAAAATAGAAATGTGTGCAGTTAAGATGTGTCTCCATACACTTAGAGCTTTCCAGAGAATGGGCTTGTAGAGATTACAGAGCATCTTGTCCACCTTGTTACAGCCTTGCCGTGAGTGGAAGTAGCTCATGATCTGCATATGACCATATGACAGTTAGGAGATCACAAAAAGGTGAGTGTACAGTGAAAAACACGACCTCAGACGCTGGTAAAAAAAAAAAAATGAACAAAGTAGTGAATATGTTCACCTGCCGGACTTTGGCATGCACAGGAGATGCTCTACGAAGGAAGATCGCATTCTGCATAAAATCCTGAATGCATGAGCTTTCAATCTTCTCCAGGAAGTCGCCATTCGCCTTCTTCCATGCTCTGTAGTAGATCTCCATAATGTGAGTAGTCATGGTCCTGCACGGAACATTTCATTAGTAGACGACACGGAGATAAGATTGACTACACCCGAACCGAATGTTGCAGGCGTCTTACTTGCTATAAAACGGCAGCTGCTTTTTAATGGTGCCGTGAATAACACAGATGAAGTTGACGTTCCAGCTGAAGAGAAACACCAGGAATCGCTTTCCCTGCGACAATACACACATCATCAGGACCGGCAGCTCAAAAGGGGAAACCATTACAATAAAATACAAAACAGAGACTCAAACTCTCTACTCACGTCATCGTTTCTAATGTAATTAGGACTATGAAAGCACTGGAGCAACAAGTCGGTTATCTGCTTGTTTTCTTCTGATGTGTAGTCCAAACTCAAAAGCACATCGTGAAGACTCCAGACTCTTTGGATCTCAACAGCCTGTGAAAAGAGAGAGAAAGCGAATGAAGAGAATACAACAAAACTACCAGAATTGAAGATAGTTTGAAAAGGGCCTCATGATGGATTGATCTGATGCATCGCTGAGGAACATATACTGACTAGTTTCTTCAGGGTGAAGCTCTTCTGCAGAGAGATGAGGAAAGCCGTGCGGCCAAACTGTTCTTTCTCCTTCAGCCCCTTCTTCCACCAGGCCTCGCAGAGCATGTGGATATGCCGCTGCAGAGGAGCCTCCGAGAAGGGCAGCGACACCAGAATCGCTGAGGGAAAGACACGTTAGATATGGATTTACCTGAAGGTACATCAAATATAACAGGGAAGAAGATCAGCAAGGACACCGACTGTGAAGCCTGTGGGCAATTTCCAGAAGGGCGCCGTAGGTGTCGCCGTCTTGTAGGACCTTTATTGACGCATAAGCCACGAGCGTCACGCCGTCCACAACAGCCATGACTCGTGTCTGAAGGAAAGATTTACGGCGAATGACACCAGAAATGTCAATTAGATTTTGGTTTTGATTAATAGTTCGACGACAGAATTTAAAAGTGTGATCAGAGTGAACTCACAGGGTCGGCAGCGGACTCCACTTCCATCCCGTCTTCCCCGTCCTCCACCCAGCGCTCTGGAGGCAACTCCTGCAGGACGTCCTGAAGGAGCGAGCCCAGTTTTCCCCAGAGAGTCGATCTCTGGCCCACGGGCATCTCCTCCACCACCTCCTGCACATCGAAAGGCTCCGCTTTGTCCTTCTGCTCGGCAAACAGAGACGAGAGAGAAGCGACTCGTGACGTAGAGGACAGACACGCAAGCGGCTGTAAAAACACTTTGAATTGCAGCTTATTCACAGTAGTAGATGACTTGTGGAAAATACATTTTGTTTCCCTTTGAATTGCTCATAGTTAAGTAATTTTAAGTAATTTGTTTTACAGAATTTTATTTTATTTTCATGAGAGTTATCAATAATAATAATTCAATTTCTTAAACTAAAACTAAATTTAACAATGATAAGGAGAATGTGTTTAGAAACTGTGAGACAAAATCAAATTTCCAATTTCAAAGACAAATTTCCCAAAAGATTGTATCTGTACCAGTTTGTAGTGCAGTTAACATTATATGATTACATTTCAACATATAGTATAGATATAATTAAAGTTGTTGATTTGTTCTATGGTCTGCTTGGAAGCTCCAGTTTGTGGTGCTCAGGAATTTGACAGATTGTGATAATCATTAGAAGTATTAACTTCCACGTTAGTTTTATAGTTTTCACACATCTCGTAGCTTCTGAAGGGTTCCTGGTTTATATTTACTTTACTCACATGCAGCTCGATGAAGCGGAGGAATTCCTCCACGTTGTCCTTACAGGCGGCCGCTAAAAACGTTTCTCGCTTGGACATGTTTCTCTTTTTGTCCCTCTAAACCTGCAACGAAAGAAAACAGCAACGTAAAGGCCGATGGCGAGTTCCTGTAACAGATTCAAAACAAATATGGCAGTCCCGGTGTGTCGTTACCGTTAAAAGTGATAATTACCGAAGTTTATTTTATTTTATCCGTTGGTTCTTGCAGTACTACGTTTTATAATCACGAGACTATAAAATATCAACCATAAGCTCCGTCAGTTACCTTCTTATTGATAATTTTGTGAGGTGACAACCGTTGGCTGACAGCCTTCCATAACAACAGCAAACCCGCGCAAATTTGGATTCGGTGCGTCGTGACGTATGTGTCATGACGTCGTGCGTCGTGACGCATTCCGACACGTTTATTGTCGTTTGCATTCACATCCACTAGATGGCGACAAGTGACTGGATATATTACAGAATACAGATCTATAGGTCTTTACAATGCCGCTATGCTGTGAATGCGCACTCGATATTATTTGCTCTGTAGGATATTTGCCCTTTTAGATTACACTCCAATCCTCAAGGGAAATTATGCTGCAGTTCTACGTTTTGCTCAAGAGGCGCTTCAGCAGCACAAAGTTACACATACACTCCAGTACGGTAGTGAGGTTTGAGGTGTTTTGAGTAATTGCATTTTAAGTTATACTCCATAATATTTTAGAAAGACATTATTTTTTCCCATAATATATATTATATATATTCACTGACTAGTTCCATATTTAAATTGTTGATATAAATAAAATAAAATATGTTATGTTCATTCTACACAGCAGTATCTAAAAAAACAATATTCCAATCCAACAATCTCTTATTGCATGCACCACACTAACATTTATTGCAGGTACCCTTTCTACTTTTAAGCAACATATAGATTGCTTTGTCTTGTAAGTTAGTATTCCTACATGTGTGTACGTGTTATTTCTATCTGAGTACTTCTTTTACCGCTGATAACATTATATTTTAATAATTGTGTTAGCGAAGAGCTCCCAGCGCCTGGCCAGAATCTTACAGACTCTCAGGTCTACTACAAATTATTATTATTTTATCTATTAAAAATGTAATGTCTCTGTTGCTCAACAGAAGGACCAAACAAGGACGAGACGATTTTCACAAGAGAAAACATTTATTCCTCAAGAACAAATGAACCAATCATATCTTTCAAAATAATACCATTAAGAAGGCAAAAATTACATAGCGATTTCTTTTTAAGGCACAGGATAGATAGCAAGAAAAGTATTTAAAATCTTCCACGGTTATGACCGCATGACAAAAAATGTACGCGCCACATTGCAGCTGTGTCATCACATTAACATCTGGCAGCCCTGCTCATAAAATGCAATAACTGTTGTCTCACTCATATTATTCATTTTGTTCGACTCACAAGTGGTTTGAACATCAGTCAAACCCGTGTTCAAGTATCCTTCCTAGTATACAGCACTTGTTCATAGCCCTAAAATGCCCCCAGGTCCTCACTACCGTCCAAATATTCCACAAAATCATCTTAAAAATTACAGTTATCATTTGTATTTTTGCATATGTGCATTCCATGTTTGTACTCGAGCATAAATAACAATAACAGGTAAAAAATCAAATAACACTACATGACAAAAGGTATATCAAAGTGGAGACTGCTACTTGAGCCTACTTAAACGAATGCAGCTGTTCCTTTGGTAAGTTTTCTCAAATGACAAAACTGAATTTGGCACATCTGAACAAAAGGAACGGACGGGAAAAACAATGACAGCCGTAAGTTTCCCCTCCACAAAGGAGATGTGTGGCCACAAAACCCCCTGCAAATTTATAAATATTAGCGACTTTATTTTTTACATAAAACACTTAAAACAAAGACGAAGCAATTAGTGTGTTGCAACAAACGATGCTCTGTAACAATATGTTACATAAAAAAAAAAAAAACAGACAGGAAGACAGGAAATGTGTGAAAAATGTCTGGCATGCTGAAATCAGTCCCGTAAAACGGATGAAAAATGTACACGAATACATCAAAATGATGTGTCCTTATATTAAAAAGAAAACTATGTTACAGCAGCGACGGGGCTTCACTGCGTGAGGAGGGAGTCTGGAATACTTCTGATGCTGTGAGACGACGGGCCGCCTTCACTCAGCTCGTACCTGCGACGGAAAACGATACAGATGTGTATTTAGGCACTAAAACAGAACATTTATAATTCGAAGAAGTGACTTGAAAAAGAGAAAATACAAGTTTACCAGTGTGTGTATCCTCGTGATATATCGTCCCCACTTAAATCCACCAGCACCTGTGAGTTCCAACAAGAAAGAAAACGCTTTTGGAAGAATCCAAAGAATTTGCTGGAGAATCCACATCGAGACATCCACCGGTTACCTTTCCCAGAAGCCCCTTGTGTTTGGACAGGATGTTCCCTCCGTTCTTCACGGCTACGTCCAGAGTTCTCCTGTGGAGCTCCACCATCGACACGCTAAACTCAAACCTGTGGGAGCACACGCATTGGACACGTCTGCCGATCGACTACAAACAACACAATGTCTGATATTCATAAATGTATTTCTGACTCCTTTTACTCAGGAGCTGATAAAATATCGACCCACGTTTGATCATAAACTGGGTTGAGGGTCCTCTTCATCGTGCTGGTCTTCCTCCTCCCAGTCCGGCTCTTGTCGGGCAGCAAATAGAGGCGGATGAAGGGATCCGAGCCGTCTTTGGTGAAGGCTATCAGGTTACTGAGGACACACACAGGACAAAATGCTTTGACCCGCGTGCTGCCGGTCACATGTTGCTTAGGTTAACGCCGCCTGTTTATTTTTAATGTTCACGGCCACGCGGGAATTGAGGGGCACCGGCGAAAAGAACCCCCCAATGAGTAGGAAAAAGAGGCCTTGACAATGAGACGACCTTCAAACTAAGTCCGCCGTATATATCTTCCAAAGAAAAAAGAAAAATCTAAATCTGAATGCAGGATCCGTGGAGCTCACCGGCAGGCGTGCGCCACCACAATCAGTCGGTTCCTCTGGGAGCTGTGGCGGACGGTCAGCTGGACCTCGCCCAGCGGGAACTGGCCGGGCGCCGAGCCGCTGCAAACACACCACATGACAAAATGTCAAGACTTCTGAGACGAGCCAAAGAAGACAACGAGATTGCTTTTGAAAAAAACAAAAAACGCCGGCCGGAGGGGCCGACCGCTTTACTTCTGCAGCTGCCGAAGCCGCTGGTGGAGCTCCATGGTGGCGAAGGGCAGCGAGATGTCCGAGGCCAGGCTGGGCGTGGACTCCTTGTGGGGCAGGTGCTTCTGGGAGCCGGACATGCAGGCGCCCAGGTCGGAGACACTGCGGCGAGGGCCGGCCGAGTACGGCTCGCCGTCCCCGCGTTGGAGGGAGAGGGTGGAGGCGGCCACCGGCGGCGGGGGAGGCGTGGCCGGAGGAGGCGTGGGCGGAGGCTGCGGGGAACCCACCGAGGCCGAACCCCGCTTGGCGGGAGCCGCGGGGGCCTGCAGGGGCACGCTGGACTTCCTGACCGTGACGGAGGAGGGCTGGTCTGAGGACACCTGCTTCTCCATGGAGAGGATCTGCAGCGGGACATGGAGGGGGGGGGGGGGGGGGGGGGGGCGTTACAAAGACCTTAAGAAGACATACAGAAAGGGGACTGCGGTTGAATCCTCAATGAGATGTACAATTCTACTTGCGTCCTTAAACAACGGCATGACTTCACGGCGAGATTGACCAATCTAGTAAATTGGTCTCGGTGCCGCGGCTCCAGCTGGAAGACGTCGGGTGTCCGTCCAGTAAATTTGTCTTTATGGAGCAATTCATCATTTCTGTGTTCTGGAGTCCAGAACTCCCAAAGGGCCATTTCCCTCTTTGGGTATTCGTTATGAATCTTGACATAAAGCCATTTCACTACCGGCCAAATTTCCAACGGGGCTGCCTTGGTTTTCTTATTCGATCAGTTGTGATGGATCGATACGGGAGGGAACACTTTGCTTTGGGTGTCACGAGGACGCGGCGCGGGTTTACTCGTTCTCCGGCGTCCGGCTGGTTTGAGGCAGTGACCGAAATCCTTACGGGTCGGTATCAGCAGGGTGGCTTAATTAGTATCATGTGATGGCGAAGCGCCTTTGGGAAATGACGGAGCATCGTCCAGTGTAGGGAGGGTGAGGGGGGGGTTAAACTGACTATTCAATAGAAAGAAGTTTCATTCAAACTAACCGTCGTGACCCGCAACGCATCGGCAGTTATCTGAAATCCAATCTAAATATTTAAATATATACCACCAAGGAGAAGCGAGAACATTGTCTTCTTTTAGCTTCTCGTTTGAATTATTTGTTAGTCATTTGGGTGAAGCGGCCCGATGCGGCGCGCCGAGTGCGATCAGATCTGAGCGCCACGTTTCAGACGACACAGTCAACGTTTCAGGGCCTCAAGAGCAATCGCTGCTCTCTGCCTCCGTCTGACGTTTTAACAACAACTTTGGAGTATTAAATCCGCCACACAGTTGTCACTGCAAACTGCAATATGAGCCGGGTGAAGGAACCTTGAACGCTCGGTGCGGCAACAGTTGCCACGGGCAGCGGGCCAAACGAGACCGGAGCTGAGATCACAAGCTGTCAACGGTGTTCACTAAATCCCCTTCAGTTTGTTGTTGACGCGGCAAAAAACGTTTACGTTTCCTTTCAGTTTTTTATTAGATTAACCTCGTCAATCTCCCGTCTGTTTGAGCAGCAGATGGTGGAACGCCTGTTTCCGGGTTCCCCTCGGCCCGAAAACAAAGTACCTCTCACATCACCCGTCCCAACAGTACAGTGAGCGTCTTTACCCTCAGGGCCATCTTCAGTTTGATGGTGGAGCTCGGCCCGGAGTTCTTCAGAGGAAAGCACCGAGTCAGCGTCATGCCCTCCTCGTCCAGCAGCCCGCGCAGGGACACCGCCAAACTACCCAGGGTGCATTTGTGCTTGTCGTCTTTCACCTGCGCGTTAGGGGACAGGTCAGGCTCTACGCAGCAGGGAAACGCGAAATGAGCAGTTGAGGTGGCTGCAGCTTTTACCTCCAGCTCCAGCTCCTGCCGCCGGGGGTTGTGGATGAAGAAGGAGAAACAGTCTTCCCACAGAGGCTCCTTGGTCTTGTAGCGGATCTTTGCGGGGGGAGAGAAGTGGCCTTTTGTTTGGTCGCCAATCAATAAGACACTTGAGAGCAGCTGATTAACAACAACAGTTCATCCGGTCCGAATGTTAACTGTCCCCGCAGCCATTGGACCTCTCTTCATTTCTATGGCTCTATTTAATAAAGTCTCTAAAAAGTTTTTAAACCTCTAATTAGCTACATTGATTTTGTAATTGACCAATTAGCCAGTTTCCCCACAAGCTCTGTTTCCATAGATAATTAGCGACAGGCTTGTACTTGCAAATCGGATCGTAAATGCAAAAATGACTTTTAGGTTAAAGAGTCTTTTTAGCTTTAGGGTTTCTGTATCGAGCGAAAGGTGTCGAGGCCTCTTTTCTTTTTCTTCGTAAACTATCTAAACCTAGAGTGCCAGGTGAGGAGTGCCGAGGAGCTCTGATGATGATTGACAGCGCTCGTATAGTAAATATAGTTGTGGAGCGAGTTTTCTTCCCCACTGCAACGTCACCAAGTGATTCACGTCCACTTAACGCTTATTTCTAGAAACTTTCTCAAACCCACAGTGGAGCAAAACTTACGCTTCAGCAATACCTCGGTCTGCTTACGCACAGTGTGGCTTCCTCCTATTTAATGTCCCTTTATTGAACGGAACCCGGGAGAAATAGCTGGTGCATACGCTAAAAATCTATGCAGAGGCTATTAGCAGACACTATTTTCTCAACACACATTTTCAGTTCATTTCTTTTAACTCCAAAGTAAGAGCGAAACGTTCCCGAACACAAAGCCCCCGGGAGAGACGGGCTGGCTGGTGGATTTCAATAAGTATTTATCTGTAAGCCTGCAAGATGTATTCTTCAGTGTTTTGTTTTTTCCTCTCGTAGCTTACAGGAGGAAATCCGCTGATGATGAAATGATGAGACTCACCTTGCTCTCCACTGATTTGTGTCCAACGGTCAGTTGGACGTACGGACAGGGCTCGCTGCTGCTCTTCTTTGCACACTGTTAGAGAAAGGCAGAGGGGGGGGGGTTAACTGATTCCCATCACTGTGACAACTTAATTGCAGCCGAACTGAAACAGCAGCTTGTTGAGAGAGAGAGAGAGAGAGAGAGAGAGTCCGGGGTGCAGGCGGGAAGCGGCATTCCACACAGCGCGGCGAGCGGGGCTGCAGGCAGAGACGCTTCCACGGAGAACGCACGGCTTTCAGTACTCCTACAGAATAAATATATATATATATATAAATATATCTGCAAGAGCCGGGGAGTCTAAACCTACTCGTTAACCCGTACTCTCCCCCTGAGGATGGTGCTTTTAATGTGACAAAGCTCCACATTGTACATTTCAGGCTGATTGAGACGGCCGCACACTGCGATGCGCCTCAACTTGGGCTGCGAAGGCCCTGACGGTGTTTTCATCATCGATGTGATTCTCCTTAATGCGCCGAAAATGACGACGTCCACATCCAGAAAAGGTGAAAAGGGTTCTCTGAATCTCTGCTGTGCCGTCTAGAAAAGAATACCTAGAAGAGTCGTGGACATCATGGACATTTCCTTTAGAAACAGTCAATAGGTCCACACCAATTGATGAACAAAGGCAACGAGGAGATGCCGAGGCTCAGTGAGTCGCCTCATTAACGGCCAGGTAGCGGCAGCGCTGCAGGCGGGATGACAAAATGACTACTGGAAGCAAAAAGAATCTTGCCACTGTCATGTTGCACTGAGGGAGCGGCTCCGCGTGTGCGACAACGGGGAGCCGCACAACATTATCTCCTCTTTGATTAGCCGACACCGGCTGGGTCGCTCTACAGGTTTGCTGCAATTCCCAGAAAAAAGGAGCACGCGTTGGACGGGCAGCAGCATGACATTTTCCCTCCTGGTATGAATGCGGCGTAAAGCCGCCTCGGCCTCATATCGATTGGACACACGATGCGAATAGAACAGATTGAGGGCGTTATTGGGCTTTTTCATGCAGGACCACGAGTTATTGTTACGAATAAAAAGAGAAAACTGCATGAAACAACAAAGAAACAGAAAAGCCGACCTCAACATGCATATTTATTTAGGTAGGACAATTCACTCGTTCGACAATCATCACAGTCACATGACGTCGTACGGTGCGCTTGAAGACACAGGTGTGATTTTTGCATGCAAACCATCTTTCCCACATTACCTTCAGGGCCTTAAAGACTGAGACTTGCTTCAACCCGTCATAGGTGAAATCTGACAGGTTGCTCTTTAAGTCACAGGTGGGTTCGGGGGGGTGGGGGCAGAAAATCACACCCCCAGTTAGTAGGACAGGAGTTTGGTACGGTTAAGAGGCATGAAGAGAGACACGTAAAAACACGTTGAAATACGAGCCAGACGCGAATGATGTGGGAAATAGATAAAAAAAAGTAGCGTGAGGCGACACTGCAGGGAGCCAATAACGAAAACACAGGCCAGAATAACGAAGGTGTTTCCTTCTTGTCTCTTCTTTGAGACACTGTGCAGCTTTTTCAAACAAGCTTCAGGCGTCCTGCAGCTGCACATTAATTGGCTCACCAATGCCGACAAAGATCACTAGCAGCTCTGCTGCAGAAATCCCATATTATGGCCTTGAACTAAGCCCCTGAATTAGAAAGATATTCATCTGACTGACAAGCGGGTACAGCTGACTCCTCTGTTTGGAAGTGTCTGCTTTATATTAAGGGTTATTGGCCACTCATCTCAATCAGACACTCGAGTAGAAAACCGTGCAGCTACCACATGCTTTACGATGCAGCTTTTTCAAGACTGCCGCTATTGTTATTGACCCACGTCATTGCACACCGCTAACGCTATCAGGATGCAAAGAGGGTGCCGAGGGACTCACAAAGAGAGTTCTATACTCTGAAGTATTGCTCTCACAAAACACTAGACCCGATGCTCTCCTCTGACCTAAGTTCCCGCAGCCTAAGCTGCCTGTGAAGACGCTCTTGGGTGAGGAGGAAAAAGAGTAGAAAGAGAAGAAAGTGACGTTATGAGGGTTGAGATGAGAATCGATGGTTAGCATCCCCGATGGTACAAGATTTCTAATTGTGTTAGATACACAATGAATGTACACAGGATTCTGAAAGCAGAGCTTTTTCAGGTTCACGGTGAGGAGCTGGAGAAATAATCAGCTGTAGTGACTAATTCATGGATGTGGTTAAAGACATATTGACCCGCTGGGAGCTAAAGGCTGCATCCATAACCGTTCATCATGGCTTTAATGGATGGGTTTGCGGTCGCTAAGTTAATGAGGAAAAAGTAAACAGGCTTTCCCTGGCTGCTAGTTTCACCCGGAGGTCAGAGGTCATTGGAAAGCGATGAGTATTCTATGAATTCTAGGAATTGTGATAACAGGGAAATGGAGCTTTGCTGAACATTTACCAGTGATCCTTATTCAAACAAGCGTGCACACTGGTATTTCTCACTAAACAGGTTCTGACAATGGCCGTGTGTGTTTTCGGCGGTGGAGAAAAAACAAGGCCGACGCGCGAGTCTCGTGCCGTATCGCTTACCAAGGACCTACGGGGCACCACAACGAAAGCACAGACAGCGTGAAAACAGAGCGAAACATTTGCGGCGTCTTACTGGCAGGTTCTTTGCCGAGTCCAGATGGACCACGAGCAGCGCTGACGACAGCCCGTCGTTGGCCAGACTGTCTGCTCGCACGCTCTGCAGCACCTGATCAGACAGGAAGGTCAGTCACCACGGAGACGGACGGCTCTGTGGAGGCGGGAATGTTTCTTTTATTTTACCTGGTTCAACTTCTCAGGGGTGGAGAGCAGAGAGAGCCACTCCAGTTTTAAGTGGAGTTTTCCGGTGGGGGTTTCCTCCAGGTCGAACCACTGCGACAGGGTCACATAACGGCGATGTCAAATCAACAACTTATTGTTTAGTTGTTATACTAAGGTGGGTCATGTATGTTAGTAGAAAGCTTATTAGACAAAATGCTTTGTTGTATTCGATTTCATTTGATGTGACTCTACTAAGTCCGTCCAATGTTTTTTTTTAATTCATGCCAAACTAGCGAACGCTGCCGCTTCTCCAACGACGCCAATCACAGATTTAAAAGCCTAGAAGAAGCCAAACTATTCCGCTACGACGTACGGCTTATTAGCTCTAAACAATTTGAAATGAAATGGGGGAAATCATTTTACCTCATCAACCTTCTGCTCTTTGTACAGCTCACTCATGTCGATCATCAGGCTGTGAATAACGTAAAATAATAATTACTCAACAGTTAGCAGAGGAATCAAAGCAACCAATCAGAGGAGAGGGGCTCCAGTTATTGATCGTCTGCTTTGTGTTGTCAGCACTTGGTGTGGAGTTACAGGCGAGTGTGGCACTCAATTGAATTCGCCCTCGGGAAGTGTGGGAAAACACCTGCTCTTTACGTCGACTGATGTCTACCAGCACAGCACACCTTGTTTAGAACACAATACATCAAACCACAGCAGATCCTCTGTATGTCCATGCCTGTGTATCAATGACAACAAGGTCTGTTCTTAAATACCAGACAAAAAGATTCGTTCATTTCTCAAGAAGCACCAAATTCACCTTCCCAGGAAATCATCTTTGTCGGGATCTTCGTCAAAGAGCTCGATCTCAAGGTGCTGACCCGAGTGCTCGTACACCAGAGCCTAAAGGAGACAAGGAGACACTGATGCTCTCCAGTTGACCATTGTTGTTAGTTTTACTCAAAGTGCACAGCGACCAGCGGTCCATACTCCAAAGGGGGAACCCCAAACTCGTCACCTCATAAACCTCGTTCCACTTGGGATTGAGGCTCTCCTTCACCACCTTGCTGTGGAAGACCTGGTTGCCGATCTGCAGGACGCCGTACGGGTCGGACTTGCCCTTGATCAGCCCGCCCAGAAACGTGTCCTTCCCTTCCAGATCCTGGGCCTCCAAGAAGTGGATCCTCAGGACTCCCTGTGGAGACGCAGACACAGCACGGCGCTCAGGGGGGGGCGACGGCGACGCTGAAGTGGCAGCTTTAGACACTTCAGCACGGGAGTCGGTTGATGGGACGTGATAGTATCCAGCGGGTATCATGAGGCAATGCAAGAGAAAGCTGTGGCTTATTATTAAGCGTATAGAGGCAGAGGAAATAGATTCACAATTATATCATTTATTATTCACGTTTTTACTCCACTGTGTGAATATTGGATGCTGCTTACAGTGAAATACCCTCCTGGGTCTCGAGCTTATGGTCTGTTATCACACAAGTGAAACAAATCGGATTTTGTTATTGTGTTGCCATGGATACAGGTCCGCGCAACAAAGCCTCAAAATGCCTTTGTGCTGCTGAGAGTTAAATGAACACTGGTGAAGACTTCTATTAGAATAGCAACCGTGAAACATTACACAGCTCATATGAGAAGAACCATCAGCTACCAACCGTTACCTCCTTCATTACTGCAGTGAGCTTACAATCCAACCCACGTAGCGAGAGCAGGATGTGCATTTTCACGCTGTACGAGTACCTTGGGCATGGGGAAGCGCAGCAGGGCCAGTTCCACATCCCCGACCAGTGGGATGGTGATGCGATTGGGTAAAACCAGATAGTTGTAGATAATGTCTTGAATCAGATTGTCGGAGAGGCCGCTGTAAGGAAAGGAGGAGAGAAGGAAGTTAAAGCGAATGATGCAATGCATTATTTGTCAGACAATAAGGGTGACCTTGGGTTATAAATGTTCTCCTTCAATCTCAGTTTAGAGTGCACTTCTGATTTAGATGTGAGAAGATAATAGGAAAATTGGAGTCACGTCAAGCATGTTGGTGCCGCCGGCCAACAACCCTCTGAATGTCTATCCGATCCTGAATCAACACTTTGTGACAACAACAGACACAGCGAGAATGCGTTACCGCCTCGGGGAGACAAACAGATGCGATTACGCCACAGCCGTCCGTATCTCACAAGGTGGATTTCCTCGTCCATTTTGTGAAGTTGAAGCTGCAATTGTCTCTGGAGGGATCTCAGGACAATATTTTTTAAAACAGAGGGTTTGCAGCCTCTCTGCAGGAAAGTGATCACACAGTCTGAGAGGCCTTATCCCCTCCATGTTAAGAGTCGGATCCTACCTGGAAGGAATGTGTCCGAGGATCTCAGGGTGCTGCAGGCGCCGCAGGGCAATAAGGGCTTGGATAGATAACAGGGTGAGCGTGGCGGCTCAGGGCTCCGTACCTACTCCATTATATCTAGACATCCGTTCTAAAGGCAGCATGTAGGAGTAGTGAAAGGAGTTACACTCAGCTAATCGTTAGCAGATTCTGTGAAGAAACAAAGTGGTCCAACCCTTTAAATGTTTCTGAGATCATGAAAGCGGGTTTGAACCTTATAACGTGTTCTTAGATTTCATACAGAATGTAACAGTGAACCCAAATATTGTCCTGTCATGGAGACAACAAATCCAGACCCCTATGTTTGGATCATGTGGACAGATCCTACACAATTGCAGCTTTAAAGGACAGACACTAAAGCAGCAACGTAGCACAGACCCCAGCTGCTCTGACAAAACCTGCTAGTGTTTGTGTCTGGAGTTGGGAGAAACATTTATTTGGTCTTCAGCTTATCTTTCAACCCGAGCTCCTCTCTGTGAGACGATTACAGACATTATGGTCCTCTGGCGGGAGACTGATTGGAGACCGAGCTCTTCTCCAGCTGAGAGCCGAGAGTGTGAAAGGATTCCTGGCGCATCAGAGCTTATTGCTGCCTCTGGATTGCTCCCCTGGCGTAAACAACGGAACACCGGATCGCGTGTGAGCAGATCGCTATTCAGTTTAGGAGTGTGCAGAATGCAGACATATACTCCGACATACGGTGCGTTACTGTGGTTTGCTCTGATAGCACATGCTATCAGCGTAGCAGAGCTGGTAGCATGGCTGTCGACTCCTCGTCTGCTTCCGATTCAGATTCTACAACCAACTCAACAGCAATGACGCATCACGACACGACAACAGGCAAGACTTGGATAAGGGGGTTCGGGCGAGACCCACTGGGGGAGGCTTCACGGTGGCAGCTGATGCTGCATTCAAAGATCTCCGTCTCTGCAGCTACAATTTCACCATCCGGGCCTCAGCCACAGCAGCTCAGCACTCTTTATCTGCACGTGTCCCCTCCACACACCCACACACTCAGGCACATGTGCACACACACACACACTGCATTGCACTCTGCCGAAGGAGCTAACGTAGACCGCCTACTGAGCTCCAACGTGTCTGTCCACCTCAGCAGGGAACATGAAGACCAGTAAGACAACCTCATGCAGCATTCACACACGTGTCACTTTATTCGTGGAAATGTACGTGTGTAAATAAAGTACGAAGCACTCAGGGCGGCTGTGAGTAATTTTCCCGGGCATTTAGCATCTCTTAATCGACTTTCGAATTACTCTCTGCTCAGCCCACACGACAAGGCTCTTAATATAAGCAAGGCTGAGGAAACAGGCTGCATGCAGCTCCTTTCCTTCCCTGACCAGTTTAAGCCCAGTTAACTCATTCTGGTGAAGCGCTGCATGAAAACAAGGACAAGGAGACCATTGGACACACAAGGACCTTTCTGGGTACAGCTGACTTACTTGAGCCCAGGAATGTCGAGTATATTTGTGAGGCCAGTCCAGTTTATGTCCAGAAGCTAAGAGAAGAGAAGAGGGAATGGGGAACATATGCCATATTAACACTTACTCTGGCTGCACACCAGTTTGACAAAGGAATTATCTGCAGTTTATGAGTCACAACAAGAGGCCAAAACACACAATGAAAATCAACACAAATACCTGCTCACTGAAATATTGATAAAAGCAGCAGCGAGGCGCTAGGGTCTCATTAGTTTTCAAAGTATCCTGAGATCACAGATATGCGCTTCAACATGGCTGAAGGTACCACTTCTGAAGTATTCTACAGTCAGAAACCAACCAATTTACAGCAGCAGGCTGAGTGAGTCAGTCAAATGGCGAAGAGACAGTGGAAGAAAGGCAAATGAAAGCAAGCGATCTGAGCGGCTGCGTCTCAGCGAGCTTAGATCAGCGTCTGCCTCCGAGGAAGCAGCTTCCTTAACAACCCTTTCCCACCCTACTTGTACAGTGCTGCAGCCGATGCGCTGATGCCGCAGGGGAGAGGCGAGCACTGCATGGCTGTGATCCCGTCTAGTGGGGAGGGAAACACCCCCAGCCTGCAAAGCGCTTCTACGCAGCCGTTAAAGAGGCGTTTTATTTTTTTTTTTTACATTAATGTTATAAAATCAAGGATGGGACAATAAGAGCAACGTCATCATTATCACTGTTTAAAACATGTTTGTAAAATAACCAGCAGCCACAGATATCATCTGTCCTTTATTTAAAGGCCCTCAGTGTGTTGCATCCTTTCGTTCTGACTCGCGTTATTGCAATTTCACAGCCAAGAGCGAGACCTCTTATGGTCTGGAAATGTTTCTATTTCACTTGGCGCTGGCGGTCGGCCCTTCTGCGGCGCGCTGGGAGGAAGGCAGACGAGATGTTTGGATTCCACTGCGCACGTTGTCGAGATCCTTTGGCCTACGGGGCAATTTATTTTACCACTTAATTTCTCTGTCCTCCAGTATGCGCGGTAATGTCCCTCGTGTGGAAACAGGAAGAATACTGAGGTGCGTGTGCGTGCACGTGGGAATGCTGCTGCCTTCTCGCTTCCGCTTCGTTGGGTTCATTTCTCCACCCTGAGCTTGAGCTGAGTGCGTCGGTTAGAGAAATCTACCAAAGTAGGACTAGCTGGTTCTGCTGCTATTTAAAGCTCCGCTATCGTTCCGCTGGGTCCTCCCATCCGCTACCAATCGGCCCAACATCTTAAAGCTGTGCAGCAGCGGCTGTGTGCGGGGGAGATCGCTTGAATGCACGTGAAAATATTGGCAACGTGCAACGCAAATGGTGAGTAATGAAGAGGGATGAAGACTCAAGGCCGGTGCGAATGCCGAGAAGAATGGAAGGATCGCTTTGTACTGTGATTCAGCTCTGATTTGAGGCCCAAGCCCGCCGCTTCAACCAGTTCAACCAGTACCACTTGTGAGGGGTACTGGTTTAATCTCCCCATGTGAAATGGGTGGGCGGTCGATGGCTTTTCATGAACAGAAGCAAAAAGTTTGCCAGGGCGTCCTGGTATATTAACAGTAAGTGTCGGGGGGGGGATGGGATCGGGCCTTCAATCCCATTAACATGCTTTATTTCTGCCTGAAAGAGGCTAACAAATGACAAAGGAGAAAGCCAAGGCGGGATCTGCTTTATCACGTGCAATTAGTTTAAATCTAGTGAGAGTATAAAACGCACAAAGGGCCAAAGTGGCGCATTAAAGATATTTGAGATATTTGGTGATATACAAAGAAAAGAGGCCGAACTTGGCAGAAAAGACAGCCGAGATAAAGCTGCCAGTGCGCACGAGTGAAATAAAGAAATGAAAGTAGACCAAACGGGTAATGCAGCCATTGAGGAGATGGGTGTCGCCAGTCCCAGTTTAATAGCATCCACTCCTCATTTTAACCTCGGCTGCCTTTTCTGTTTAACAGCTTTCATCGATTAAACCGCACTCATAACATCAGCGTCTGAACTCACCGGCTTCTTGAGGAAGAACACAGACAGAGCTCCGATAAGAGGCATGTCGCCCAGCAACGGCTCCATCACCACCCTCAGCACGCCGTGGATCTATGGGAGCACCAGAGGAGCACGTTGACACAAAGGGAACATCGCACACCCGGCTGGCCCTCGGCATTCCTCGGCGGTCGGCCGGAGTGTGTGACGGGTTTGAAACCCGACCGCGGCCCGACTTCACACTCCGTCCACCTTCGTCATAACATATAATGACAATTGCCAGGGTCGGGGTAGTGGGAGGGGTCCACGGAGCGGACGACGTTGGAGAGTTCGTTGGTGTTGAAGCCGATACCGATTAGGCTCTTAAAGACGGCGAGTTGTTCAAGACTTCCCCAATATTTCCGTCACCAAGGAAAGTTCAAATTGAAAAGTTTCCTAAAACTAAAAAACTGGGGAACTGATACTTCTCTTTGTCCTCGCTGAGATTGAAGGAGCTCCTTTGAGTAGGCTGGCAAACCAAAACTAAATTTAGATTATTTCTCTGTCAATTTCTAGAAATCTCCTTTTCCTTTTCTATGAAGCAGTGCCTTTTACACCCTGGTGTTATTACACAGTCATTACCGTTTCTTTAGAAACAAATGTTTTTCCAATCAAGAAAAATGGCTGGAGTTTTTGTAACGTAGACCAGCTCACGGGTGTTGGCGGCTGACGATGGAGAGATGTAGGTCTCCCTGAGTTAGATAAAGGGACCAGCGAGTAACAAATGTCTCCCGCGGGGCCGGGCGAACAGCTTCCGTCTCCACGGAGGCACCCGGATTGTTTTTCTTTCTCTTTGCCTGCTTGGTTCCACGGAAACCACGAAAAGGTGCCAAGAACACGGCAACAAGAACAAAAACGCACACAAACACACTTTGTCGGGCAGTGAAGGGAGCAGGGGAGTCTTCTCAGGAAGTAAGATGTAAATCTTTTAGTGGCGTGAGGAAATATTTGTCTCACTGTGAGCGTGTGAGTCGCCCAGCACTCACTTTTACAGCCATTGAGGCAAGATCAAGATCAAGATCACAAAAACTGTAGTGATAATATGTTAATACGACGGGTGTAAGAGACCTTTTCACCAAAGATCAGGCCGACGCTCGTGCCAGCGGAAAGAACCTAAATACATTTCTCACCTGGATGCTCTTGATGCCGGCTTTGCAGTAGTAGCGTTTGATGTCTATGTCGATCTCGGTGTTGCCTACAAAGCTGAGGGACAAAAACAAATGATGTACAATAAAAGTCCTGTGCAAGGGTTCGGGATTCTCATGTTTGGATAAGACATTGGCTAAATATGTTTTATTCATTACCTTTACGGTTTAAAATATTTAAGATATAAACACAAACACGAGTCACGGAGGGATGTGACATGATTGCAGCCACATATTATTTATGGTTTACATTTTTACAGCAAGAGCTACTCATTCTAACAACATTAGGACTCATATTGCCCTCAATGCTGTATCCTCAATCTGGAATTATTGTTTTTAAAAGGGGCTGATAAGTTGATAAAAGTGTTAAACACGTTTATTTGACGCTTGCTATTGGAAAAGGATATCAAGAGGTTCAGGATTGTGTTGTAATATGCAACGTGCTTATTTAGTGTTTTCTATTTATCTCCCCGGCTGCATAGACGATGATTAAAAAAGAGCATCCGGTGGGCTCACCTGATCTGTAGGTCCATGATGATCTGTCGCTTATCCACATTTTCTGTGTAAACCTTGACCCCGTTGACCCTCAGGGGCTTCACCGCAAGAGAGAGAGAGAGAGAGAGAGAGAGAGTAAGAACCATCATGCACAACTCACAACGTCTCCCCCCAAAAAAAGAAACCCACGCGGCGAGCACAAGGCCGCCCCGTCTCCTGACCCCCGCGTAGAAACTATTCGTGCAGTGAAGGTCACGAGCGTTCCCGCTAGAGCCCCTGTTGCGCCCCCCCCCCCCCCCCCTTGCTTGGCAGCTGCAGCCGGCCGGCGCCCCCCCCCCGGGATACGCGCGGCGACACTCACTTTGTCGCCCATGTCGATCTTGCTGAAGCAGAAGGTGCTGAGGTGGGCGTTGGACTGCTTCACCGCCGGCTCGATGGTGTCGTGGAACAGCTTCTCCGCAAACTGGCAGATGTACGGCCACATCTGTTTCACCGTCTGAGGGGACGCAGGCAGAAGGAGGCCGCACGTTATGAGAGAAACGATCGGCCTTCACGTCGATGATCATTGTAACGGGAAAGCACACGTGTTGAGAGACCTCGAGGGATGTGATTCTTCATGCAGGAACATCGCTGACACCACGAATGATAAAGTTACTTTTAAATATTTCAAATATTTAAGTGGAACCTTGTCAAACGCGAACCCGTCAAGCGGGCACAACAGCCGCATTTTGATCTCAGCATCCCGATAGTGTAGATTGGAACTCGGTGAGTGGTTTATAGATTACATCCAGGTCGTTGCCATGGGGATCCACGGGAATTAATGCGTTCCACAGTGCAGCAGAAAGAGTCCAGCGTGCTGCAGCGTGAAGTGTGGCGACACACACGGGCCCCAGGGAGGGGAAGGGGAGATAGCAGAGGAGCGTCAGACGTCCCAGTTATTTCCCTTCACACATAGAAAGGGGGGCAGCGCGCGAGCAAACATAGTTAAGTGACAAACGCAGAGATTCTTTACCTTGTTCAGCCACTCCACTCGCTCGATATCTGGGAAGTGGACCTAAGGCGGAGGAAAGAGAGAAGATGGTTGATGGTTTGCTCCTCTGACATTCTGACTTGAAATGATGTTCAGAAATTGTCAGTTTAAAAAGCTAAAGTAAATCCCTGAATGTGATCCCAATTATTATTATTATAATTTAACCATCCGTGTAGGAAGAAAAAGAAGTTTCAAAACGCTCTTCAAGCACAGGTCATTTAGTTTCAGCTCTCCCTTGAGAATACTTTGCTTTTAAGACTTTCCATTCATCGCCCTCTTTTCACGTTTGGAGTAAAAAAAAAAAGCTTTTCCAGTTTGTAGAAATTTCAGAAATGACTGCAATACCAACCACTCTCACACCTTCAGGGTCTCCACAGACCTCCACTTCACAAGTGTGAGCTGCAGCTGGACCAATCTCACTCCAGGACCAAAGTAAATTGGCCATTGATTTAACATGAGCTGAAAGAAATGTCTAAGATAAAGTCGGTACCGTGCACAAAGGCGTGCAGCAATGCACGCGCCACCTTGATAAATGACGGCCCTCGCGCCACATTCCCTCATCTCAACAGCAAGATAGAGCAGAGTGCTGGTGAGATGTGACACGCAGGCCGACAGCCACGAGGGACGGCACGACCCCCCCCCGTGGAGGCGGTCGGCGGAAGTGCTTATCCAGCTCTTATGTCAAGCAGCGACAGGAGCAGGAAGACGCAGGGCAGAAAGTTTGAGTCAATGCAACGGATTCAGGCCTGTGGTTTATTATTAGAGAGACGCTGGCATGCTTCATTAAAACATCTGACACAGTGACCTTAATAGAGGAAGTGATGGATGTTTCGCTCGTTTGGACGAGTTTTAAAGTGCTGGCTGATTAAAAGCGAGCTGAGCAGCAGCGAGCAGAAGCAAAGCAGCTTGGTTGTTGGAAAGCTTCACATTCATCAGGTGAAATGTCTTGAAAGTGTGATTAACAGTGTCCTTGAAACTAGGAGAGAGGTTCGAACTGCTTAACGAGAGTCGGGAAAGGAATCGGCCGTCTGGAAACAAACCCCAAAATAGCAACTTGCTGTCAACTTCCCGTCGTGGTGTAGTTAATAATGCATCGTTATTTTGTCATTTAGCAACTGTTTTCTAAACGTTATATAACATATATACATTTTTTATAGAGGTGGAATTGACCTAGTTCACCCAAAAACTGTCATCCGGTTGGATATTTTAGTCGTCATCTTTGTTTGCGTCTGAGTGTGCACGAGGCAACACATATTGTATCCATATTGTTTGCATATCGCCGTGTGAAACCAGATATTGAGTCACATTGTGGACATTGTTACATCGTAATATTGCAAATAGTTACGCATAATTATAATAATTATATGCACAATACCCCTGTTAGAGATGCTGAATTCATTCCCACTGAGATGTGAAAATCTTTACTTTCAGAGTAAGTAGCTGCTACACCAGCCAGCCTGAGTGAGTCACCCAGATGAACACAGCGGCCGGCGATATCTGGAACAAGAAGTGCTCTTTAGCAGCAGAAGCTTTGGCACCACACAGCAAAAGCATTTGTGAGAGCTGTGCCATGTCTGTAGAGTAACATATAAAGCAAAGAGAAAAGAGACCACCCCCTGAACACAGCTGGGGCCAGCTGATCAATCGCCGTAAAGCCGTGTTTTCCCGTGATGCACGGCCCACGACAGGTACGACCACGGTCACTTGACTTGCAGTTTCTTTCACAAACCACCGACTTTAAGGACATTCATCAATGCCCCCTTCCTCTAGGTGGGATGCTGTTGCTCCACCCCATCCAGTTCCTCCGCCCCCGTTTAGCGGCCTCGACGCCTCCTCCTGTGTCAGCAGAATGCGCGTTTTTACAGTAGAGCCTGAGGCGGTAGTGAGCATCACTAACTAAGTGGAGCTGTGGCTGTGAGAGGAGTCTGATATGGAAAGAGTAGGTTTGCAGTTTCTGAAGCAATACATGTGAGCACCCTTTTGGGCTTAAATGCAATCTAAACTTCATTAGAAATATGTGAGGTTTATCTAGATTAAAAGGGCCTTTGTGAATACCAAGTGGCCTCTACTGCCACTTTATCTTCTGGACTTTCAGTGGAGTGGACTTGTGGATTTGTAGTCAGGAGGGAGTTTGAGGTTCAATCAATGAAAATGGAATTGAAATGACTGGCGCGTAAACGTTGTATATCCTTCATTAGGGAAAAGCCATTTACTTTGAGATGAACCCCCCTCGATGGCGTAATCCAGCTCCCCGCAGGACAGCAGTTAACAGCGTGGATTACACGATGTGTCACAAACCTCCATTAAAGGAACACGAGCCTCGGAGCGTAGAGATGTTGGGTTTACATCGAACATGCATTTTGTGGGGAAGCAGCCTGCGTTAAATCCCAAACCTTGTTTGAGAGCGTACACGTTTGAAAATAAAGTGTTGAGGTAATGGAGCGAGTTAGTGAGCAGCGTGTGTCCCAAAATAACAGGGACCCCGTGGGCATGTTTCCCTTCCAGCGTGGTGTCTGGTTCACCATTGTACCCTGCTGTATTTAGACTCAGTCTAATGTCACTGCTGCTGCTGCTGGGGGGGTTGGAGGGGGGGGGCAGCTGCTTCATCACAGCTTTACACCTCACCTCTGCTCTCTGTCAGCTGATGCATCTTCCTGGAAACTCAAAAATATTCTGCACAACAACAACAACAACAACAACAACAAAAACACCAGCACATGCGTTTACAGTGGGATCGACCGAGGCGCCTTACCCACGGTGGCAGGTCAGAGGTCGCGAGGCTCTGCTCGACGCCTCTCTCCTCTTGCTCCAAGAAAGCGAAAGCTCGGCCGAGTCGGCCGTGCTTCCCCGCCGCGTTCCTCCGCCACCAGAAGAAGATCACAAGTCCGATCAACAGCCAGCTGAAGCTGAACTCGAAGTAGCCCAACGCGTAAATGGGGAAGATGAGAACAAACGTCTTGGCCACGTCCAACCAGGTGCGGGTCAGCGCGGCGGCGGAGGACACCGGGGCGTCGTCGGCGGTGTCCCCCGGTGAGGCGCGGGGAAAGTTGGGACTCGGCGCGACGTGTCCGTTCTCTTTGGGCAAACGGGCTCCGCGTGGATCCGTCATGCTGTCCGCGGACACGTCTGTGGCGCGTGCTCAAGGCGCGTTAAAATGCGGGTACGGTCGGTGGACACGGTTCCCGTGCGCGAAGCCCCGTGTTCTCACGTTGGCTCACCCGCACGCCGGCCCATCGCCTCGTTGGGATTGACCACTTCGGGGTTGGGGGCGGTGGGGGCGAGGGTGGAGGTTTTCCGTCAACGACTAAAAGCGCGGGGACGTTTTTGACATGGTGAGAATCCGGTCCGTTCCGGTCCGCGGCTCCGCTTGCTGTGACTCCAGACAGGTTAAAGGCTCGATTCCCAGAACGCACGGGGATCACGCTCCGCGCGTAACCCAGCGGTGCCCGTTGCCTGGCGGGAAATGAAGAAACGCCGCCTCCTGGTGCTCAGTAGCGGCCAACGCAGCGTGTCATCTTCAACCGCGTGTTCGGTAACGCAACGTTAGGCCTACTAGTCACAAATTTCTGTTGGTCATCTTTCAAACAATGACTTGTCTCACTGACTAGCAGAATTGTTTTGAAATACATTAAGATGTTATGGACGGTGGTATACTGCCGAACACAGAGCAATCGATCGATAGACAGAGTTTTACAATCGCACGCAGCGAAATGAAGCAAAACACCAACAGAAGTGCCACATCTATTAGTAAACATAAGCATATCAATAAGACGCACAACGTTTCGATACGGCTCGTCAATAAAGACATTCAAGTCATTGACCGCTGCCATGGCAACTGCTGTTTGTTCCGTTGGCTTCTCGGCCGCCGATTAAAAGGTCTGTTGTCAGGCTGATGTGACGCGATCTCCTTGGTTTCGGCTTACTGCGCGTGCGCACAAGTGATTTGCCATCATGGCGGCGTCGTTACTAAAATATGAGTTTATTTTGGACGTTTGAAAGACTCCAGAAAATAGAAACCCCAATAAGAAAATGCATAGCGAAAAGGTAAAGTGTTTTATCTTATAAATGATCGTGTGCTGTCTAAAGCAAGTTCACGTGAATAGTAGAATATCCGCTGTTGCTGTGAACAAACGTTGTCGTAGAAAACAAACTGGGCATGTGTTGGTTTGATATCGTGACAATACGTTTGCTGTCGTTTTTGAATGAACCTTGATACTGTCATCTAGTGAACATCAAAATGTTTATTTAGAAATTAACGAAGGAAGACACATGGAGACCAGCTGACCTGACAAGACACATAAGGGTAAGTTTGACACATAAGGGTAAGTTTTTGCGAGTTTAGGACAAAGTTCCAGCTGGAGTTAAATCTGTAGACGTAATGAAACCTAAATAACATGGTTTTATTTTCTCTTTTTTCAGGAGGAGGGTGATGACAATGAGAGAAGGCGTCGCGGTGGGGAATCCGTGGAGAGACGCCGCAGGGACCCAGAGAAGGCGTCCAGACAAGAGAGGGACAAGCCCAGGGAGATATCGAGGGAGAAAAGACATGAAGACCAAAAATACAGATATTCCGATCGGCGCAAGGAGGGCTCGCGGGATAGGAGAGGTGATAAGGACCAGGAAAGAAAGGATGACAGGGAGACGAAAAGGGAAAGAGACAAGTTGGTAGCTGGGCAGAGGTACGACGATGATTACAAGAGGCGTGATAGAGAGGACAAGCAGGACAAAGAGAAGGACAAGGAAAGACGCAGAGAGAAGGAGAAAGACAGGGAAAGGGATAAAGAGAGACACAATGAGGGGCAAAGGGACAAGAGAGGGGGAGAGAGAGAAAAGGAGAGACGGACTGAAGAGCGGGACAAGGAGCACAGGAGAGGAGAAAGGGATCGGATGGAAAAGCCCGAAAGAGAAAAGACAGATCGGCATCTAGGGAGTGAACGACACAAAGACGAATACAGAGACCACAGGAAAGACAAAGAAAGACGAGAGAGACATGGAGACAAAAAGGATTTGGAAGCGAAGGACGAAAGTGGTGAGGCCACAGCCGTGTGCACACTTAGCTTTCCGTATTCACCGGATCGTCATTTCCACACAAGATAAGCCTTCTTATGTTTCTGATTTCAGAGCGCACAGAAGAAAAGAGGAGACACAAAGAGGAGCGAGAAAGAAGACACAGAGAAAGAGAATACCAGGTAGGCTGGTAAGCTTGTAACCTAAAGTGGCTCCCCGGGTCGAAACGTTTTACTCCGTGTGGATTTTTGCTCTTTCGCCAGGATGAAAAGCGAAAGCGTGACAGCGAATCCAGGGAGAAGCGAGACTCGAAGGGTTCAGGTGAAGAGGTCAGGCGTCACCGCGGCGACAGAGAGCGAGCGGAGCGGGACAAACGCAAGCAGGGAAGGCAGAGAGAGGAAGACAAGGAGGGAGAGGAGGAACCGCAGGGAAATCCTCACAGAGACGGGGTCAGCTCCAAGAAACCAGCATCTGACAAGAGTCATAAGCAGGACCCCAAAACGGAGGTGTGTGCGCGCCCATAAGCTGCCTTTGCGCTGTAACCCAGCTGGCTGTCAGTGTGCATTCAATGCACTCCTCCTCCACAGTTCGTACAGCTCCAGTTTCACCGTAGTCCTTCGTCATCCTAAAGAGTTTCTGCCTATTTGAGACATTTTTTACTGTTTTTTTTTATGTCACCTCCCGTAGGCTGCCGAGGATGAAGTTTCGGCTGACCAGGAATATGAAGATGACTTTGAGGTTATAATACGGCTTTTCTAATTGGGCAAAAGGCCACATTACGCAGAACCGTGTATGGTTGTTTTTTCATTATTTATCATGTTAACGTAAACATTAATCTGCTCATTTTTGGTTATTTCTGCATGCTTTAATCCTTTCAAAGAAAGCGGTGAGTATTGGGAGCTTTTTCGAATGCATCCATTTTTCATTCCTATAAGATGCGAATTGCCTCTTTTTTTAATACTGTTTCTGTCTTCCACATATTCCAAATGTTCTAATATTCTAAATGATGTGATTTCTCCACTGACAGGAATATGAGGAGGACTTTGAGGAGATGGATGAAAGCCCAGGCGAAGGTGCGGACGAGGGGGAGCAACGGCATCCGGCGGCGGGGGAAGAGAGGGAGGAACTTTCAGCACAAAGGAGAAAGGAAATTGAAGCGATTCAGCGAGCCATGGACGAAGAGAACCAGAGAGTTGGAGCAGCTCAGTCCAGACAAACTGTGAGCACAGAGGAGGAAGAGACGCCTAAGTGGTCCAGAGGTACGCTCCTTTCTTCTGCTTTATTTAGTTAGCACTTGTGTGTCATGGTATGTTCCAGTGTGTGTATTATACAGCGTTACATATGGCCTCTCTGCTGCTCTTTTAATAGGATCAGAAATGGGCCCGAAGAGGGAGGGAGCGTCCCAACGTGGAAAGTTTATCGACTTTGTAGCCGCGAAGCAGCGTGAAGTCAGCAAGAAAGTTTCCACCAAACAGAAGTAAGTCACATGCAGGTTGAGCCGTTTTGGATGTGATTCGATGCTGGTAGTGAATCCTGTTTTATGATTTAGGACAGGTTTTTCTTTTTTATTCTAACATCAACGTCTAATTTCTTCAGGAAACGCAGTACAGAGCTCCTCCGCTTGATTGATCTGGACTTCTCGATGACGGCCTCTCTTTTGGATCTGCCCCCGGTGAATGAATACGACATGTACATCAGGACCTTTGGAGCGGCAAACACCAGGCAGGTTAGTGTTTCTTTCACACGTGACACGGATACCTGTAACCACATTTTGGGTAAAAAAAAGCAAAGGAGCTCATGTCAGCGATGTGACGGTGTGTGTTTAAATAACCTCGTCCATGTCAGGCTTACGTTCAGTGTAACGAGGACAACGCTGACAGAGACGTCCAGACGGAGGAGATAGAGGTGTGTGAGAAGTGGACGCAGCATCCTCCGGAGCACAAGGGAGCCTGTGGAGGTAAGGAAAAGCCAAATACTATGAGCTTTATGTTTGAATATAGAGTTCAGTACCTGTGTTTTTTGTTTTTGACAGATCCAAACCTCTCCCATGAAGCACGAAACAAAGGTGAAATGAGCTTCGATTCGCAGCGTCTGACAGCGTTTCTGCGCTCAGCCTCCCAGGTTGTCTTTTCACACTTAAAAATAAAAATACTTGTTGGACTTCCTACGTCACTTTTTGTTTGTTGTCTCCACAATTAAAGACATGTGTGTGTTTTTTGTGGCTGAATCAAGGTCATGGTCATCCTGTTGGAGGAGGATCGAGCGGAGAGAAAATCCCTCAGGAAGCTGAGCTCTCAAACCGACACGCCGTCTTTCAGCGATGGAAGTTTACAGCTCAACACCAATTTGTCCTTTCTTTACGGTACGAACACCAACCCGGAGAAATTCATTTATGATAATCATACCCTCAAACCACTGTATTCTCATTTGTGTTGTTTGGATTATGCTGCTGTTTAAACACCTCGGCTCTTTATCACGAATTGCATCTCATTTTTGATCCGATTGTCCGTCACAGGTCGGCGCATTAGCCTGGTGCACTTCTCTCAGGCCCAGAGGCACACCATGATGTCCGTCCACAGCCCGACCACCGAGCCCAGCGCGGTGCGTCTCGACGGCTGCACCGTCATCTGCATCTGGAACATCTGGGAGCCGTCCAGACCCCAAAAAGTCCTCGTCTACGAATCCGAGGCGAGATTTTCTGTTAATTCTTTTTATTCATCTGTCTTAACACGCACCAAAACAAATATAGTGTCCTGAAATCAAACCTGCCAACCCCTTTTTAATCTCCACTGCTACAGGTGCAGTGTTGCTGCTTCAGCCCCGGAAAGGCCATCTTGGTGTTTGCAGGCACATCCGTGGGCTCCGTGGTGCTGTGGGACCTCAGGGAGCACGCCGGTGCCCATTACCGCCTGACGATTGGGGAAGAGGAATGGGCTTTCCGGCAGCCCACCTTCTCCACTGGTGCGTTTTCAGAAAACAAAGGACATGGCTGGTTGAGATAACGAGACCCCAGTGCAATCATATTTTTTGTACAAATGCTGGATCAGCTTTATATGAAGTGAGAAATCTGGACTCTTTTAAGCACTTTTGGCTAAAACCACATTGAAAAAGAAGAAAAAAGAACCGCAACTCTACGCCAAGCATGTGTTTCCTGAGCTTTTTTTGTCTACCTTTATTTTAAGAATATTAAGCCCCTTGATCTTTCAGTCAGCCATCTTTGTTGGCGTGTATTTATGTCTTTTGAGAGGAGATGACTGTCAGCAGGTAAGTGGCAAACATTCTTAATTTGCTTCATCCGGTGATCCAGTACTGCCTTTGCCCTTTTTGTCACTTTCAGAGTTCAGAGACTCTTTTTATGACGTAACACTTGTCAACGCAGACGCAGTGATGGCCGGCTCGAGCCATTTCTCATCGGTGACATCTGTAGAAGTCGTCCCTTCCACTGCACCGGGGGGGCTGAGGCCAGAGGTCCCCCTTTTGGCATCCGTAGAAGGTACGGAATGGTATAGGGGGGGTTAACACATCGATTGAAGGTCTTGTGTAACATTGTGTAAATGCACCATGTGTTTCTTCCATTCACAGTTGGCTTGCAGTTTGATTGTTATTCTGTTTCCTAATGCAGAGTCGTCAGGGTTGTCCTTCCAGCTGGCCTCTCTGGATGAAATGGGCGTTCTGAATTTCTGGGTAAGTCGGGGGCGACAAAGCGGATCCTTTTGTGTTTTTCTTTCTTTGCCCACATTCCCACACATTCGCAGCTGGCCGGAAGCAATTAAGGAAACCTTTCATTCGTTCCTGAATCCCGGTTGTGCCACGATGGCCTTTGGTGATTTCCTCTCTCTCCTTTAGGTGGTAGTGGAACTCCCAAAAGCCAACGAGGCAGGCTCCCCAACTGATCTAGGTAAGTAAGGCAGGCCCATTTTAGAGCACCCCCCCATTTTTTCCGTGAACATACTTTCTCGCAAATGCTGGTACAAGCTTCAGTGTCTCTCTCTCTCTCTCTCTCTCTCTCTCGCTTGTTTTCCTGTGCAGGGCTCAGGCCTGGCGGGAAAGTAAAGCTACTTCACAGCTCCCGCCTCCTCACCGCTGACAGGTGAGATTGATGAATAGCTTGTGATGGTCATCTGTCACTGCGGCCCACCGGGCTCAAAATACCCCACCATGTCTTTCTGCAGGGGAGCACAGCTGCTCTGTCGTGGTCATACGATCTTGTCAACATTTCACTGGAACACATTCGATATGTGCGGCATGGATGTGATGAAGGGTTGTGTTCCGCTGTTGCACCGGTTGCTTTTGGCTGGGAATGTGACACCTGGTTTGGATTTGTTTTTTTGGTCCGTCTGGTTCTCAGGGTATCGCCACGAGATGCCGCAAAAGCAGGTCCGCTGCAGACGCTTCTCTTAAGATTCCTCCCAACGGACTCCAATCATTTCTTTATCGGCACCAATATGGTGAGCATCCTCTCGTCTGCTACAGTATAACGTCATTACTGTGTCATTATGTGATAATGCATTGATATCCTTTTTTTTTTTTTTAGGGTCTGGTCAATCATGAAACTAGTCACGGTTTAAAAGCCCCACCAAAGTTTTACAGGTTCCAGGAGGCTGGAGTCCGACCTATTGATGTCACCTCCATCCACTTTTCTCCATTCAGGCAACAGTTGTTCTTGGTGAGAGAATGCATCTTTTAAAGACTACTTAAAACATATTCTTCAAATATATTCTATTCCAGTGATCCTCATTGCCATGCAGGGAGTCCTTTACTCAAAGTACCATTGCATTAAATAGCTCCCCCCGTCCTTATTGCAGGTGGGATGCGGAGACGGCAGCATCAGGCTGCATCAGGTCAGCCGTGAGCATCCCGTAGCAGAATGGAAGAACGGTACAGCTGGTGAAGCGGTGGTCTCGCTACACTGGACGTGGACCAGACCTGCGGTCTTCTGTGTGCTGGACGCAGCCTCGACCCTCCACATATGGGACCTGGTGAAAAACGACGCAGAGCCCGTGGTCACCGAAAGGATGGACTCGGACAGGTGACGGCAGACACAAATGAGGGGTGATTTTACTTGTGGATATTCGATTTGGTACGTTGACGTGTGGTGCTCATTTATCTGCTCTCCTCTCAGGGTAACGGCCGTGACTGTGTTTGGAGACTCGGGACAACAGAGCATATATTCAGGAATTGCACTTGCACACGAGTCAGGAAAGATAGAAATGCAGTATTTCTCAAGACATTTTACTGTACACATTGAAGGAGAAGAGGAGAAGTTGGAGAGTATGATGGCTGAAGGCTTCTGAAACACTGAAGTGTTTGTGCTAATTAAAAATATATTAAAACTCTGGAAAAACAAAAAGGGTCAATTTATGAATCGATTTTTTGTTAGTCAGTTTGTATACTCTTTCATTAGTTTTTTCCATGTTGCTAAAAAATGTACAGGAACATGAAAATAGTGTGACTGGAAACCAAAGATCCTCTAAAGGGGATAAATATCCTCCATAAATCATAAGAACTATTATATCAATATTTGATAATGGAATTATTTCTACTGTTAGATGCAAAATATTTGTTTGTTATTATCAACTTTCGATTTTTATATAATAAACTGCCTATATCTGTGGTTGTGTTACATTTTCTCTATGTACATTTTCAGTTTTCTGTGTGTGTTTTTTTTTTTTTTCAAAGCAGTTGACTAGTGTTTATACAATATGTTAGACCAGGGCAATGGATTTTAGTTACTACCTCTAAAACGAAATTCAGAATTTTAACCTTTGCTTTATTCAGTGAACACTTGTTGTGTTGTCTTAAATTTAAACACAGCCGCTAAGAAAATCGGCCCTCTTTACGGTGCCAAGATTAAATCTTAAACAATTAATAATCAAAAAGGATGTAATGAGTTGAATCTTCTTTCCAGAAATTCACGTAAAAGGTGCTTATTGAAGACATGACCTCGGTATCCTCAATGGTAAATCCATCCATCCAAAAGAGATTTTATTTATCTCATTTAGAAAAGATCAGGTTTTGTGACCTGCTGCCATGGATGTATCCGAGCGACTCGTTGCCTGGCAACAACGCTGGGAGAACAAGCTATTAGCACAGTTATGATTTCTTTCAATGGTTTAGGCTCAATTAACTTCCCGCTGCTGCTTCCAGACTCCATAGTTACTGGTTGGTGGAAGGTAAAGACAAAGTTTAACATTGTTTACCAACCTTTAATGATAGTAAATTTTCAATTTAAGACCTTAAAACAGTGATTTCAGCTAGTCGTTAGCTTACAGATTAGCTAACGTTACTAAAAGTTCGTTAACAGGTGAACTCTGTGGTAATGATCGTTAAACATGAACAATTTTGCTTCATTATATTAAATTTTTGTGTTAAAGGCTGTACAGGCACGCAATACTATTATGTGTATTGTAAGCATGTTATCAATATTTAATTTTTACACCACAGAATCGGCAACACTCCTCCTTCTGTTCGGCTTTTTCTACATAGCTTCGCACAAGTAAGTTTCCCCGGCAGAAAACTTCAGTGGATGCTGCAGGAGCCCGAGTAGAAAGTTGTTGAAATGGTGGCCCCGGGAGAGGAGACGAGGGCCACGGCGGTACTCCTTTCTTCCGGTCCTACCCGGAGTCTGTTGTCTCAAGAGAACGGGACGTCAGACGGAGAGACGCTGGGCCAGCAGAATTTGTTCAAGCAGGATGGGAATCCAGCTACGGACCAGGTAGAAAGACCGATGCACACTGGCTCTGTGCAACCCCAGACATCCCGAACACCTTATGCTACTTCTCTTTTCCTGACTCTGTAGGAAAGCAAGCAGCGCGCGTTCACTCATGGCCTCCGTCGCCTGTGGCATTTCTCCTGCGACAGCCCCGTGCGTTTCGTGACGTATTCCGACGCCGACGGAGCTTTCATTAGCCTCCATTCAGACAACACTGCTTGCTTTTACAGAGCTGACGGCCACAAGCGAACTTCCCTCGCGCGCCTCCCTTTCACGGGCCTGACCGCCACAAAGGTCGACGGCTGCCTGGTGGGTTGGGGCCCGGGGCCCGTCTTCACACTTCTGGACCGCGACTTACGACCGCTGGACGCTGCTCCCGATGCCCTGGACATCCGCTTGTGTCAGGCTGCAGAGCACTGCACGGAGTTGGTGACTGCGGGCGCCGGGAACGTGTGCGTGTGGTCCGTGGTGCTCATGAAGTGCATGGTGAAGATACGGGGGAAGCTGCGGCGCAGCACCTTCACTCAGTTGGCACTGGCAGCCCCCCGATCAGGCAGGCCTCACAGGGCCTTTGTGGCGTGCGGGGCGGACGTGACGGTGGTCGACCTCAATGCCGGGAAGGTTTCAGAGCACAGGAGGGATCTCTGTTCGTGGTGTGTATTGGTGCATGTCAGACTGTGAGTGGTGGGATTTCAATGCTATTGGGCATAAAGGTGAACAAGTTATGTTTTACAGCAATATCACTGCCATGGTGTACTGCTCTCAACTGGACTGCTTGATCACTGCAACTCAGGAGCTCTCCATTAAAGTATGGGGTCCAGGTTGGGAACTTCGCGTTGCTTTTGTTGGACATAATGGTAAAGTCATAACGTCTCACCATTTTCTTTTTCTCCATCTTTATTGTGAGACAAAATGTGGGCATTCTCTGTTTCATTTGTGTCCAGGTGTGGTGAGCTCTCTGTTCTACTGCTCTGCATGGAGCATGCTGTTCTCCGCCTCTGAGGATTCCACGATACGCAGCTGGGACGTGGCCGAGGGCCGCGGGGTTGAGTGTGTCCACACGGAGCAGAAGACCCCCGCGTTGTTCATAGGTGGCACTAAAAAGGGAGATGCGTTCTCCTCGTTCTCTCACAAGGCGGTGGAGCTCTGGACCATCAGGGCCTTGTACACCCTCCACTGTGTTATCAAACGGGATGAACGATCCCCACTGAGACAAATCCTAGCTTCCCCTCTTCCTGCTCCTTTCCCCTCACGCGTCCTCTGTGTGAGCGGGGACGGTGACATCACGCTGGTGGCCGCGGGAACGGGAGCGGTGTTGACTTCTTTCGAGGCGACGCAGAGGATCACGTGCGCCGACTACTGCCTGCAAAGAGAGCTTCTTCTGGCTTTGACTGACACAGGTACGGTGCTCCTGGCCAACACACTCACCAATCCAATCGCTCTGATGCACCAGTGGAAGGAGAGCGGCCAGGGGCCCTGGCAGCCGACGGACCACGTGAAAAAAGCCCAGAATCCGCCTATCCCTGGCCCGGCTTGCTGCCTCGTGCTCTACGGTTGTGTGGCTGAAACACAGAAAGCTTTTAAGGAGTGGAGGAGTCTGCGGGATGGAAGGGGATGCGGCCACACGAACAAAGCAGCGCTTGATGATGCCAAGAATAAGTGAGCATTTTGTCTGCTTTTAGCTATTACCTCCGTGAAGGTGCTTTTGTTCCAGGCAAGTTTGATTGTACTTTACAGGTTTGTGATCATTCTGGGCCAAAGCGGAGGCTGCGTGAGTGTTCTGGACATCGATAACGGGGAAGTCTTGTGGAGGACGCAGGCACACAACGGTCAGAAAGTCACCAAAGTGCAGGTGTATCCCGAGAACAACTGCCTCCTCTCCGCAGGTATTTCCTAATGTAACTTTGTTGCTTTGGTATCCTTGTTAGAGACGACTCCTTTTGCCTTTTCCCCAAACCATAGGCGAGGACATGACAGTGGCGGTGTGGCAAGTAAACCTCCAAATCCAGGACTGTCTCAGCCAACAGCTGAGCGTGCACTGTGGCCGTCCTCCCGTCTACCTGGCAGCGCTGGGGCGCCACTTGGCCTTGACCTCTCAAGAGCCCAACAGCGGCACCTACAACCTGATGCACTTCAACTTACCCAAGCAGAGCCAGACCGGTGGCCGGCCCGGTGAAGGACACTCAGACCACTTCACAGGTCACATAGACTCTTCTGTTTGTGTGCCTACTGGATGGATTGTCTACGGTGCCTGGTGTTGTGTTTCTTGCGTGTCTGAATGTTCCTGCTCTTGCAGGATTGTGTGCGTGTACTGATCTGGACGTGTTCGTCTCCAGCAGTCTGGATGGAACACTGTGTATCTGGAACGAGAGGAATCACCTCATCAGGTTGGAGATCATTGTCTGCCCTCTGAATTCTTGAACAGCAGGTGTGAAAAGCATGCAGTGATAATTGGTGATGTGCATTTGTGTATTTGTGTGACACCTCCAGGACGCTGGAGCTGAATGCGGTGCCCGAGTGTCTGGCCTACTCTGGGTTTCGAGGGGAACTGTACCTTGGCATTAAAGGGGATCTGTACCGGATGGATTGTGCAGAGTTCCTGCCACACTACTATCAGCAATTGGTGACTCATCGATTTACAGTGTGGCTTGTTTTTTTTTTTACCAAAGCTACAAAATATAAACCCAATTTATCCCACTTTTTTTCCACAGCTACTTTACACTTATTACGTCAAGCCTCCTCCTGACATGCCTGTCATGGAGACTAAAGACGAGTCCAGCAAAGGAAGGTGAGAATTTATAATTTTGTAAATTGAAAATAACACAAAGTATGAGTATGAGCAATATTTGTGCAAACAGGACTGCAAGCACAGACAAAGATGAGGAAGAGCAATTGCCGGCACTCGGCAGCAACGCGTTACTGACTCATGATGTGACAAGACAGAAGGTGTGTGGGAGTTGATTTTGAGAAAACCTTTTCTGGTGGCATACTGACCACCACATACTGGATGTGTTTAAATACCCAGAATATATTTTCCAACTGTCTTGTTCCAGGAGTATGTAAGCTCAGTGGCCCCGGCGATGGACCTTGCTGCACTCCTACAAAGCTCAGTAAAATGCCAAAAAGGGAAGCCCCCCAGCACAAAGGAAACCAAGAAAGAGGCTTTTGATTGCTATATGAAGATACTTTATGGGTTACCCCACAATTTTAAGGTTCTTTCCCCCCATTTTTTTCTTTCTAAATTACACAGATTTTAGCTACGTTCTCTTTATAATCAGCTTCCCTTTCAGTTTTCCTTTAATACCCAGAGGCAGTGTGACACTAGCGCAAGTTAAACACATGTTTCATTTCAAGGCTTCTTTCCCTATGAATCACCATATTTCTTCATGGCGGCAATGTGGTTGTCTCAACTTTCAGTAATCCGCCATTTAAATGTTTTTGCATGAATTATGCATTTTGGTCACGCTGTGTCAACAGATTGATTTGGAGGACAAGTCTGACCCAGATGAATTTGAGATAGACTCATTTCATCCTGAACCATATAACGTTGAGCGTAACCTTCCCAACTTGGATGTCCGCCCAAAACTAGAGATTGTGAAGAAAAAGAAGGTAAAACACACCGTTAGCTCGATACAAAAACCTTGTTCTCAAGTCATTCTTGACGTTGCTTTGCAGAAATGTACAGAATTCACGGCTTTATTCCAGTTTGCGTTGATATCAGTCAGTTGTATTAATCTGTTTCTCTATCTGCAGGAGAAAAAGGCTCCAGTAGCAATCTCCAAACTGAAGACCCAGATTATAGTAAAGCCGCTGCCGGTTTCGGCCAGGAAACCCGTCATAGCCAGGAAACCCGTCATTGTGGAGTGTGACGAGGTGAGAGCATTGCTTCACACATAAAGAAACACAAAAGAAACACACTAAACAGCAGCGCCTGCACGTGTCAACGCGCAGCCTCCGGTGAGAACCTCTTCAACTAAACAACCCAAACCCGAAACACCTCCTCCTCCTCGTCGCGAGACCCCTGCAGCACCGCGGGAGCCCGGTCCCGACATGCCGACGTTCCTCAAGCAGTTTGCAGACAAAGGCTGGTTTAAAGAACTGTATCCTGATAAAAAGGTAATCAGCGGCAAGCAGTTACCATGAGATCACCCACCATGGTAAAAGCTCTTAACACCTGTGCGTTTGTGTGCAGTCTGTCCCGAGCAGCCTTTCTCCAGACGACTTCTCCTTGCAGCTGCTGGCTTGTCTGGACACCCGCAGGACTCCGATGGAGATCCTCAGCGCACTGCAGGCTCTGCACAGCCAGGGACTCTTACACAACACAGACACAATCTACAAACTCCTGATGGACATGGTGCCCAAATTTGTGGGGCCACACATGGTATTGTATATCCAGGATCTACAGCAGCCACGGTGCATTTTAAAAAGTGTGACTCATTGTCGTTTTTTTGGTTTGTTTCAGTCTGCTGTGGAACGGGCCGCGCTGGTTGAAATCTTGAAGCTACTCGTGTGTCTCAAGTCTCCCTCACCAGGAACATAGAAGGGATCTCCACATCAGGAGCCCGGAGAAGTGCGAGGGGTCAACCTTCCGCATGGTGGAAGTGCTGAATCATTGCTGCTACGCCCAAAAGGAAGAGCACAGACGGGCTCAACACGACGCGCCCGCCGCTCGCAAAAACACTGTTCTTTTGCCCCAATCCGACTGGTACGTGAAAGCCACGCGGTAGATTTCCTACGCAAAAAGTACTCCACTACAAGTTTGCTTTGTCCGTGCAGTAGTTCTCTACCGATCATTCGTCTTGGGGAGACTTACAGCATGGCCCGGGCGGGGAGGCCCCCGGGTAAGATTCCACTCTACACCAGCAAAGACGTCCGACTCTGAGAACGAACTTTGGTTTGTAACATTTGATGTACTCTCGTCACGCAGGTGAGACTCTGCCTCCGCTGAGAAACCGTCCCTTCCTCATGCACTTTCCTCATTTTATCTCCTTGCCGTTAACTCGGATCACTCTTCTTCCCTTTCACATCTGCTCAGAGGAGCGGGCGAAGGCCTTGCTTCGCCGCTACTTCATCCAACAGCAGTCGCACGTAGAGTATTACAGATGATTCCTCTCGGTCTGCATATGACATATATATGGTTTAAGTATTTTACATATATTTTGAAATGAAAAAACTCTGCTTTATGAATGATTTATTCGGTGACTGACACTATGTAAATACATCCATGTGTTAAAAAGGTGATTAGACATTTGTGTTTCCTTATAATTGAAGATTTATAACGTCTGGAACGAGGGGAAAAAAACATAATTCTGGATATTTTACAACAATTACAGCATGACAAATATGTAAATTAGAAAAGCACAGAGAAATATTTAGTCATATTTTACTTCAAATAAGTAAAATATGACTAAATATCTTGCATTTTTGTTATATTCATTTCCTTGATTGAGAAACTGAGCACACAAACGGAAGCCAGTGTTACAACTTGTTACATGTATTATCTACATATATACTAAATATGAATTAAGTGACAGCTGTAATACCATCTATTCCGTTGAAGTGATCATAAAGCAATTTTGAGTACAAAATCATTTATATGTGAGCTTTAATAAAGTAGTTTCAAAGCATATGGCTTATTACTGTATAATTACAATATAATAACAAATATTACAAATGGCCCATTCTTGAAATCCCAAGAGAAGGACTCAATATTTTTCCTTTAAACCAGATAATTGAACCATACTTGACCATTAATAACCAGTGGTAACGTGATCGTCAGGTGTATGTACATTGCTCCGGTGTGTGATACCCGTGTCCATCCTTTCACCTCTGCTCTAGTCCACCAAGTCTTTATCGTAGTTCAGCAGGTCGCACGTCAGAAAGAGGTCCGACCGCCCGCTCTCCAGCAGCACCCTGTTGAGCTGGCTGCTGGTAACGTTGATGTCTGTGACTGCGTCCAGCGGCCAGTCTAGGAGCTGAGCGCTAGAGGGCAGGTCGGGGAGGCCCGGCTGGTAGTCCTCCAGCGGGTTGGGGTACAGTAACTGACGGAGGGAGGGCATTCGCACGGCCATCCTCACCAGGTCCACGAGGCCGGCGACGGAGAGGGGGTTCAGGGCCAGAGCCAAGCTCTTGAGGGCCCGGCAGCCTCCCAACGAGGGCAGCAAGAGACCCAGCAGGCCATCAGTGAGGCCACAGCCGCTCAAAGAGAGGTGCTGCAGGCCACCGGCAGCCTGGGAGAGGAGGCGGCGGATCGACGCCAGGGTGTTTTCATCCAGGCGGTTCTCGCTCAGGTCCAACTGCTGCAGCGTGGACGCATGGTGGCTGCAGGACAGATAGGCGAGGTCGGCTGGGCTCAGGCTCAAATACGGCAGCTCCAGTATCTCCAGAGGCTGAGGGAGTGAGCTGTAACAAAAGAACATTATATTAATTCCAATATTGAGGTAGAGGACTGTTTCAAATCTCACCATTCAAACTAGCGGACCTAGTTTGAATGGTAAAGATTTGGGGAAGATTTTTTTTAATTAAAAGATAATAATAATAATAATAATAATAGGTCTCTATTTTTTTAAAGGGCCAATCTAGATTAAATTTGGCATCGGACTTATTATTTATACTATATTATTTATACTTTTTATACTCATTAATACTAGCTATAAACTGGAAGAAAATGGTAAACATTTCCATCCGTTTTCCTAAAAACACAATCAGGCCCTACCTAAGCAGCACACGAAGTTGTCCAGGCAGGCGCAGGGCAGTGAGGCTGAGGCGCCGCAGCTCTTGCAGCTGCGTCAGGCCCTGAGACAAGTCCCTGAGGGCCTCATCCTGGCCAACGTGGTCCCTGCGAAAGTCCAAGTTACAGTAGTGTAGGCGCAGGGAGCTCAGCGCAGGGAAGGTGGCGAGCAGAGGCAGCAGCTCGGCCAGGCCGGCCACCCCGAGGCTGCTGTAGCGAACATCGATGCCCAGAAGACCCTGGCGGGGCAGGAGGCCCAGCAGGGTCTTGATACTGGTCACCGAAACCTCTTCCACGCGGAGGTATCTGCACTGCAGCCTGAGGGGGCCCAGCGCGCTCAAAGCCCCGCGAACGCGCTCCCAAGAGCGTGCGTTTACAAAAAGATCGGCCCTCACGTGCACCGACACTTCGGCGTTTACCTCCTTGTCCTCAGCGTCCCTTCCGCTGCCCGCCGACCCTGGAGCTAAAGTATCTCGTTTCCTCTCCACCTCCATCCTCCTCCTGACACCTGGGATCAGCTCCTCTTCCTCCACGGCCCCACACGGGTCCAATTTCTCCGTGTCGTGTCCCCCCAGCTCGTCGGCGTGGCTTTTCTCTCCCCTTTCTCTTTTCACGCCTTTCTCCCTCTGCAGCCCTGAGAGCCTTTTCCTCTCACGCTGGGCCCTCTGTGCTCTGGTTCTGGCCTGAACCACCATGGTGCAGAGCGCTACAGTCAGAGACCAGCCTCCCATGGGGTCTCCCATCCCTCCTTCGTCTCCTTGCAGCCCGCAGAGGTCCAGCACCTGCAGGGCACACCTGGGTAAGAGGGAGGAGTCTTAAAAATGGTCTCTCAAAGAGCTCAAAACCAACGCAGCTGGAATTAACGAACTACTTATCTTTTACCTTTTGTCCGACATCCCTCTGACGACTGCGAGCAACAGGGCCTGGACGCAGAGTCGGTTCGGTCCGGTTTGACCCGGTTTCCGGCGCCTGCCGACACGCAGCGTGCGTTCGGGCCACCGCTGCACCAGTTCTCCCACAGCCAGCGGTCTGCAGCCGGCGAAGGAGGCATCCAACAGCGGTCTGTACAGCTCCCTGGGCACCCACCTGAGCCAGCAGGGCGACGAGCTGTGGTCCCTCACCACTTCCCTGGCGCAAAGGCTCACCAAGGAAAGCACCATTTCATCCCAGAGAAGGGTGAGCTTTTAAGCACACGACGACGACGACAACAACAAACAACAACGGAAACAACAAACACGCCGCGTCGCGAAAGGAAGCCGACTTCATAAAGTCTCGAGGGCTAACGTTAGCTAGCTCGGGCTAGCAAAGAGCAACTTTATGGCAGTAAGTTGAGGCGGTCTTGTAAGAGACCTTCCAACCCCCCCCAAAAAAGATAATTTACAACATCATCTGATATCCCACGCGTGTTATTAATAGCGATAAACGTGGGAAACATTTCGCTGGTGAAATGTTAAACGCTCGAGCGCACCGTTCGCTCACTCGACAAGCGAGCGCTCAGAAAGCTGCTGCTGTGACGCAGTGACGCAGCACGTAAAGGTGACGTCACCCTGGCGTCACCAACACCAAGATATTTCATATAATATCTATGTTATTTCTTTAATTGGCAGCGATATTTTCCCATTTATTATATAGTTTTACTGTTCCTTCTTACTGTTTAGTTAATTTTCGATATTTGTATTTATATAAACAGCAGACCTGTGCTAATCCCTCCATAAGAGACCTCAAACAACAGATGTATCCTGTATCCAGGTGTTTTTGTATCCTGCCACATAAATAATCAGAATCTTTGCTGAAGGAAAAAACAAAACAATATTACAGTTTAACTTAACAAATTAAAGTCAACCATTTGAAATCTTTACCGTACATGTTCTTATCAGCTAACACATGCAGTGCAGATACACGACAGGTCTATTATCATTGATCAATAGACTGGACCATTTGCTTTGATTGTATCATTGTGTTATGTATGCATCCCTCCCTGCAAAGTATCAATACTAAGTGTTCATCCTGATGTAATAAGGCGTCAAATCTGCAGAAGAGCTGTGAGAAACTGCAGAAGAATGTTATTTCACAAAAGAAAAAAACATTTGCTTTTTGTTGACTGTGATCTGAAGGAAGCCCGCATGGATCAATCACTAGGTGGCGCTAGAGGTCCGTGCACAGTGTGCTCAAACATTCTACACCCCCCAAATGAAGTTTTGGAGGTTTATTTATATGTGTTGGAAAATATTAACATGCCACATGGGAATCATAAGTTAACCATCCCTCTATATATTGTTAGCTATTATTATAATACTTATCAATCATATATTCCGAGCAGCTTGTGGTTCAGCTGTTTGTTTTTTATTTAGAGAGGCTCAAGGACTAATTTCACAGAGTGCGGGCTGCAGTTAAACACTGCTATTGATGGGCGACACACAACAGCAGACACACACAAACACAAGACAAAGAAACTGAAAGAAGACTGAATGAAATGTGTTATCACCTTGGTTTTACTTATCGATTGTTGTTGTGCATGCTTACTTCTTGGCTGACCTACAAAACCAACCCTACTTTGCAGTATATCCTGCAAACATACTGTTAATGCAAACTAAACACACTTCCAGTAAAGGTGGGTCACTGAGGTCACTGAAACGTTACCTCCCCGGCCCCAAAATATCCATCGCACATGCACCCAGTCTGCTGGTTCAGCATGCTTGTATCAGATACTGAGTCATACATGTTGAAGTACCTCAAATCTTACAGCATGGCATCGTTCACACGAAGCATTCAGATTCAATGATACCAAATGTCTGCTATACAAACGGATGTTCAGAGACTGCAGCACACCAACTCTCAATTTCCTTTAAATTACGTTGTGCCTTTCATTTTTCAGGTGTTATCTTTGTGCAATATTTCACCTGCAGCCTTTGGAAAAATTCCGCTTTCAGTCTGTCCACAGAAAACACAATGCTAATGCATTTGGGGAGCAAGTGATTAACCTTTCTTTTACCAAACGTGTCTCACTCACTGATTGACTGGTTGTTGCATTTTTACATTACGTCTGAACACCTTTTGAAAAGGCTGAGAGCAACGAAATGAAAGCGACAAAACGAAAAGGAAAATTGCATTGGTGCATTGGTGTTATTCTCCCAAGAGTTGGACTGCCAACCAGGAAATGAGTTTGTGTTTTAGCTCTTTGTGTTCTCTCCCTTTGTGTTCCCTCTTCTCAAAATTGATTTTTGGTTGAATGCCTAAAATAACAGCAATGGCTAACACAAGCTTAAAAGATTTAACCTTTTGATCCATGCTATGAAATACATCTCTTAATACCCTTCTCACGAATTCCAAAGCGTTTATGTTTCTTAAAAAATGTGGTTGCCAAAACGTGGCTCAATTCAAGTACCAAATGTCAAAATGTTGAACACTATCCCACCTGAAGTTTATTCTGGTGACGTTGAATCGACCGTGGTTTAATTTGTTAATAGCTTAACGTTACCTTTTTACTTCACATTTATGACAAAAAAATAAATAAAGTTTTTTTCTCATCTAAGAACAACTGTTGTCATTAAGCTTTGCTCTCTGCAATTATTCCAAATCCGATCACCGAATCCTGTTGGTCTTTTGTCGATGGAACCAAGGTGATGTTCACTTCCTGTTTGGTCAACAAGAACATACAAATCCCACAAAGAAATCCATTACAGGAAAACCTGTGTCATTCTCACCCAAAAAAACACCCACTAATGGGCTTCTGGCTTCAAGGTTGTATTGATTTTTCTCACGATGCCAAAGAGAAGAGTGTAAAGGGGAAACAAGCAGAGCAGTTCTATACTTTACTTTATATTTCATGTAAAAGGGGCCATTGTTCAGCCTCACGTCGGTGCCGTCCCATGACTTTCATTTCGGTAAACGGTGCACTCGAAATGGACCCGTGACAGAAGTGATACAAACTGACTTTGACAAGTTAAAAGCGACTCCTCCTGTCCGCACCCACCCGAGGTGCTGAGGGGAGGAAGCACCGTCGCCTCGATAACCTGTCAGAAAGTCCTTGAACCTGCACTCGTGAACTTCACACACAAAGAGAACCTCCTGAACTCTCTGGCTGAGACGAGTCCACTGCCCGAATCATCCAGACCAGCGGAGCAAAGACACGTAGTGGTAATGGGACGTTCTGTCGAAACTGTATCGCGACACCTTTTCTGTTCTAACGGCTACACAAACAGAGGTAGTTTCATACCCAGTTATAGAAAGAAAAATATTGTAAATCATTCATTTGTAACACATTGAATCCAACAAAACCGACGTATAGAATATGTAAACAATCGCTAGAGATTGATAGAGAATATGTAGGTATGAGGCCCTGGTGGCATCTCCAGTCTCTACATACTAAACCTGGATTACACTGTGGTTAAGCTTTCCTGTGGAAAGCGTTTTCAATGTCACATTAAATGAAATATTCAATGGAGAAGACGGCATATTGACCCGGAAGTGTAAAGTAAATGCCTCAATTAAATCAAATGCTGTCTCTCTTTCTCTGTTTCACACACACACAATTTATAGGTTGTACTATGTCAAATGCGTCAGTTGTCCTTTCTAATTCTCATCTAAATGCATATGTGTCATAATAATGTTTTTTTGAAAAAGGTTTAAAAGGTAATATATACAGGATATTCAGGTCAGATTTTTATCTTTTGGGATCATTGCCACTATGAAATCTGTCCTCTCCGACTGTTTATCGTCCTCTCTCTCTCTCTCTTCAGCATCATCAATCAAGCTGTGATTATTACGATGATTTGCTTTCAGCTGATGGCCAGAGGGAGGGAAGGACCGTGCCTGTTGCTTTTAGGACACCCTATTATAATCCGATGCATTATTTACAGATCTGTCATACTGATCATTAGTGAGTCAGCAATTAGGTTTGAGTCTCTGAAACATTCCAGCTACCGACATTTACATTGCAGCAATAATAACTGACTACTTTCTGTTATGAAGTACTTTTACTTTAGATACCTTGAGGACTTTTTTCAACGCAGGGGTATTTTTCACGCATTATTCCTCCACATCTGCTTCGTTGAAGTTGTGAAGTTCTTTTCAGTTAAACTTTGTAGCCTTGCAGAGGCCTCAGATGAATAGCAAAAGCGATGACATAATCACCGCCTCCCTGGATGTTACCTGGATGGCCTTTTGTACCCTGGCGCACACGGATCCTGATGGGAGTTGGCTATTTAAACGTCGCCTTGGTTTCTGCCTCGCTCCTCTTAAATGGCTCATTTGTCGGCCGCTTTGTGCACAATGTCACGTCACAAGACTCGGCGGGATGTTCTGCGTTGATTGGAGGGGCTGAGTGAAGTGCCTCCTGCAGGTACGCCTTGAAGATCCATCCCCAGCTGCTGGGACGACTTCACTCAGCAGGGGATTCACTGGATTTGGGCAGGAGGAGAATTGGCAGGTGGCAGCTGCTCGCAGCTGAAATGACTCGTGACACTGATCGGTTGCATTCAAACCGGGGACGCACGTGTTCTGTGTCGATGTGTTCTAAATGAACTGTTGAATGAGGCTGGAATCAGACGAATGATGTGGCAACCAAACTGGTATTTTTTCTTTCATGGAGATACACTTCTTCATAATAAAAATCACTGCCACAGTATCTTCAACTGCTTTCTGCTGCTGAAGGGAAATGTGACGTCGTGGTGTGAAGTTGTGTCTTGATGGAAAGTCTCAGAGATTCTGCCTTTGATTGCTTTTGTTTGTCTGTTCTACAGCTGGGTGTTAAAACCTGCAGGCAGGATTCCTTGGTACTTTCTCACAATCTGTGTCTTTTTTCTTTTCTTTTTCGTGAGATAATGAGTTTTTTGACTCCCATTACTCAGAACCAACAGAAGGGAAAACATTTGAGGTCAAATTTGGTTACAAATGGGTACAGGAGTTAATCACATAATCTTTGTTTTATTGTGTATACACCTGTGTGTATTAGATAAGTTTACAGCTTGACAAAATTTTAGTCACTTAACAGGCTTCTTTGCTTTGACTTTGTCTCTTCTTCTTTGATTTCACCCACAAAGGTTGAATATCAAGTGTTTTTAAGGATTCATGTACTGTGGATGAAGGAAATAAACCAATCAGTCAAATCAACAAGGTGAGCCCTGGAGGGAGGACCCGTTGAACACATGGAGCGTTGGATTTATTGCTATCACATTAGCAGCGGTGCGTTAGCATTGTCATTCAAATGAAAATTCATCCGCCATCTTTATAAGACAAACAGCTGCGTGTCGTGATGAGTCATGCGCTTTTCTGCACTCTCGCACCTTCGTGTTCCTGCGACACGTTGTGTTTCAGCGCGGTACTCTCTGCTCCCAGTACCGCTGCCAACAGAGGTCAACGCAGACATGACCTTTTCCATGTTCCATTAGTCCGTTGTCCCCGATGGAGCTCGCCGTGTTCCTCCCAAGGTTACTTCTACTTCAAGCGCGCCGGCTTCTTGCGCCGGCTTTGCTGCTCGACTGTTTCAAGCTCCCCGTCTCTGTTGGACGCCGTGAAATGATATTATGCCTCGCCGTAAAGTGGGGTCGTGCCCCCCGCTGGACGCAGTTAATGATCCTTCCGCAGCAGTTCATATTCCCAACCTCATCTCCTCTCGCCTATCTGGTAGCATGAGCTGAGGTATTCTGCCTGGTGGAAAACAGCCGGCCCTTCGCGCCTCTGCTGCGCAAACGGAAATAGGGCCTCGGGGTCAAGGATGGGAATGTAAATACACAGATTGTGTTTAGGTTACATCTCCAACACACACAGAAACAAATGCGGAAACCTAATTTATTAACACCCTGGCTTTTCTCCTGGCGCTACCGTTAGGTGGACCTCTTGGGTGAAGCTATTGAATACATTGTCCTTAGTGTCAGTGCCAATTTGCAAATTTAAGGCTGCTTGACTTGTGTTGTAAACGGTGAAGATGGAACCAGCAGCACGTCGGCCTCGAGCCTCGAGCCGTGATGTGCAGGAGGACGGCCTCAAAAGAGCTGCTGCCATGAACACATCCGCCGGCAAAGTGACCCCTGTTGCGTCAACGGTCGTAAAAAGCCATTTTATGACTCTTCCGATAACGTGATAATGCATCACACAGATCCGAGGGAGCTCGACCTGGACCGCCGCTTCGCCCTCGCGTCCTGACAACAGGGCGCTTTTTCTCCGGAGCGGAGGGACGGTGTTTGCGTGGCGAAGGACAGACAACCAGCGGGGCAGATGACGCCGCTGACGTGGCTGCTGTTGGCCTTCTGTCAGGTGTCCGTCGGAGGCGGTCGGTCGGAGGAGTTCGGCTGCTCGCGGCGGCCGGCTGTTCCCGAGGACCGCGTGTGTGACTTCACCGACAACTGTGGAGACGGCAGCGACGAGGAAGACTGTGAGTATAAGGGCAGGAATATACCTGGATCGGTGTGTAGAGGGAACTGCCCTTGCCGAGATGTGTAACATACAAGGTACCTGCGATTGTCGTGTCGTGGCAGTTCACTCACACAGTCTGCGTCATACTTCCGGGGGAAATAACAGACTTTCATTTGACGCACAAAATAACTTTTCCTGACTTGAACTGAAAGTGCATAAATTACAAAAAAAAGCATTATTATTCATCTCTCTTTTGAATGCACTTGAACACGCCAAAATAAAATAACAGTGAGGAAAGCGGGTATTAAACCCTGCTGTGTTGAAAGGGTTCGTGTTGGATTAGGAAAAGTAAGAACAAAGAGGGAATTATTGTTTTGAAAGTACATTTTCCCTCATCTCAAAGTCAATTGTCTGAAAGAGCTTCTGGTGAGATGCCTGAAATTACACGCAAACGTCTGTGAGGATCCCCTTTCTTTACATCTGCCTCTACAACAGTAAAATCACAGAGGCTTTGCAGTCCCCTTGTTGCACATTTGGCTGCGGAGGCTAAGAAGATTACTTCAAGACTTATAACCAGAAATGAATCCGTACGGTGCAAAGAACCAACAGCGAGATCCCAAATCACAGGTTAATAGCGAGTTTTAAAATGTTGTTATTGAAGGCTCTAGATATGAGAGGTGTGACTTTGAAGAAGGATTCTGTGGCCTGATTGAAAGCTCAGAGACGCCCTTTGGATGGAACAGAACAACGGCGGTCCCGGGACTCAATCGGGACCACGGCAACGTCTCAGCCGGTAGGAGCACCTGTAAAATGAGAAAGCGCATCTTGAATTCGCAATCTTAATTCTACCCTTTATCTGCTTTACTCGTGCTGCTCACGTCCGTCTCCTTCAGCACATTTCCTGTCCCTTTCGCCCGTCGCTGGACACAGAACCGCTGCAGACCTGAACAGTCCCGTCTTCTCGCCCAGCCACACTTGCCAGGTGAACGAAAGCTGCTGTTGTCGTGGACGCAAAACCGCCCCAACAACCGCGCATGAACGTCTTCTTCGCATCTTCATTCGACAGATACGTTTCTACTATTATGTTGGGGCGCAACACGGAGGCCTCGAGGTTCTGGTTCGGGCCCAGAGTCAGAGCACGGCGGCGTGGAACCACTCCACACAAACACAGGCGGGAATGTGGCAGCGGACAGTGATCACGTTCTCCAGCAATTCCAGTTTTCAGGTCCGTGACATTCAACATTTTACCTTACTAGGAGCTGCATATTGGAAAAATGTATATATCTATTCCTTCCCTGTAGACCGATAAAGTCCCAGCGGCAAAACAGGAGCCGTTTAGGTGCGGTGAGCTTGTGCTGACCCAACTGGGCCCTTCAGAGGCCACCTGGAGTCCAGCTGTTTGTGTGCTCGCTGCAGTTTGTCCTCAGACAATGTCAGCATGTCACACGTCTCCATCTGTCAGAAAAACGGTGGTCAACTATTCACTCGCACCTCCATTAGCCTATTTCCTGCTTTGAAGGCATCTCAGTTAATTGGATTTTTGTTTGCCGCAATCATTCTGAGCATTTCAGGCGTTTTGTTGAGTGAATGATGAAAAAATACGGCCTCAAACGTGAAAACATAAACAAAGAAAAGCTACGATGTGATTAGAGTTTGAATGAATGCTCCTATTGACAATATGGCAATAGAAGTGACTCTGTCGATAAAAACACCCACGATATATATATATATATAAATATATATATACACATTGCTTGTGTAGCCTCACAGGAAACCAATACCAGCTGACAATTGTGACCAATGAAAATTGTGTATTTCAGAGTTCATTTTGCAATCCACCCTTTTTTTCAGATCGGTCATAAATGATGGGTTATAAAACTCCAGTAGTTTAGATAAAGCTGTTGTGTGGACTTTGATCAGTGCAGCTTTGATGTTAATGGCACTGTGACAGTCAGAATAAATTAGATATCCATATACACTGTAGAATTGTGACATCAACCGCAACTAGGGGGCTTGTCATATTTTCATCTGGGGCCATTATATGGTCAGAAATTAAAACTATTGGCAATAGCTGTATAGACTGTACAGTTTCTTTTGGTTGTGTCTCAGTTTGCACACACATGTATGTCACGTGTTGCATGCAAAGGCACTAAACCACTCCAACACACTTCCTTAATGTGCACAGAAGCGAGGCTGCACAGAGACAAAAACAGTGTTTTGAAGTAATCCAAAGGGGATTTCTGTGTTTCCACCAGGTGGCGATTCGAGGGCGACTCTCAGCTGACAGCGAAGCCTCAGAAGTGCTGGCCATCGACGACGTATCCTTCGGCCCCGGCTGTGTGACCGTGCCTGGTACTGCTGCCATTAATAAACATCTCACTACACACACGAGATTAGCCCAGACTTTGGCACTTCCTAAAATATCGCCACACTTAAACAGACCACGGCAAACCCGTTTTGATAACGACACTGGATGGATGCGATTCATAACAAAATGAGTCATTAAAATAGTGCTGTCTATGCACATTTCCCTGCACTGAACATTGGGCAGTCAGGGCCACGGTGTACGGGTTCATTTCCTGTCTCATCGGCGTGTGCTGCACGCTGCTCGGTGATGAATATGATACCGCTCAACACCCGGGCTGAGTTTAATAAAGCACCACCTTGCATTTTGACGAGCCGCAAGCCCAAACCATAGCTGCTATTATTTATCTCAAACGGGATGTTCCTGCCCTCTGTCTGATATTCAAGAGTCAAACGTTTTGGGAGCACCAGAGGTCAATGTAACGCCACACCACCCAAAACCAACCGGACTGTGCGACAAAAAGATTGACCGTGAAGCTCTGCCCTTTGCTTGTGAAACGCTCCACACATCCAAGAGGAAAGGTTCACGTTATCGCACAAAAAGCGTTAAACGTGATAATGCATCACACAGAGCCAAGCTCCAAAATGTTTTTGCTTGATACCCTTATGTATCTCTACACATGTGACACATCTGTGGAGTCTAACATGTATGTGAAGGAATGCAAGGATGTGAATTTAAAATGTGGCTCTAATATTACTAACTAATAATAGTCACTTCACAGGGTTCGTTGTACCATTCTTTTTGGTTATGAGTTATGGTTTCACAAGACCGGATCAGATTAAGTGGACAATCACATATAATATATATTTAATATAATTTCAAGGGTTAATTATTGTCTTTTTATTGAATAGATGTGTGGGGGGGAAATCAAACAGAAACTAAATCAATCAAATTAATTAATGCACATTGTATTTTCATCCGGGGTCCGAAATCTGGTTAAGGCCCCGTTATCATAAGTCACGTTTTTTGCATGTGTGAGTGTCCGTGCATGTTTTGGGAATGAGTCATTTGGGCATGAGTCATTTTTCACGGCTAACATTTCACGTGCTTGATTTATATTCTCAGTCATTTTTGTCTCTCTGAAGAATCTCTGCTCTCCTGCACCTTAAAGACATACATCACGCTTAAAATGACCTGATCCTCGATTCTCCCGGAAGCTTCGGCCAGGAACAAAGAAAACGGAGTCAATCCGTGATGAATTGAAACAGATGGTGGCCAGGTCGAGAAACAAAGCAAAACTGCATCAAAAATCTGCTCACAACCCCTCACGCAACACAAAGGAGTCAATGGATTAGATGTAATATGAAAGGCTTTGCATGAGCAAATAGTGAGCCTAATCCTTCACGTGTCTACATCTGATTGGTTCGGTAATCAAAGTGCCTCTTTGCAACTGAATTCTATAACCGCACAGATTGTATTAATCTTTTTTTTTTGTCGTTGTTCCTGTTGCAGAGAGCAGCGCACCTCCTCCACCGGTTTGCCCGCCCTCGATGTTCGCCTGCGGCACTGGGGAGTGCATCGAGGAGAGCAAAGTGTGCGACTTCACCCCACATTGCCCCCAGGGAGAGGACGAGGCCCACTGCCGTAAGGCTCCCCAGTAACGCGTTGGATCAATCCACATCCTGTGTGCATGTTTGACACATGCAGATGTCAAAAACGTGCATTGTCTTCAACTTTTGCAGTCAGTGCGAGCTGCTTTCATCGTAAAGAAGAGTTGTATTCTGTCCACGTCAGTGAGACACTGTATAGAAACCGAGACAAATATGAGAGCACTTTATTCTTGACCACGGGAACGGAAGTTGACATTATAAATCCCACCACTTTGTCCTTAAGAATCTTTTCAGGAACGAGCGATCGGTCTCCACTTGATTTAAATCAATTCTTCCGCATCTCTCCGCTCTTTCAGCCTCGCGGTGCGACTTCGAGGGCGGTTCCTGCGGCTGGTACGAGCTCACCCTGGGCGATGGCTTCGACTGGGTCCGGGGCGGTTCTGTGGAGGTGCCTCCGGACTCCCACCCGCCCCCTCTGGACCACTCAACAAACAGCACCGAGGGTACGGAAAACAAACACACACACAGGGGAATAACTGGCGGAGCATAATATTATATACAGATGTCAAGGTTTTGTGGAAGGAAAGATAAAAGTCATCTCTAAAAGGCACTAGAATAAAAGAAAGCAACATATGCTGCACGCATTCTGCATATTAACAGCCAGTCAATCGCTGGAATACACAATACTGTGGTTGTATTTCACAGTTTCATGTTCCACAACTTTTGACTGTATATTCATCCTCATCACATCTTTATTCTGGCTTTTCTCCACATCTCACACCCAGAAAACACGTAGCTGTTAAACAGACTTTATGGATCTAACAGGAACTCTTGTTGTAAACTTGTCTTGATAACATGCGTTTTATTTTATTTTTTGTGAAAAGACAGATTCAGACGTGTGTTTCACGCTTTGGGAAACAACACGTACCCGCGGGAGAGCAGACCTGTGAAGGCTTTAAAAATATGACTGTGACTATTCACAGATTTAAAACAACCTGCGGGTCTTTGGTGGCGATCAAGCTGTGTTTACTTGGCAGTTGGGCTCATAATCTGAGCCAGAAAACTTTAACAAACCACCAGCTCGTCCTGTGAATCATTCAGCAAAATGGACACGTTGTTTGTCTCTGTGCCACTATAACACAAGAAATACCCAATATGCCAACTGAGTAGCCGATGAGCATAAAGCCAGAACTTCACCTCTGTGTTATATGTGATTAAAAGACTCACACATTTTCCACATAAGTGATTGCTCATCATCAGCATCGGTCAGGAAGGAAAAGGCTGCTGCTGTAGCTAAAGAGTGGCAGCGACTTTTGACTCTGGTGGAAGTCATACGTTGTTAAGTTGCCTTCAAATGACATTTGAATATATGGTAGATTCATTTATGGATTTCAATCTTGGTGTTCAGATTTGTTATTTCATATATTTATCATACAATATAGTAGTAGTAGGAGTATATAGTTACAGTACACACACACATATATACATATGCACATTGTAAATATGAAGGTATGTGCAGTTTGTCAGCCTAATAACAGTAACCCCCGATTCTGTTCATCAAAATCTGCATCTTCATGTGTGCTAGAGGGAAACCAGCATTGGTTCGACGAGCTGTGTGAAAGAAAAAGGCCCTCCGCTGCACACGGCAGCCATTAGTGCGTTTGCTGACTGGCTCTTAACAAATGAGCCGCGCTGTTGTCCTCCCGACTGGTCCCATCAACAAGACGCTGTTGTCATGGCGACTGCAGTCGACAGGATATGGTCCGTCTATCGCATTAGTCTCGATATACTCATTGCACGATGTGATGCACAGAGGGTGAGACGTATCCGAGAGGGTGAAATTGAACATTCTGCCGAATGGTCTGTCTGCACCAGAGACAGTTTTAGACTTTTCAAAGGTAATTCACCGGTCTGGCGGAACAAGTTGTTAGCTGCAATGTGATGGCGTGTGCAGTAAAGTAGACACTGATACGGTTTGAATCTTTCTCTCATTCATTGCAGGACACTTCATGTTTATATTGAAGAACAGCAGCAGTCTTCATCCAACGGCGGTTCTCAGAGGACCCTGGTTCAAACAATCTGCATCCGGGTGTACCATCACTTTCTGGTGAGGATCACAGCGTCTTCCCTCTACAAACTGTCTGGTTATCATAAGCAGAATCTATAGATGCACCTGGAGTTTTAGGCTTTTTCCGTTTCTCTTCCCTTTCCCAAAAATGTCATGGAAAAAAGAATAAGGAATAGGTTAAAAAGTGATTTGGGAATAAAGTCAAAATATAGTATGTCTAATGGAATGGAAAAGAAAAAATGTTTTGGTGAAAAAATGTTTTTTGTGAAGTGAAAAGGTTTGAAAAGGTTGAAAAATATAAAAATATAAAATATAAATATAAAAATAAATAAGTCAAAAAATGTTTAAAAGAAATACTGCGTGTCTAAAAAAGTAATTAAAAAAATGTTGGGTGGAAAAATATTGTGGAAAATATGCACGGTGAAAAAATGTCATGGAACAACTTTCAACAACTTTCTGGTGAGGATCCAGCGTCTTCCCTCCTCACTCTATGAAGTTGTTTATTCATCAGAACCAAAATATGTGGATCCACCTGGAATTTGAGGGTTTTTCCGTCTCTCTCTTATGTTTTTTTGTTGAAAAAGAAATGTCACTTCACCTGTCTCAGCTCTCTCAGCCTCCCTTATTTATAACACAATGCCAGGACACACATTGGAATCCATCACGTGTTGACGGCCCTGTTTATGTTCATGTAAAATGACAGACTTTATTTTTCCACTGGAGGATTGGAATGGTACTCCCGGCAGAGAAGGGCTAGAGGTTTTTACGTTTCATTTTCTTTCTGCATAGTAATCAAAAGATCCCATGTATAATATCCTGTAAGCACATGCATCATCAAGTGAGGAATCTGTGACTTACAGTATCTGGGGTGAATCATTTCAAAATCGTAATGCCACAGATTGCTCACACAGCTGCACTTGTTACTGTCAGTATAATTTTACCTGCCATCTCTCCCTCATCTCCTTCAGGCATTATAACTCCGGTATGTCTGTGGGGGCTGCAGACATGTACCTTCAAATGAACGGCGTGAAAAACAGAACTGTCATATGGAGGACTCTGTACGACCAGGGGACCCGCTGGAACCGGGTCACAGTGCAGCTGGGACGCCTCACCCGGCCCTTCCACATCGCGCTGGCCAAGATCAGCCTGGGTGTGTTCAACGGGGTCTCCGCCCTGGATGACATCACCTTCGAGAACTGCTCGATGCCCCCCGCGGCGGCAGAGTGCCCGACGCACACACATTTCCACTGCGTGCACTCGAAGGCGTGCGTGGAGCACCTGCAGCTCTGTGACCTTGTGGATGACTGCGGGGATGGGTCCGACGAGGAGGGCTGCGGTGAGCGCCTCTCTTGCTTATCAAATAGTAACAAATGGGAAGTGCAAATGTGTTTATAGTCAACGTCCATCTTACTGTCTGATTCCCACAGCTCCGGAGCTGCAGTGTAACTTCGAACGCGGCCTGTGCGGCTGGAGACAAGAAGTGAGCGGAGGCGACGTGTTCGACTGGACGCGCGTGCAGGGCCCGACTCCGACCATCAACACGGGGCCCCTGAAGGACCACACGCTGGGCACCAGCCTGGGCCACTACCTCTACATCGAGTCCTCCGCCCCCCAGGAGTTCAAGGACACCGCCGTGCTGCTGAGCAGGGTCTTCCAGCCCACGCGCCAGCGCGGCGAGAACGCGCCCGGCCAACACTGCGTGTTCCGCTTCCATTACCACATGTACGGCTCCCATGTGTTCTGCTTGGCGGTGTACCTGAGGACCGCCGCTTCCAGCCGCGGGAGCATGCTGTGGGTACGATACGGGGCACAAGGAAACCTCTGGCACAGGAAGACTCTCTACCTCGCCAGCGCCCGGCCTTTCCAGGTAACTCGTGCTCCAGAAGCTGATCCCAGATGGGCAGCGCAGCGTCTTTTTCATTTTAACCTCACTGCGTATGTTTAGAAGATCTCTGTCGTCAAAGGATATTTCTTTCTGAGCGGAAAAAAACCTGAATATTCTTCAGATATGTCTTTCTTGCGAACATGTAATCCTTCCCCTGTATAATAAACACAGACACGTAGACATGAGCGACAGGTAAATTCAGTCTCCGCAGCTTTGCACGCTGATGTATTTAATATCTTCACTGCTCAACATTGATCCCTCCGTGATGGATGATCTGCTGTCATTAATAATGACTGAGCGTAACGTGACAGGCAGTTAAATGCTTTTTCTCCCGTATATCATTGAAAACTGGAGCTCTGTAAGTGAAGTTGCCCGACTGCAGAAGAGACACTGAGGAATTTAATTCAGAATCAGGCAGCTGTTCTGCTCCCATGGCAGAAATGTATCTTAACAGGTGCAACAATCCGACAACGAGCTCTGCAGCATTACAGTTAATTAAATTGTTTTAAAAGCTCTTTGCCAATGGAAAAGGCTTATTATTCATCTAAGTGGAACAAGCTAATCACACTCGCTCCGTTCAATATTTCCAAAGTATTTTTCCAAAGTAGTCGACGGAGATTTCGGCTGTTGATGCAACTCATCCGAAGCAGTCATCTTCAGCTAATCATATGTTGCTTTTGAAAGCTGCTGAGAAGACTTAAAATTCAGCGCATGTAATCTTACTGGTAAACAGGCAGGATGGAACACTGGAACGTTATTAGAAAACCACACATGGCGGGAACTTTTAATATGCATTTCTAGCTAACTGGCACGGCTGAATAAACAAATAGTCTTAAATTGTTGACGGATATTGTCTTGTGTCTCTTCACCCTCTCTTCTGTCAGATTTTGATTGAAGGCACAGTGGGAGATGATTTCAACGGGGACATTGCCATCGACGACCTTTCCTTCCTGCACTGCGACCCATACGATGGTAAAGCATCGGAACATTTCAACCCTTTTTTTGAAAAGTTCCCATGGTCGATTTGTGTTTCGAACCGGTCTTTGATGCAGGCGAGCTCCCCGCGGTGAACACCACCACGCCCGCGGTGACCACGCCGGCCCCCACGCTTCCCCCGCACAGCTGCCCCGATGGAGAGTTTGCGTGTGGGGCCCACGGGGAGTGCGTCGCCGACGGCAAAGTGTGTGACTTCAGGCGGGACTGTTCCGACGGCTCGGACGAGGAGAGCTGTGGTACGTTTTAGCGGTCGCGTTTCCGGGGGGGGTGGGGGGGGGGCGGGGGTGGGGCCCTCTCCCCCTTTCTGCGCCTGACTCCCTTTCCTCTTCCTCCAGTGGAGGAACGGTGCGACTTCGAAGGCGGCAAAACTTGTGGCTGGAACAGCGCCGACTCCCCTTTGGTCCCAATGCACGCGTTTCGCTGGTCACCTGACCAAGGGGAGAGCATTCATGATGGGGAGCAGTACCACCGGCCCGTCAATGACCACACCCTGTGAGAGCCCCCCAAACGATTAATGGGACAGGAACGCCGTAAACGTTGATGCAGCAATTTATCTGCAATTACAGTCATTTTTAAGACTATTACATCATATACAAATATTTAGCACTTGAGATCTGAGTTGACGTGTTAGTCCAGTCGGACTCACAGTTTGGGCACATCGTTGTGATGTTGTTCGGTGGCGTCTGTGTTTTCCCCTTACAGAGGCGGAGCGGAGGGCTGGTACATGTGTGCCGACAGTTCAAACGGCGGCTACGGTCAAACCGCTGACCTCCAGAGCCCGGCCGTCGCCTCCACCGGGCCTCAGTGCACCCTGGTCTTCTGGTACCACATGAGCGGATTCACCGTGGGATCGCTGCACGTAGGAGGCGTAAAAAAATGGCGCACTCATCGGGAGAATAACAATCAGCGGCACAGACTCGTTATTCTCACCGTATCTGCAGGTGCTGTTGAAGTACGGGAACGTCACTCACGAGGTTTGGTCTCAGACTGGTAACCAGGGCAACAAATGGAGACGAGGAGAAGTGTTTCTGGGATTGTTGAAAAACTTCCAGGTCGGTAAACTGTTTTAATGAGTAAGATAATCAGCTACAAATGAATGATTCATATTTTCAGGTCAATAATACTGCTTCAAATGCCTGTTTAGTACCGGGTGATATATATTTTTATTTTGTGGGTGGTCTGTCCGTCACATTCTCGTGAATTGAATAACTCAAGAATGCCTTAACAATTATTAATGACCAACTCTTCTTCATAACATTATTTTTAAATGTTGCTATATGCATGAAATAGGAATAATCTCTACACGATTTCAGTGTTTTTATCTCTTTGTAGACATGCAACATTAATGACATTTAGTTTGTCTTTGTGTGCACATCCATGACTGGCCTAATTCCTGTCAGGACGGGCTAAACTGTCTCAGACCAGACGATCGATGCATTGATCGGGTCTAATTCAGTCTAACTTGTCTTAGCGTGTGAGCGTGACGGTAATCAGAGTTGCGGAACCTTCATGGTGTCTGCTGAGGCTATTTTAGGTCCCGTGCCCTGTGTCTTAGAACTGAATGCCACGTCCCTTCAGCCCATTTTAACTGATGCACGTTAGCCTCTGTCGGCTCTCTGATGGTGCAATCTGCAGCTGAAGGAATGCTCTTTTCACACGGAGAACAGGTGCCCTTTTCTCCAGCTTCAGGCTCCTACGCGCCGTCGTCTCTGATTATGTGCACATGGCAGGCGGCAAGAAGGCCTCAGCTCTTGTTGGCTCTCCGTCAGGTGGTGTTCAGGGCGAAGCGGGGGATCAGCTACATGGGCGACGTGGTGATAGACGACGTCGCCTTCGTCCACTGCGCCCCGCCTCTTCCTTCGGACCGGCCGTGCACACCTGAGCAGTACGCCTGCGGCAATGGCCGCTGCATCCCTCAGGACAACCTGTGCGACTTCATCAACCACTGCGGGGACGACTCCGACGAGGACGCCAACATCTGCGGTGAGGCCCTCCTCTCGCGGCCCGACGGGCGTCACATTTTCTGGTTGACGAAAAAAACGTTTTCACCGCTGTCTTTCAGTGGGCTTCAGCGGGCGCTGCAGCTTTGAGTTCGACCTGTGTTCCTGGCGTCAGTGCCTACGTGACGACTTCGACTGGCTGATCAAAGCGGGCAGCACGCCCACGGTCGGCACCGGGCCGTCTAGTGACCACACCTTGAGGGACCCCTCGGGGCACTACCTGTACCTGGAGAGCTCCTTCCCGCAGGCGGCCGGAGACGCCGCCCGCATCTCGGGACCCCTGCTGAGCCGCAGGAGCTCACAGTGCAAGGTGAGGTCCCGAGAGCAGCAGTGACAGGACCACGCTGAAGAGAGGCGCTTGTTTTACACCTCATTCTGTCAACTGGAATCGTAGTATAGCGTGAGTTCAATATTTGGAGCTTAGCTACTGGGAGATCAGTGTTAACAGGTTCTGCATTGAATATGTCATTCAAATAAACAATGAAATGAAATGAAGAAAAAACAAAAAACTAATCAGCAGAAAAAGTTGAAGACACACTAAAAAATGTAACAAAATATTAGCATTCCTCTGGCTTCAATGTGGATTTGAAAGTTTGATGTATTTTGAAGGCAAAAGAGTATATTTCCATTGTCTTCTGTGTGGAAGGTTTTAACTTTAAACTAGAGATTCTGCATATTTTATTATTATTTACTCAAGCGCTATTAATTTAGGACTAAAGAAGCAACAGAAACACTGTGGAAATCAACCTCAGCGTACAGACTGAATCCAGGAGGCATTCATCCTCCCATCTCTCTGATCGACTCCTCGGTTTTCTTTGTGCGTCGGGTTCTTCTCATCCCACTTCTCACCTGTCAATCAGTCAGGCGGGCTGCTAGAAAAGGCCCCAATTAAACTGAAGGGAGGGCTGTGCAGAGGAGGAGTGAGAAGGAGACAAGGACGGGCAATCTCTCCAGAGATGAAGAGTGTAGTCGTGCCGATCGCAGCGAGTCTCGCTGTCTCAGTTCTGTGTGATGGACAGAGACAATCACAGATCTTTAATGCACCTAATTAAAACCTAATTACTTTCGAAAGCATTGTCAGAGTGTGTCTATGACGTAGCCAGTAACAACGTGTCATATGCCTCTTTCCGACATCTTTCTTCAAATATGTGTCTGCATAAACCAGCTATTACGTAATCTTCTCCCTCTGAAAAGTCTCATTCTGCTATTTCTAATTTTCCATCCTTTGGTCCAGATGCGTTTTTATTTCCACATGTCTGGGGACGGCATCGGGACCCTCAGCGTGTTCAGCCGAAGCGGAGGGCATCTCCGTCTCCTATGGAACCTGACGGGAGACCAGGGCAACTACTGGCAGATGAGGGAGATCCCGCTGAGCCACGACCGGGACTTTCAGGTGGTGTTCGAGGGCAAAGTGGGCCGCAGTGCGAAGGGCGACATCTGTGTGGACGACATCACTTTCTCTGCAGGGTGCATGCTGTCCTCGTCAGTAGAGGACGACACTCCTCTGCCTCCTGCAGGTCGGCGTGCTACTTTTTCCCTGATGTTTTGTGCATGACAAGCTCTTTTTTTTTTGGTCCTCTGGTCCAGCTGTGATCCCACAGAGTCCCGCCTCCCGCTGGACTAATCTCATTTCATCCAAATTTGAATCCTCGTCTGTCTCAGCACTGACTAATCGAAGCAAGCCCGTTATCTCTTAGTCCCTGCTCATCTGTTAGTAGTTTGTCCGCATCCTTTACATTCTTTAAGAGCCGAGGTAGATGAACGAGAGCTGATTTATTGCCGCTTAACTGCGTATTTCTAGCAGATAAAGACATGCGGCCTCCACAGGAGTCCGCATGTCTTTTGGAGATACAGCCGTCCGTCCCTTTCTCTGTCTTGTCGTCTCTTTGCATTGGTCAGCATACGTGCCGACATTGAAAGGGCCGGAGCCCCTGCAGAGTCAGCGTGTTAATCAGTCACAATGAGCTCTGAGGTAGTGCGACCTGCGCCGAGATGTGAAGCAGGTCTGCGAGGCCAATGACGCTTTCAAGTTGTTTATTAGTATTTCTCTCTTGCTCTTTCCGACATCTTTCTTCAAGGGAGTAGCACCCTGCGTGAAGCCTCCACCAACACTCTGGAGGATCAAAAGGATGTATTTCTGTGTTGAGCCGCGTTTTGATATTGGCTCTCTGCTGAAACGTGTTAAACGTGTAATGCTTTACAAAATATATAGCTTAAGGAGCCCACAGCGGTGTGTTGAATACTCAACAGACTGCAGGAATAGTCTCTCTAAAAACTGAATTTGTTTTGCACATTACTAAAGTAAATACCTTTAGCTTGAGGAAAAGAGCTGCGAATGAGATTTTATAGAACCAATAATGTTGAGAAATAGCAGAAAGAAGAAATACTGCGAGGGAGTCTGAGGGAGACTGGTGTTGCTTGAAGGTCGGGGGGGGGGGCGGAGAGGAACCCGAAGACAGCAGGAACTGTTAATTATGAAGTGAAACGCCTCAGGAGGCTTTTTCTCCCACTGCTCCATTTACCGTCACCCATGGAATGATGGAGCGGCGAGACGCACGGCGGCACCTTTAGTTCTTTCGAACTTGACGAAATTACAGAATAGCTGAGAACAATGAGCTTGAGGTCAACTGCTGCATGGGAATAAATAAAAGGATGATCAGAAAAAGAGTCTCGCCGTTCTCTGCCGGCGAGCGCCGTCAGCTCTGATAAACCGAGCTGCGGCAGAAATCTTCTCCCACTGAATGATGAAGCTAATGAGACGATGCATTCAAGTCACTCAGAGACAAATGGAAAGATGTCCTCCGCGCCCACGATGGTCATTCATTAATGCCTCATTAGCACCTTCTCCACGCATCAGACATGACGCATGCCCCGTCATGTCTGAAGAAAGGCTGAAGGGACATTTCAAACAGGTAATTAAATGAATGACTTGAGTGATACGGTTATAACGTTATTATAGATGAAGCCAGCAATCACTTGAGACACTGCTAGACTTCTTCTCTCCGTCCCCGTCTTACAGCCAGTATATCATTTTATCTGCAGTGTGACAGCTTTTAATTTAGTGACTTGTCGGATACACTGTGAGAGCAGCGTGGTTTCGACGCAGCCGCTGTGGATCTGGGCGCCGTGAAGCGGGACAAAGAGAGGCAGGAGACGGGGACGTTATGAAGCGTCCGGTTTTATTTCGACCTTAATGCAAGAAATCAACAGAATAGAAATATGACAGAATGGAGGACGCGGTGCCTTTTTGAAGGCCCGGTCACACAACCTCGTTCTCTTTATCCGCCAGATTTTTGATTTCAGGAGTATAAGAGTTTATTAAAAAGCTAATCAGGGGGAGTAGCACCCTCGCACCAGGGGGCAGTATGCCAGCGAGGACAGTGAGTCACATGACACACAGCCACGCAGAGCCAACGAGATTTTTACTGCAGTCAATGAGTGCTTTCAGGAGACGAACTGCATACCCAATGAGATTTAGGCTGTTGTGGGAGATGTAACAAATAATTAGCTTCAACCACCCACTTTCTTTCAAATGAGTCCTCCAGCACGCTGCACATCAGGTGGCGAGGAGGCCCCTGCGGAGCCGCGGCTTCCCGTCTTCCTCTCTGTGCCTTTTAGTTGGGGCTCGTTTCTTCTGGTCTTGTGCATCCGAAGAAGAACAAGGGATTGAGAGGAACTTTTCTCTCCTTTACTGAGAGGGACCTCCCACACATCGTCACGCCTCATCTCCCTTTCTAACGCTCGGAATGCTCGGAGAAGCCAATTACAGCCTCCTGCAGCATTGCCACCCTTGCTTCCTTGTCTCCTTGAGCTTCTTAATAAGACCCCGATGCCGCACGCAGATGGTCTCCCCACTCACGAGTTGACTTCTGGTGCTCTGAAGTTAAGTCTCAGGCCAAAAAACAGTTTGCGTGGCTCCGTCAAAAAGTAACAACACAATCTAAAAAGCTCACTGGTTAACGAGTTATATCTTGTTTATTTCTTCCATTTAAACAAATAAGATGTTAAGTTTGTGGCTTTAGAGGTGTCGGTAGATGTTTTCTGTTTTCTTTAGTTTGTAAAGTCTTAATGCTAAGCTAAGCTAACAGGCTGCAGTTGTCCTTTCATGTCACTCAAGAAAATGAAGCTACGTATTCCTCTCCTCACGAGTCCGTATACTATGTACAATAAAAAAGTGCTCGCAGCGTCCTTAATGGGAAGCACATCAGTCTGAGTTGTTGTTCGATGTCTTATTTCCAGGCTCCTCGTGTCCTTCAGGCTCGCTTCCTTGTGAAAATGGCCGGTGTTTCGCTCCGGCGCAGAGCTGTGACTTCACAGACGACTGCGGCGACGGCACCGACGAAAGGGACTGTGGGACGTCTTGCTCCTTCGAGAGCGGCCGCTGTGGCTGGACGAGCTCCCTGGCCGACAGCTTTGATTGGACGCTGGGCACCGGATCGGTGAAAGGCATTCGGCCTCCGTACGACCACACGTCGATGGATGAAAGTGGTACGTGTTCACAGTTTCCCCGTTCTGGTTCACCTGAACCGCCAACTCATTTAAAAGTAAAATCCTAAATAAATCTTGTTAAAATTACTTTACAGGCTTTTCTGGCCTCCTGATCAGATTTCCATTCTGTAATTGAAGTGACCTTTGACTTCTGCCTGTTTCTGTATAATCAGATTGAGTGAAACTTGAACCTGAAATGCTGCGGTAGCTCTGCGCAGTGTTTAATTCATGACCGAATCAATGTACCTGAGGGGTGTTAGGAATGATTGATGCCGGGTGTCTTGGGCTATAATTCCATTTTACAGTGTAGACGGTAAATAACCGCACGCATGAATAAATAAACACGTATGTACTTTAGCACACGCGCGAGTTATGCAGGCGCTTCCCCCAATCATCTCAAATTCGATACTGCTCTGATGCAACTTTGTGAAAGTGGACATTGATGCTGACGTCACCAAAAACAGAAGCAGCACATTACATGCACGCTTTTGTCAGAAGCGTCTTGAATCGACAATGTTAGCAACAGGGCTGTGACTTGTCACTCGCTGCAGGTGCTGCTCACACAAACAGTTCTAAATTGTTCTTCGCTGCCCGTCTCCCTCTTCACTCCTTTTTCATTCCCTCCCTTTAGGTCATTTTGTCTTCCTGGAAGCGACACCGGTGGGACTCAAAGGCGATAAGGCTCATATCAGAAGCTCTGTCTGGAAGGAGTCGAGCGCCATCTGCAAGCTCTCCTTCTGGTACTACATTTCCCACAAGGCCTCAGGAACAATCCGCCTGCTGATCAAGGTAAACCACCCCGCAGAAGAAGTGTTTGGACTCATGATAAGAAATGACAGATCTATGTGATGCCAACCCCCGCGGGCCCGTCTCTTTCCATCAAGCGGTGTTAGCGAAGCCAGATCGCATTAAATCACATTAACGATGACGGTTAGTGTGTCATATCTAGAGGTGTCACGGATCTGATGAAAAGAGAGCCGCGGCTGTCAATCTCTCTTTGTGGAGGACGCCCCCAACCCTGACCCGGCCCGGCCGCACCATCTGGTGCCCGCGCGCGCCGGCACTGCCAGGTTTTCAAGGCGTCTTGTTTGTTTGGCATTCTGCCGCCCGGCTCGTGCGTGCACGGTCGATTCTCGGGGATTAAGGTTTCGACTTGAAATTTGGCCGTGATTCACTGCGCCTCCGGTGTCGTCCAAACCTCTAACACAACTCTCACATAACTCGAGCACAAGATTATTTTTTCTTCACACAGCGAGATGTTGTGTCCCACCCAGCAGAATGTGCATAGCATTTCTCTCGCAAAGAATGATACCGTCTCATGTGGAGCTGCCAAGTGATCCACAGAGCTCCCGATGCCATTGTTTTCTACGTGAGAGAATCTAACTTATTCTCTTAGTAAAAGCTCCATCGGCTTGCAGTAGTTTCTCTTTTTGTGTTGTGCTGGAAAAAGCCAAAGCAAACTGCATGAATTGGAATTCTAAGTGATTGATGACATTTGATATTAAAACAATTCATATCAACGATGGTATTTTCTTTGTTCTTCCCACATAAAACTCCAAAGCAATGAGGTATTATCTCATTCAGACACTGGGTTTGAATATTTAATTCTAATTCATGCAATTTGCACATCTTTGGAAACTGTTTTTCTTTGTTGTTAAAGAAGAAATTGTTATTTTCTACCACATCTGGTCAATGTTGTTGTTCAATATTTTTGGAGGAATTTTAATGAGACATAGAGATTAAAGGGATTTGCTGAAATATCAATATTTCAAGCTTAGATTTCGTTGTTCTTCTTCATGGAAGAGTTTTGAAGTGATTCGCTCAAGGAGGGTTCATTGTAACCAAAGGAAGAACTGATATTTGGCTTTAGAATACCAACAGAATACCAACAAGTTAGAAATATTCACGCCATGTCTTTGATAAACTGCTTGAATGTTCACCTCTGCATGTAGATGGTATATTTAATTGGTGTTGTTTTGAATTGAGTGATTATACTAATACAACTACTGTATAGCATTGATTACTCATGAAGGTCGGGTGCAGAGAGGATCTCATGAGATTAGTTTCTCAGTCGAGCCGGCGGCTGTGTGATTGATTACGGCTCTCTGTGAGAGACAGGCGGGGACGGATGCACGTGGACTGTTTTACATGTCTCGCTTGCTCGCGTTGAGGTGCAAAGTGACAAGTTTGGCCTTTTAAAGAAGGTTAGCTCTCCACCAGATGAGGCGCTGGAATAACTCGCACGCAGAGAAGAGCCAGAGGTCACATGGTTCTACACCTTGACTGAAGTGTGTATGTGTGTGTGTCCCCTGATCTCTGTAAGTGAGAGAGACCCAACGTCTCTGCTCGGCTGTACGTCCCTTTAGTCTCCCCTTAAATCATATGAAGTGCACGTGTGACCTACAAGGTTCAAAGACATCCGCACAAGCGGATTATTGCTGTGTGCTGTAATTTACAACATTATTTATTTATTTCCGTGATCACACATTTGCACAGGCGCACACACACACGCACGGTGTGTAAACACAATGAGATCCGTCTCTTGAAAAGGTTAATTGAAGAAAGAAAGCCGCTATGGTAATGACGCTGCAGAGGGGCAGAGTGAGGCGATGACTGCTTCCCCGTGTGAAGTCTCTCGGCGGCCCTTTCTGTTTATAACGGTCGTCATCCCTCAGCGGGCGGAGTGGACGCGCCGCAGGGGGTCCGGCTGGAAGGAGGAGGGCGGCGTGGCAGACCGCTTCCAGGCTGCAGGCTGATAATGACGCGTGTTATTTTCACGTATTCGTGTGAAGTGCAACGTTGCATGTGTGTAAAAGGAGATCCAGCGGAGAGCAAGGGGCATTCTATGCTTCATGCTGATGATTTTACTTCATTTTACTCGATCAGGTGCAGATGGAGGTGGTAGGAACACACAAACCTTTTTGTTAGATCCTTAATGCATGTTGGGTGTATTTAAGTCTGAACGGGGCCTTTTTAAGCTTCTTTCAGCAACATAAAGAATGGAATTCAACATCACAAGCTCAATGTGTAAAAAATGTGTAGTTAAGTGCTATTCTCACTTCAAATACACGTATTTCACAAATGCAAAAGAATTATTCATTTTTTAAACTATTTATTTGTTTTATTTGATATCTTACTTTCTTCTTTGGACATCATGCATATCTCCCAACACCTCATGAGAGCGGGTCTCCGTGGAGGGAACTGCTTTAAAACGGTGCTACGCAGCCCGCCTCCCGCTCACTGATGTCTTTGCCGCAGTGTGTTCAAATGTGGCGTGCCGCTGTGGTGAGCCGAGCATCTCCTCCTCGGCCAAAGAAGAGATGTTCTCCCTCATTTAAATCAAACACGACGGAGATCGTCTTTTCAACCAGTTCTCGATTTGAAGATGAAGACGTTGTGGAGCGGCCTCGTCACATAAACAATGTGCTGTTCTTGCATTATTGAGCACAATGATCCCACAAACAGCTGGCAGCGGCTCCATACATTACGAATTGCATCTGGTCTTGGTGAAAGTATATGACTCCAGATATATGGGGATTTCAATAAAATAAGCGTTATGCTCCTATAGCATTTTTCTTTGTTCTTTTACGCCTTCTTGACGATCGCCAACCTTCAAACTGATCGGATAAACGCCTCGACTGATTCGCGACGGAGACGGTCAAGTGAGAGCAGGGACGGCTGCTTCATTCAGTCGAGCCTTCATTCCGTGACATAAATCTGGATAAGTCCTTCTGTAACGCTGTCTAATAATCTCGGCTTCGCTCTCACAGTAACGAGATTATTGCGAGCCAGGGCTCCGCCGGCGTGGAGGAGGCAGCCTCACCCAAGGGTGCATTTTAATGGGCTTTCAAACTGCCGAGCAGGACATGACATTGCTTGTCCTCTGGTCTCCAGTACGTGACGCCAAGTCCCCTTCTTCAGCGCACTCAAGCCTGCGGCCACATCTTGATCTTGATGCCTCGCTGGTTACAAAAAAGTGAAGTGAATATGGAAGCCTGGCCCATCCGTTGCAGTTCCTCTACTTCACCAACAGTTGCACACGTTCTTCTTATGCTTGTGTCATAAATGTGCATCATAGATGTGACGTGACACGACTTGGCATGTATCTCCTTCATGCTCTCGACACCACATAAAAAAAAAAAAAACCCTACTGGCTCGCAACAGTGTACATTCTCTAAGCCGCCTTTCAAAGTCACATTCTCCGGGTTCAAAGCTGTATTAGTGGTGATTTGGTGTCGGTCTGTGCCATGGGAAAAGACAGAGAGGCCTGAGCGTAATATGTTCCATGTGTGGCATGAGAGAGCGCCGTCCCCGTGACTCACGCCGATCGGGGCTTCTTCTCACTGCTCCAAAAGTTCTGCTAATCACGCTTTAATGGCTCCTCCGAGGTGATATTTAGTGTTTCTCAGCAATCGGCCTGGAGAATTTCGAATGTACAAATGACAACCAGTGACTTTCCCTTTTCTCCTCAGACGGAGAGCCGTCTGTGGGAAGCGTGGAACAAGACGGGGCACCAGGGGAACGAATGGAACCGGGCGGAGATCCCTCTGAGGAAGCTGAGGAACTTCGAGGTGATATTCGAGGGGATCCGCTCGAGCGACGTGAGCGGAGGAGCCGCCCTGGACGACCTGCAGTTCGAGGACTGCGCGCCAAGTACGTGACGCGAAGGGCACGCGCCTGTATGGAGGAGATGTTGGAACAGTGTGGGCTGAGCCGTGACCCACCTGCCACTTTAATTATTTATGAAGTGATTCTCCCTTTGTAACGACTCCTCGCACCACTTCTATCCGTGTGTGTGTGTGTGTGTGTGTGTGTGTGTGAGCTGTTAAAAGCGCAAAAGTGGGCGGAGGAGATGGGAAATGTCTACATTTCTCGGCCCAAAATGGAGCACTGGAGTGGAAAGTTTGTGTAAAGCCAAACATCTCACCACCTGGCAGAGTAATCAGTCGCTGCTATTCAACAAACGTTCAGGCCTCTTTGTGCAGGTCACCGGTATCACCAGTGTAGCCGGACGCTTTTTAAAATGTAAAGTCACTTTACGGAGCCTTTGACAGAGTTACTTGTGAATTGACCGTCTTTGCGAGTGCAAGAACAACGTGACAAACGTGTAATAAGAAATAACAGCAATAACAAAGTGAGCTGAATGAGTTCCTCTCTTGCTATTGTACAAGCAAGATGAAACTATCCCGTGAAATTATTGCAGGATCTTTCCAGACACTTTGACGTACGGCGTCGATTCCCGGAACGCGAGCGGAGAAAGAGAAGCGGAGAGCTGGCACGCGTCTCAGAGGGACACATTACTTTGTGGGAAGACGGTTGAACGCCGGTTGACGTCTGCGTGCGAGACGGATGTTCAACATTAAACGCGCAAACGTGGACACGCACACACACACACACACACACACACACATGCACCCGCTCACGCAGGGAGACGTAAACACGGAGACGTGGATCAAACGGGCCTGCGCGTCAGAACTAAGACTAAACAACGGCGAAACACAATAACACCCTCGAACATCTTGCTCCCGGTTTTAGGTAGAAGGTCACAAGTGACTGATGATAGTCGCAGGTCCGTTTATCTGCTGCAGCCTCGTATGCTGTGCCACACTGTACTGGATGAAATCGGCTGGGATTGGAAATAATTATCCTAATGGATGTGCGTACGTAACATACAATTAATGTGCTCTTTCAAGCCACCAGACGCCGGTCACGCAACAGTAATTTCACCCCACTTATCCTCGGAAAAAAAGGTAATTGACCGCTGCACAAAGCTACCAGACTCCACGGAGAGGAGCAGTCATTTTACAGCTTCACAATAGCTCCTGGAATTAAGTTCAATTATTGGCAAAATGTCCATATATAAATATATATATATATATATATATATATGATCTCCCCTCCTCCCTCCCTCCTGACAAGGCTTGATCCTGCAGAGGTGCAGAGAACAGAAACTTTTAATAAGCTGGATTCGATTGATCTAAAAGAAAACAAGCGGGTGACAGCTTTCCTCTCAGGAGTGTCGGTCCTGAAGAAGATACAAGAAGATAATATTACCTGATTGTGAACGTGTTCTTACGTTTTGTCTGCGCGTGTCCTGTGTATTTTCCAGATGTGGTGGGGCCGCACAGCTGCCCCGCGGTCACAGACTTTGTGTGTCACAGTGGCCACTGCCTGGAGTCCCACCTCGTGTGCGACAACAAGGCCGACTGCGCCGACGGGTCCGACGAGACGGACTGCGGTGAGGAGCGAATCTCCACCGTAACTCTCGGCCCCCGGGACCTCCGACGCTCCCCGTCTCACTCTCCCGCCTCACTCTCCTTGCCGCAGAGCGCGTCTTCGACCTGCCCGGCGCCTGCAATTTCAACGCGGGTGAAAGGCGGTGGGAAGACGCCTGCCAGCTGTCTCAGGGCGCCGACGATGACTTTGACTGGACGATCGGTTACCGGACGCAGACACCGGGAGCTGGCCCTGAGGCGGACCACAGCCCCGGTTGGTACCCGCCCCGCGTCTCAGTAGTGATGCTGACCGACATCCGTTTTCGATATTAACATGAACCAACTCTATCTTCACAACCTATTTTGACCCACGCAAGTTTTGAGGTTGTTTTTTACAACCTTTGACCTCTCTGTCGAGGCTGAATGAGTCACCGCATCCTGTTCTGAAGGATTTGTAATGCTTAAAAACGGAATAATAATTAAATCAAAATTAAGAAGAAACAACCTCTTTGTCCTCCTCACACCCGCTAGTGTAATTACGACCTGGCAGCCGGGAAACAACAGCGTCCGACAGGAATGATGAAGCAGGGTAAATTATAATTATAGTCCAATGTCAGCTGAGTCACACTCGGCTTAGTAGTACTGGACGGGTTGTTTATCTTGTTGTGTTGATGCTGCTGTGTCAATACAGGATTTTTGTTACCGATTAAAGGCAAATTAATCTCAATGGTGTTCAGGTTAGATTTACACTCATCAACACACCTCAACGTAAACCTTCATTCCCACGTGCTTTGGAATTTGTCTTCATTAATTATTCTTGCTTGTGGGAATGACTGTTGTGGTTGCTACGGTGACCTTGATAAGGAGAACAAAGCCAGTAGAATAATGAAAAATCTTATTTACAGCGTTTGCAGGTGTTTGTTTGAGGGAAACGGTGGACAAAAGGGCTCCTGGGTGCAGTATTTTGTAGTCGGGGCTCCATTATATCCTAACAGCTGTGGTTTTTCTTTATTAACTGACGACTCCACAAACAAACGGCTCCTTCAGTCCTAACGCCTCCTCGCATTGTCTGTGGGTGAGTTACAGAGTCCACACCCGTTTCTGAGGCCGTTTGGGTTTATTGAGCTGAGAGAGGAATCTGGGAGGGGGGGATTGGGGGGGTTTATGATCTCAGGACAGAGCGGATCAATAAAGCCGGCCGTCTGTAACGCAGCCGTTCTCACGAGAGAGCCGAGCAGCTAGCGGAGGTGCACACGACTCAACATGTGGACACAACATTTCTTTCCTTGGCTCAGTGAATCTTCGGTCGGTGGGAGCCGAGCTTTTCTGTGCCGTGATTAAATCCTAAATCCCTTTAACTCGTTCTGGCCTCATGTGAGCTGAAGAAGCTCTCTGCGGCTGCAGGCTGCAGACCACCACATTTCACAACGGCACAACTTCCGTCTTCTGTCCAAATCTCACAAATTATTGGAATCAGCCGGAGAACGTTATTGGACTTTTTTTGTTTTTGCCTGCAGCTGGAATTGAAGATTCTCATCTTTGTCTTTAATCACGCTGCAACGTTGCTCGAATCTGCCATAAACGTTCGACACATCTGATGCGTTCTGCACCCATCTCCAAAGGTGGTGGTGGGAGCTTCCTCTACATACACACGGCCAATCAGAGGGAGGGGGACGTTGCCAAGGTGACAACCAGGAATGCATTTCCAGCCAGCATCGGCCGATGTGACCTGCGCTTCTGGTTCTACATGCACGGCTCGGACAGGATGGGAACACTGAAGGTGAATTAATCCGAGCCACATTTCCATAAATAATTCAAAGTCCTTTGTGCGTTTGTTTGTGTCATTTGCGGTAATGATCCGTCGCAGTCGACCTGAAGGCTTAATTGGGCTTTTGACAGGGTTGTCTTTTCCATTTTGCCGCACCTCCAACTACATTAAACTCTGCTCACTGTCAATCACCTGATACCCACAGGAAGGGTTGAAAGCGGCTCTGCCAGTAAAAAGTGTGTCACCTCACAAACAACATCATCATTTCCTCTTTTCATGTCTTTTTTAGCTTTCCTTCTTAGCTGTGTTAATTTCAAACTTAAAAAAGTGCCACGTAATATAAATGCTTCAATTGAAATCTTTCAAATTGAGTGTGAGTCTTGGTTCAGTTAATCACACATCTTCCATGTCATTTCACGTCACCTTTAACATCCCTGTCGGTTCGCGCCTCCCCAGGTCTTCACTGTTGGACCCAGTGGCACCAGTCTGCTGATGTGGGCAGCCACTGGGAACCACGGCAACCAGTGGAAATACGCCAATGTCATCTTGTCCAACCCGGGACCTTTCAGAGTGACCTTCCAGGCGGAGGCCGGCGGAGACATGTGGACGGACATCGCCTTGGACGACATCTCCTACACCGCAGAGTGCACTGCAAAAGGTAAAAGGGATTTCTTTTCTTTTTTTGTCTCTGGTCTGTCTTTGCTCGTCCATTTGCTCTCTCGTGCTCATGCAATTTCCAACTATTTTAATTCTACCGTCTCCCACTTCCTCTTTTCTAACCTCCACACTCCTCCCGTTCCTTACAAACAGCGTGGAGCCTCGCGGTGAGTGTAGTTTGTAAATGGAGCCCGTTGCCCTTTAGGTCCATACAAATTCACTGCGGAGGCCGGCCCGGCTCTGAGGGATGAGGGACGGAGGGCAACGGAGGGGAAAAGCAATTACATTTATATTGTGTTGTTTCATCACTGCCACCCAGGAGTTCTCCCTTCAGCCCTGAACTGCTTGACTCACGCACACCTCTCTGTTTTTTTAACACCGTGCACACTCTGTGTCTTTAAACAATCCTCTGAGGCGTCTCGCCGCCGGGCGCTTGGCTGGGTGTGATCTAAAATCAATAAACGGGTATTAATGGGTCTGTAATTATGTGCTTCCCCGTGTTGCCTCAGGACAAGTGACCCCCCGGCCTCCGACCTGCGGGTTGGACCACTACCAGTGCAGTTACTCCTATCAGTGCATCCCGGAGAGCTGGAGGTGCGACGGCGAGCTGGACTGCGCCGACCAGTCCGACGAAGACTTCTGTCCCACCGTGGTGCCCGGGACTGTTCCTCCTCAGGGCCGCTGTCCCGCCGGACGCTTCCAGTGTTTGAACGATACCTGCATCCCCTCCGTGCTGCGCTGTGACGGCGTCCCGGACTGCCCCGGCGGGGAGGACGAGAACCGCTGCCGTGAGTGCATGTGCCAGGTTTTTTTGTAGTTTTTAGTTAGTTAATCTGTTTCGTAAATCACATGGTCAGTTTTTAGTAGAAGTCTGATGCTCGTAGTGATCTGTGAACACCTTCCAATCACACCTCTATATTTAACATCCTCATTTCTGCTCTTTCCCAGCTCTGCTGCCGTGTGCGCTGGGGGAACTGGTGTGTGAAAGTTGGCCCGGTTGCATCCCACTTGAGAAGCGTTGTGACGCCTCTGCAGACTGTCTGCCTTTTCACTCGGATGAATCTGGCTGCCATGGTAACGTTTTTTTAGATACCGTGCGCTGTTAGAGATGGAGCCTGTCCGTCTTTTGTTCCCCCTTTTACTACTAACGCGTAGTTTCCACTTTCATATGAGGCCACACTTAATTGTATTACTTAATGCTTTGAATTGTTTAGTTTAAGTATGTCTTTTTTTCCCTTTTGCAGTTTAATTGGATGCACACCTTTCTTCTCGCTCCATATTACACTCTCATGAGTTACCAGTCACTTTTGAGTCGCGGTTTTGTTCGCGTCTGCTCATTTCCAGCCCGAGCAGTGACTCCCACGGCATTTCGAGTCTGGTTTTTCAGTTTTCAAAGCACACCTCAATGGCCGCTGTGAGCTGCCAAAATCCATTAAAACCCTGTTTGTTTTCAGGAATAAGACCAAACCTCACTTTTATAATGCATACTCTGCCAAGCCAAGGCTACTTTATGGAGGTGGAACTCAAGAGCTTCAAACATGATGATTATTGAATAGCCCTGATGACCCTCAAACAACCTGTTAATCATCAGACGTACAAGATGCAAGAAAAGTATGTATTTAAGTGGTATAATGTAGACGCTGCAGCTCTGTGAAGAGATTGATGGACGATGCTCGGAGCCCCGCGTCCCCCTGGCAACATCACTCACTGATTTCATGTTCTGATATCAGAGCTGCCACATGCCCGAGTGCACGTCTGTTGCTTGTCAGAGGAGAAGGAACTGGATGACGGCTCGTGGCAGAGAAAGACCTCGGAGGAAAAGCTTTTTTTGTGTGTATTTCTAATGAGATATTCGGCAGTGATTTATTTACGTGTGACTTGCAGATTGTCCTCGCCTGTATTGCCTGGATCGCGGCTCCTGCATTGTGGAGAAACACGGGCCTGTTTGCATGTAAGTAGAACTTCAACCACACGTGAATTATGAGCGCAGGGCAACACATTCACGCTGATGAACAAACGCAACAAAGCGGCAACAGAGTGTGTCGTCCCTTCTCCTCCCCTTGTCCTCTATCTTTCTTTGTGGGACTTAAAACATGGAAATCCGATCAGCCGTGTTTCTTTCCTTGGAAAAGACACGCTGCATGAGGCATGTGGGAGTCTTTTTATCCCCTGCAGCTTAACCGGGCTGGTTCCGCCTCCATTTATCCACCAGCACCGGGGTTCCTGGGGATCTCTGGACTCTACTGGTCAATACTTAAACACCAGCGGTCTTAGTGGGGGGAGCCACAAAACTCTCCGTACGGATACTCTGTGTGTGTGTGTGTGTGTGTGTGTGTGTGTTTCTCTTGAATCTAGTTGTCTGCATCAGCGACTTGGATAGTCCACAATGAGATATCACATTCCAAAAGTGAGAACGCCATTATGAGACTTGCTGCTGGATCCGCTAACGTCATCATGCGCCACTGAACCGTCTTCCATCTTGGTTTTCACACAACTTATTGTGTCTCATATGCAAGTGTCATATTGCTGGAAATGCAAAATGATGAATTAGATGAGAGATACATTTAGACAAAAGGAGATGTAGCAGCATTGTGTGTGTGGGGGGGGGGGGGGGGGGGGGGGGACCTCTGGCTCAGTATTTGCATCACGTTCCTCCCACTCTGCTGAGTCCACCAAGGAACCGGGCCAGACACACAATATGTACCCTGTGAATGATAATGAAACCAAGCTGATACTGACCAGATGTTGAATTGGACCAGAGCCTCCACTCCTGAATAGAAAAACTTTGTTTCTTTCCCAGAGATGCGGCTCACCAGACGGGGCAAAGTATTTTCAATTAGTGTGTCTGTCGGTGCCGGACGTCCAGCAGAGAAATTCTGCAGCATTTGTCAAGATGTTTTTTAAATGGTTTGGGACTAAAATTGCATCCTAGTTAATAAAGATTGGGATTTATGTACTAAAAACCACAATGCCTTTAAGTACTCCCAATAAGCAGCACTAAGGAGATACTTTCAGAAGTAAGAAAAGAGCTATTGCGATTTAATTCAAGAAATATTATCACATGAATGTTTATTTTTGACTTTTTTCAAGTGGCTTTTGTCCCTGCAGCATAATTTCCACAGCATCAACGCCCTGTCTTTGCTCTATTTCCTGGTATTGGATGGCAGGTGTAATCGCGGATGGACCGGCAACCGTTGCCACGTGAAGGAGAAGCCGTCTCTCTCCACCTCCAAGCCCGAACTGGAAGACACACAGCTGGGTAGTAAAGGGTCGCCTCCCCCACTCCATTAAACTGTCTGACCTGTATTCATTTACTATTACTTTGCACACCTTGTTAATCGCTCTGCAGTCCATAAAAAGTTCTCCCCCCCCGCTCCCTCTCGGTTAGCCGCTGTGTACGTTGGCATCGGCATCGGGCTGCTGCTGCTCGTGGCCGGCGTCGCCGTCTGCACGCTGGCTTTCTGCAAGAAGAAGTGCTACCCGGGGTGAGTGGTGGTCGGAGCCGCGGCTCCCTGTTGATGATGAATGCGATGACCGTGATGATTCTGCTGCTGGCTCCACAGAAAGCCCGGCCCGATGCGCTGCGGAGTGATGGATACGCTGGCGTGTAGCTGGAGGGCAAAGGTCAGCGAACAGACATGTCCAATCAATCATCAGCAAATTCTGTTAGCGCAACATTTGTTTTCTCGGCTTTACAAATGTCGCTTCTCTGCCGTTCTCCTCGCTTTAATTCAATGGATGGATCCAACATTTGAGGAGGTCAGAAGGTGATCGCCGAGCCTTTTTGCTAAATCACATTTTAGAATTAGGATTATTGATTTTGGTTTCTGTGCGCTTCTGTGTGTGATTTGTACGCACACTGTGGTGCACATACAGCAGATACGCACAATAGTAACCTGAACACCTAAAATAACCGGTGAAATCTACAACTTTTTGAAACGGTCTCTTGAAACAGTCTACAAAAGCAGAACACGATAAGATGCTTTTAGACCGGATTACATTATACAGGTGAAGTGGTTGAAGAAGCTCACAGGTTCACAACCTGTTCAGGTGTGAGATCATTATTGAGTATTAACAATGACACCAAAGAGGAAACATCAAAGGACTTCTGTGGAAACACATATACAACAAATAGCTCCTATTAGGAGGCAGCTTTAGATACAGAGGTTTGGGTGTGAAGCTCTTGAACGCTGAGCAGTGGAAACCCCCAGAGGTTATTTAACCTCTGAAAGATGATCACATCATTCGCGGAGGTTGGAGGTGTAATTATGGAGGCGCGGCGGTTCAGTTTGATTTCTACCTGCACTTCAGGCTGTCTTTGGCATCAGGGCCCGTCTGAGTCTAAGCCCGCGCACGTGGTTTGTCTCTCCCTCAGCTCCGCAGTCTGCACCAAAGGCCGGGCGGCCGTCCCAGAGTCGACCCCAGGGGGGGGGATGGTCGGGGGCTTTCCATCAGCGTCTACCCCTGGAGGAGGGAGGTGGAGGTAAAGGTGTATTTCACGCCAGATTCGTCTGTGCAGGATCCAGGGACTTGAGCTTTGCCTCTTTCTGTCCACGGCAGGTTTCGGCCTGCAAAGATGCCAAGCTGTCCTTCACCAACCCGCTGTACAAAACCTCCCGCCCCGGTGCCAGTAGCTCCGAAGCCTGAAAACAATGGACTTCAGATGTTGACACTGCAGTGGATCCGCGTCAATCGCTGTGTGCACATACTCGATGAGTTTGTCTTGACGTGCTGCGGTGCCAAGTGCTTGGGGAACGATGCAGAAGAGTGAAGGAAGTTCAGCTACTGCATATTGCGGCACAGTATTCGAGTATCTATTCCGACGGACATCTATTGTGATTGACGACAGAATTATCAATTATGGAAATGAACGATATGATAGATAGCACTGAACTACCTGGTACTATAGAAGGTAAAAGTTCTGCATAATGACTCATGATTGTCGAGTTTAGACGTTTAACAAATTTATTTTTCCATATGCATAGCAATACTGTACATTTTGTTTAAAAAATAAAATAAAAATTGAAGAGCTCCCTCTCTGTCTTTTATATCAGTCTTTCGTGCAAAGGCAACAAACATCCAGTTCGCTGAACTGAGAGACTCCACTGAACGCAGCTTCCAAATGGAGTCCTGACTTCATTATGGATAAGTGCAAATAAAGTAGTTTGCCCCTGTTTTATTTGCAAATTAAAACCCATTACAAGTCAGCTTCCTGCAGCTGTTCCGTGTGTGCTGTGAACTCTCTCGCTCTCTCTGAATCAACCATCGCTGAGCAGATTGCTCGTACGCAATTAAACCGCTCTGATGTAAACTTGACGAGTGTTCATCAAAGATGCTGCCGTCGCAAATTCCCTCTTATATGCTGAGATGTGCTGAAGAGAGCGTCAGTTTGTGCAGGCGGCTTCCTCTCGGCCTCAGCCAGTAATATTTGGAGTTAAAAGTTGTTGCTCCTACTTGGATTTTTTAAACATTGTGCAAACTGAACAGATTCCATTGGAAGATATTTCAACATGTTGAAGTAGTAAAAGCCCAGATGTGAATAATAGGAGGCCTACTCGTAGCTTTTATAGGGATTCAACACCCATCCCATGCAAGTCTCGCTTTCATCCCATTTATCAAAGGGCCCCAAGATAAATAACAGTGTTGCGTTGTTTGTTCCCTCTCCTCAAGTTCAGCCGCCGCACGAAGCCAAAGAGCAGGAAACACTCTGTACCGAAGATGAATACACAGACAAACAGAGTCTAGCCAACAGTGAGGGAGCAGCGATTGCCCACAGATAGCTTGTTTGTTTACTGATGAAACCTAAGCCTGCGTCATCTTCTATCGCAGTAATCTGTATTCCTAAATCACTGACAGGAATGCAGTTCAGGCGTCACAATATCTCTAATTTTGGGGCTTTTATTATGTTTTGCCCGCAAGCCTGAAATCTTTTTCTCACTGTTCATATGGTGATTATTCTTCACAAGTTCACATGTAGTTTTATCATTGTTATCCAGCCACCTTTCTCTCTTTCCACAGCTCCATCTATATTTGTCTCCCTCAACCCTGCGGCGTTTGAAGCACTACAACTGATGACCAACAACACCCCCCCCTCCCTCCACCCCTCCACCCCTCCACCCCTTCCCGCCATTCAAACAATGCCCCCACCCGCTCACCCGCTCACAGCTGACTGAGAATGTGCAGCCAGCAGTTTTTTTCTCTGGTAGCTTCGTTATTGGTGCGGTTGAATAGCGCGCAGGAGGGCGCCTGTTGTTGCTGGAGGCAGCGTTAGTCAGCCTTTTCTCGCCGGCGCTGTTGTTGCGCCGCCGTTGTTCATCGAGTCCATCGGAAAGGTCACCGTTTTGTTTGCGTGCCGCTCTGAAAGGTTCCCGTAATGAAAAAACGCTCTGCGGTGACAAACCTTTTTTTGGGGGACTCTTTTAAATTCTTTATCATACATAAACTGCTCACCTGAGACCTTTCCCATTGTGGACTGTCCAGCTGCTACGGCAACATTCACAGCGACGCGCGGCCCTGTGCAGCCGGGGACCGAGGTCACCCAGCCGTCCCGCTTGAGTCAAGGTGACATTTAACCAAAGTCTGTATTCATTGCTGGTACAGCAAAGCTTAATTCTGACTTTGTGTTTTTCACCATCAAGCAGAACGTTCCGTCACTACAGGCAGAGAAGCCAGTTTATCGTGAAGCGTTGCCAATTTAATGAGATTCTTGACTTGTATTATTTAAAGTTTGCCTCGAGAGATGCACAAATTAGGCTTCAGAGAAAAACTGCCGGCAGATAAATGACCTCTGTGGACTAATTTATTCTGCCGTGGACTGGAATTACAACGAATTCCTCTTTTTGATTAAACAAACTTTAAAGGGCGTTATAGGAGCACCACCCGACAACCACGAGCTGAACTGAATGAACTGGTGGAAGCATCGATGATCAACGATGAATGGGTGGAGAGCCACGGAGCAAAAAAGGGAAGGAAGCGGACCTTCTTCAAGCTTCTACTCAACGCTAAATCGTTGTTGACTTTCTGGTTAATACCATTGTGAAACTTTAAAGCAGTTGTATAATGGAAAGAGAGAAACAGAGCTGAGCTTGTTCTCCTCCCCTGGTCGCTGTTACAGAGCATCTGCGGTGACGATGCGGCTCTGCGACTCCACAAGTGGGAAGAATTTACACTCAGATCCTTTAATGTCGCTCCCGTCTCTTTTCATTCATTTCAATCGCTCCGATGCTCGTGGAGGTCACCCTGAGGGAGGTCACCCTGGGGGAGGTCACCCTGGGGGAGGTCACCCTGGGTCCTCCAGCCAAGCTAAAAGGTGCTCTGCATCTGTGACTGATCCTGCTCCCTGCTGCACGTGGACGGGGTTCAGGAGGAGGTCGAGAGGGAGATGAGGGTGCATTTGAGAAGAAACTGGAAAACGAGTGTGATCTTTAGAGGACTGGCTGGGCTTGTTTTTCGCTGGAGTTGTGGAACAAGGTGATTAGAGCAGCAGACTGCATGGGGAGCCTCAACTACCGGGATGATTAAAGTGCTTGGAAAGAGTTGTGGGGGAGTGAAGGGGAGCAGAGGACACTTTGGGATCTAAATCGCCGCCCGATGCTTGACTGCGTGACCTGACTGAGAGATGCAGCGCAGTTTAAATGTCCGGTTCGACGGGCAGACGTTTGATGTACCCCCCCCCCATCCCCCCCCCACCCCACCCCACCCCCTGGGTGCACACGAGGTTTGCATAGAGCTCAAATGTCGCTGTGGGTGGTTTGATGATTCATGTGAGAAGGTGGATGTGACACCATCATGCTCAGGCGCCGCCTGAATAATCACGTCTTTTCACTCACCAGCAACTGCTTCTGAAATCTGCATGAGGAGTTTAGTCACTAAACGCGTCATTCTCAAGATTAGAGTCCTTGACAAATAAAGTAATCAAGATCCTTACATTCACAGCAATGCATTTAACCGAAAATATGTCTTCCCACAACATTTTAAGAGATTGGACATGTAATGAAATATAAATAAAGGCTGAATTAGCTGTTTTCAGTTCTTGTTTACAAAAGGGTTAGAATTATTAAAATTATTTTGATATATTTCAGTACATACTGGGCATAATATCTACTGTAAACAGTGGATTTTCCCACGAGTTAGTTGTTAAAAAAGAAAGAGACAAAGTGAAGCAGCCTCCTCACTGACACGAAGCAGCAGCCGCATTCATTTCAGAATAAATCACCGCTGCAGTCAATACGTTGTCAGCCACCTCTAAAGGTAATGGGACGGAGGTATTTTAGGGGCTGCAGGAGATAGTCGGGGGAATAGCAAATAAGTAATGGCATATTTCAATTGGGCGTGCTGTGAGAATATTTTTGTGGCCTATCTTTGGATTCTGATGACTTTTGTTTTAAACACTAAAAAAGTTGCAAACCATTGAGTGCAAACAACTAAATGTTCCATATGCAGTAAACGATAAGAGTGCTCTGCTTTTCCATGGAGCTCCTGAATTCCTACAGCGAGTGTCGTAATTAGAACGACGATGTGATCCAAGTTATCCTGATTGAACTAATCAGTGAGGAGGAAAAAACTAAAGTCTCCAAGTCCCCCCCCTTCAATATCTGGCTGATCCCCGGAAAAGTGAAAGAACACAATCGATGTCGAGACAACAAGGAGTAGATTAAACCCAGTTGACCCCGAACTGTGATGAGGTACTAACACTTTCTTTTAGCAAACAAAAGGAATATGTAGCAAATATAACATAACCTTGGCTTATTAGGTGTGAATATGTGTCTTTATTACGCTTATTAAGCCTGCTCATCACCTTAGAATACTAACTCATTACCTTAAAGGAGAAGAAATGAATTGTAATAAAAACGCGCACACATGCATTAAAGCCTATATTGTGATCCGACTGGCACCTGTAGAGGGCGCCCTCCCAGTTCCATCACCTGTTTGTGACAGTGAAGTTGAGGGAGGATAAACAGAACACACAATCAAAGTAAAATAGCACAACAATAACAAACATCTGACCTCTAAACAAGCCGTACACAGCCCAGACTTCCAATAAAGCCCACATACTTAATAAAAACACTAAGCTCTGTGGTTCAACATCTTTTGTCTGCCGGCAAACAAGGTGCGTACAGAAGCAGCTCCTGAACGCATCTTCCCACATCACACAAACGCTCCTTTGGAGACACGGCGCGTCTCGTGTCCTCGGGCAAAGTCTCCATTGGCTCCTGCAGCTGGAGAAACGCGTTGTCTCCGCAGCCTCTCGTGCACATGCACACTTCTTCAAACAGAAGGAGACGAAGAAGAAGAAGGAGGAGAAGAATAAGAAGCCATTGGCTCCGAGGAGCTGATGACGGAGGGAGCGCACCGTCTTCTCCAGGAACGCGCGCGCGCACACGCACAGTGGGATGAGACCAGACTGGCACGGACATCTAACTGGGGAACTTTGTTTCTCCTTCTGCGGGGTTATTATTATTATTATTATTCTTTTTTAAATATTCATCAGGAGGCGGAGACCTTTTGGGGACGGCCGCGCGTTTTGCACTCTCTCCAGGAGCGCGCAGTGTGGCGCACGCTGGAACAAAACAACTAAAACAAAACCGCTCCGTGCAGCGCAGGCACGTTTCCCTTTTTAAAAGCTGCGGGGGATCGCCGGAGAGTCGCGGAGTCGTGCGGGAGGAGGAGGAGGAGGAGGTGGGTGGACCAAGCGGTGTCGGTGCACGAGGAAGACCCAGAGAAATCTGCGGGCGAACTTTGGATATGGCCGGTGCCAAGACGTTCCACCTTCTCGTTGGAGTTGTTCTAGTTTTGCAGTGTTTCGGGGACTCCCGAGGCGAGACCCCAGCGAGCGACGGTAAGAGAGACCGCGTGTCAGACGCGAGCGGGACCTGAGGGGGTTCGGGCTCCGTTGCTCTTTCGTGCTCTTATTTTTAGGAGTAACTAGGACGTCGTGACCTACTATCTTCCTGTTTCGGTCTATATCAAAGACTTTCTTTTCTAATGATCACATTTCCACAACCCGAGTTAATTGCATTCCTTCTTTTCTTCTCATTATTGCACATTAATTGGGCCACTGGGTGAGATAATGATTCCATGTTGATGTATGCGAATGTCAAACTGCAAAATGCCAATGTTTTTCAGTGCATTCCCGCTAATTCACCTGTGCGATTTGTTTCTGTCTGTGGATCAACCGTCTGCAATATTGGCCGATCTGAGATCAGTAGCCATCTCACGGTGCAGGTGCTTTCTCCGGGAGTCCTGCAGAGAAAATGAAATGCTCGATACCTGCACGCTCTTGTCCATCCTGGATCACACGACGCACTCCAACACTGGAGCACGGGGAGGACTCTCTTGTTGAACTGTAAAGTCTCCAGTGTGCGCGCCTGTAAAGTCCACGAACCTCACATCTAGTGCATCAAACACACACACACACACACACACACACACACACACACACACACACACACACAGGCTCGCCCTCCGACAGGCGATGGAATAAGTTCATGCCAGCGTTGGTCGAGCTCTTGTTTCCCACAGATTTTATTGCTGGCAGCAGATTTTCATCACATGAAATGTGAAATGTTCGGCTGCCGACAGTGGCTGTAAATTAAACCGGTGTGTGTGTGTGTGTGTGTGTGTGTGTGTGTGTGTGTGTGTGTGTGTGTGTGTGTGTGTGTGTGTGTGTGTGCGTGCGTGCGCAGACCACAGAGTAACTGGAATGCACGGCCCCGTTTGATAGAGATGCTATCGGCCGTGTGTGTGCGCGCGTGTGTGTGTGTGTGTGGCCGATTGCACACACTTTTTCAGTTTTCACACAGTCATTCTCATTCCTATTCATGAATTCAGTCAATCTGATGGGCTGCTTCTGCTTTCGCAGCTGCTGCACCCTTTCGACGTCAGTAGATGTCTGGTAGAAAAGAACAGTTTGTGTTTTCCAGAATGAGGAATTGTTTTAGTGGCTGCAGATTGAGAAAAAAACATTAACACTCATTAACAAAAACGATATTTTCCTCTCGGTGCTTCAATGCTTGGTCTCCTGCTCGGACGCCGGACACATTTAGTATGTAGGACAGTATTTTTAGACATCTGGGCGAGGTGGCTGCTGTGCCATAGACTGACCTCGGCTCTGCTGTGGAGGAGCTCTTCACAGTCCTTTAATGATGAAGTGCAGGCTCCTCCGCTCCCTGCAGGTAAAATAAGAAGGCTGAGCCGTTTCAGCAGAGCCTGAGATGTGGACACTTTGGCTGCACTCATTATCCTGTGAGCTCGTGCATCTTTTTTCTTCAAAAAAAAAAGATGTATATATATATTTCAGTAAGTGGCTCACTCACGAAATTGGAGCTGCTTTGGTGGGTTTATCTGCACTCTCGTGCTTCTCTCGGAGTGGAAAAAAAGAGATGTGTCACTGAAATCTGGTGTGCGTCCGCAATAGGAGAACGAAGGGAGCGTGAGAGAGAAAGCCTCGACTCGCGTACGGCTGCGGCGTCGTTTGAAAGCCTGCCCGCCGAGGGTTGTTAACGTGCTAAGATCGTGGTCGCGCGTGGAATTTGCTTTGGTTGTGGACGCTCGGAGGTGTGTTTCTTTGGTCGGTGGAGGGTTTGTAAGCTCACAGGCAGCGATATGGATGTTTCCTGCTCCCTCGTCCATCGTGCAGCCGGCGGCCCGCTCTGCAATCGTGCAAACGCACTTTCACATGAGAGCGTAAGCTGCACAGAAGCACGCAGGCCGGCTCACATTGCTCATCAACCCACTTCAGCAAATTAGCATATAAAAGAAGTCCAAATCCAAAAAAGTCTAAATAGTTTTTATGCTTGGCTGAGGTAGAAAGGCATGTGGATCAATAAAACACAAGGTGCACTATGATGAAGTGTGTGATATGAGTCTATTTGGTTCATCAGATCTATGTGTGACCATCCCAGTTTTAATCATTACATTCCACTCGTGTCCCAGTTACTCCTTGTTGTAGCGTTTGTTCCCATCGCAGTCATTAAAAGTAATGACGGATTACATCATTTATGTGGGAGTTGATGATCAAAGTCGACGCAGTACGAGTCCTTCTCCCCTCGGTGGAGTTGAACGTCCGATCGAGCAGCTACCGCAGGGATGAGTCCGAACGGCAGGAAATGAGTTCTGCTTCCTGTTCCCTCGTCTCAAAGTCAGTGGGAAACAAAATGGAGAAAAGCGCTGCCACCAAAAGTGAGCCGATCTCAAACCTCACGGCTTTCAATGTTCTCTTCTCTTGAGGAATGACTCCCGACGCAAACTGTCCAAGGAGGACAAGATGGGAGGTCCTGCTCGGTGAAGAGATCGTAAGCCTTCTTGGAATCTGCCCCCCCCCCCCTTTCCCCCCCTCCATCTTTCTGACATTGCACATTTCGGAACGGACAGAATGAGCTTGCCTCTTTATTGGCCCTCTGAATGACCCGATGAAAGGATCGGCCATGAATGGACGACGGGGGTTGGGTTGGTTTGAGGGAGGGAGGGGGGGGGGGCAGACAAAGAGGGGCGGCGGCGGTGACGGCGGCGTCCGTCGGGGCAGGGGGGGGGTTTATGTGCCGTCCCGTATGCAGACACAGTGGGGCAGGGTCGACCCCGCCCCGCGTACCAGCATGCAACAGCTCCACCAGGCTCCTGCATTAGTCACGCCCCCCCCCCCCCCCCCCCCCTCCCTCGGAGGAGGCTCAGTTGGGCGGCTTGAGAGGGACGGAGCGGCACTCGGGAGTTCAATAGGCTCCGAGACAAAGAGCCAAGAGGCCACTAGTTAATGAAACCCCGGCGCAGATAAGCTCCTCTTCAGCTTCTCCTCGTCATTGTCCTTCATGTGGGTTCGAAGGCCGCTCCACTTCCCCCACAGCCATCCGCACTCACTTCACATCCTGTGCAATTTATCTCTGCTTATTCGGAGAGAGCAACCAAAAATTGTTGGATGTTGTGCGTCAATCACGTTTAAGAAAAGGCGGAAAGGCGGGAGCAGCGGGCTCGTCGGGGAGCCTTGCCGGATGCGGCTCAGCGAGAGATGACGAGTGTTTTCCATTCGCGATAAACGTCCCCTTTCCACGGATGATTGCAAAGCCGGCGGTAGACCACAGCCGGGCCGTTATCTGCTCCTCCTGTTGACTCCGCTGAGGGATGCTGCACTAGAAGAGATACTAGACGAAAATAGTAAAATGGCCGTTATTTAGGCGGGAGGAGTTGTATTTTCTTGTGATACCAGGAAGAAGTCACAGGCGATCCCCCCTCTGAGCTCTTTTATAAGAAATACAGCCGAATTTTATGAATATTACACTCCAGTAATTTGCCTCTTCATGATTTTTCGCTGATAAAGCATCCATGAAGTTACTTGATGTGAAGGACCAAAATCTAAATGTGCCATTAAGATTCTCTTTGGCACCTCCTCCTTTTTGGTGTATTTGTCCTTTGAAGTAAACTAATCTGGTCCATGATGATAACGGTCACACACTGATGCTGAGGACTTCTGGGCAGTCGAACTGTGGGTAAACGCTTCTCACCTCTTGTGAGAGACCCGTCAGATCACAGAAGGCCTCGGAGGGGTCAAACCGGGCTTCTCCGGCTAACCTTCGTGCGCACCATTAAGTGCCGGCTATTTGTAGACCAAAGGTTCACAGTGCTGGATTTTATTGGAGGGCATAATGTGTAAAATGGCCCGTAACGGGAGTCCCGTTTGCCTTTGGACCGCAGATGTGTGGTGATTTCATGCTTCACACACAGCGAACCAGCCACTTTCTGTTTGATGGGAGGTAAAAAACCTGCAGGTGTAACAGAAAAGATTTGGACCTGCAACTTTTAGATATCGTGATGTTGTATTTTCCTTCTTTGAATTGCAGTAAAATTGTGTGATTTTCTGTATTTACTAGAATGTTCTGTTATTTGGCTTCACCCTCGTTAATTCTCAGCATAAACATTCAGCCCTAAAACATCGTAGTATTCATGTCGAGGTATTTGGTCTTGATTTGCTGTATATTACCCGGCCCTGCTATCGAGGTCGTTGTAAAAAAACAAAACAACACAAATACCTGCAGGTGGTTGCGCAACAGAAAACGGCTTCTGCAGATGTGCCGGCTTCCGATGCCACGAGGCGCCTGCACGCAAATGATGAAAGCGCCCGAAGACTCGATGCGCCAGCCGGAGGAAGTTAAAAGAGGCGGCTCTCCGAAGGGCAGCAAAGTGTGACATGCACGGCCACCGCCAAGAGGAGGAGGGAGCCGTCCAGTCATGCTGAACGAAGATAAGGTGCTGGAGTAGCTTGCCTCCCCCACGCCTCATATCCTGAGCCCAGCAGGAGCACCGGCTTGTCTTTGTCCCACAATAGCAAGTGTCAGTCACAGGGTTTACAGCGTGCCGCTGCATGCCTGCGCCTACATGTGCCGCTGCGTGTGAAAGTTTTCTCTCTCACACTGTCAGCTCGCTCACACGTCCTTTCATTGTTGCTTTCTTGATTTGAGCAGCGAGTGAATACACCAGGTCCGCATGTTGATGTTAAGACGAGTTCCAAGCCTCAGGGAAAATTGGATTCGGCCGTATTCTCCGGCATGTTTTGATTTGATTCCGTGTCTTATTTTCTGATCAGATATTAAAGTCTGGTGGAAACACTTTAGAAGAATGTCTTGTTTTGTTAAAACAAAATCTGGCTTTTGCAAGGCTCCTAGCGAATTGCGTTATTGGATAAGTATTATTTTGGCATCTGTACCGGTATTTCAGATTTCAGAAGGGAACTTTTCCAAAAACCCAAAATCAGTGTGTTTGGTTGGATGTTAGCTTGACTGGCTCCCTTTCCAAGGCCGAGGCGTGTCTCATAATACTCTTCTGTAAGGTAAAACAAAAAAACTCCCTCATTGTTTTGACTTACTTGGTTAGCGTTGCTCCATCCGTGCGATGAGCTCTGCCAAAGGCTTTGACCTTCCCTGAATCAGCAAAAAGCCTTTTATTCATTCCAGTGAGTGCAATCACATGTCGCCTGCCCCTTAACTCGACCCCATCAATCAGTTTACCGCCATTTGTTACATGTGCATAGCGTGCTCACATGAAACTACATCAACCAGGGTTTTGCAACATGCATGTTGTGCGACGTGTGCAATCAGCTGGTTTGGGTGTGAATATAATAAATGACACGTAACTTTCTTTCTTTTAACTTTTCCGAATCTTCACTCACTCTTCACTCATCGCAGAGACGTCGTCTCACGAGGAACAACCGTTCCTGTCCGTTCAATTGAGGTTGCCGTGACACGGAGTGACAAGTATCAGCGCTACCGGGATTAGCGACCGCTCTGGGAGACACGTGACGTGTTTTCCTCGCTGTGGGTCCAACAGTGCTGCCTTTGTTACTCCGCCCCGGGAAAATGTCTCCACGTTGCCTGTCCAGAAATTTCTTTCTCCCGACCAAACTCATTCCGGCAAAGAACAAGCGTACCCCCCCGCGGCAACGGCTGCTCGCGCCGCCGTTTCTTTGACAGGGGACATAAAAAGATTTACAGCCACAAGTGTGTGTTTCAGCACGAGGAGACTTTGATGACTCCATCAAAGATGTTTTCTCTCTATGCATCTATAATTCATGCGGACAGAACCCATCTTGAGGATGTTCAAGCTGCCTCGGGCCTTTCAGGTGAACACGTTGTTCCATATGTGCCGTCTCAGGGGATCCAAGCCGGCCGTCCGTCACTGAGTGCTGCGAGGAGGAGGGTCAACATCGTCCCGTGACTTGTTTTTCGGCGAGTTCGGCTCCTAGAATGAGTCACCAAGACTCAACACGTTGTTGTCGGGTTTTTTTTCGCAATCCATCTGTGAGGCTCCCTGCTCGGCTTCATGCCGTTCATCCCTCGACCCTTTGGGGAATCGGAGCTGCCAGCAATGGGGAGGATAAAGTGCTCTTCCCAGAAGCGAGCAAATGTTTTTCGGGTCACAGTGATCTTTGTTTGGAGTAGGCAGCTTTTCGCAACTGGCAACTGTCGACGCGCTGAGATCAGCCTGAAACTAAGCGGGAGGCCAGTTGGAAGCTCATTCCTGATGGAATCGCAGCTCGTATCTGTCTCGTTCTGAACAAAAAAAACAAGTGAGTCTGTTGAAACCGAGCATCGGTTTCTGCCACATCTCAGGAACAAAGGCGTGCTTTGAGCCTCTGTGGGGAGGAATTGCAAGGTGTAACAGGAGTGTGCTGGATGGCAGCCACAGGTAACTAGAGACCAGTCTTGGCCCAGTGTCCTGCAGGGTTTATTCTGTACAGTCCGGCAAGAAGAACAAGCACCCTGATACCAGCGGAGCAGTTTAAGGCTCCTTAATGTTCCCGTCCTTTAGGCTGCAGGTTTTTTTTTTTTGCCTCCTCTCTAAAAACATGCAAGCTGATCTGATCACCTCATTTCGCTGAAGCCGTCTCACCTCTCTGGGAACGCTGAGCTGCAGAAATCTACTGGACCCTGTTTCCAGCAGTGAGGTTTCAACAGCGATTTCCTTTCCAAGGAATGTGATGGATGGCGGTTTGTCCTGAAGGGGATTCTTAGTGTTTGTGTCCATTAAAAGGTGTTTATACGAGAATTAGTCTGATGATAAAAAGGAGCGCTGACATCACAAAGTGATAATTTACTCCCATTTAAAGGCCCTTCTCCCGTGTGTCCCAGAATGCTTTGACTAGATGGAAAGTGGATTAATGGGAGCAGTTTGATGATGAATGTGATACTCATTGCACAAGGTAATAAATCAAATCTGTCTCAAACAGGTGGGAGTGAACGATGCAATAGAAGGTTGTGGACGTCAGCGTTTTCTCCCCGTGGTGCCAAACACAACAACATCCGACAAAACACGAGAAGACAAGACAAGAACTAAATAGAATTCACAGCATTATTATTTGATCAATTCTGTAATTTTATTATATTTTCACTTCAGCGGCGGCGTTGAGGGTTTGTCATTGCACCCGTGACGCGCAGCAACCAAAAGGTTATTGACTCCATGTCCGGTTAAGCAGAAACAATGGGAAATAAATTACAAAGACAAAGAATCAAAAGCAATGAGCCCAAAGTGGTAAAAGCCAGTGTTCTTCTAAACTTAAGCGTGTGTGTTTACAGTAGAAAATGTTCTCCTTTTAGGGCGGTTTCTGTCTCTTCAGACGCAGAGACACACGCAGGGAGTTTGTGTGTTCGGGCCCGAGGCTGCACATTGTTTCTGCAAACAATTCCATCTGAACGGGATAAATTAAAGGCTGTTGAATCATCAGCGGTCAGCTGGCGATTGTGTATTAGCTCGTGTAAACAGATGGAAGTTGCTTCTTGTCTTGTCTGTAGAGACTTTAAAGTCGTTTGTCAAGTGTACATCTTTTTTTTGTTTGCTTTTTTGATTGAAAACGATTGCACAGAAGCTTCAAATCTCCAAACCGTTTGTCTCTCCATACACAAAAAAAAGGTAAAGGGGGAGACAAAGGGAAGCCTGACAAGGACACGGACGGATCTTCTTTCTGACAGTGAAGTGATATTTCCAGAGCGATCAAATTTAGAACATCAATGATTGCAAGCATTAAATAGTGTCAATCAGTGTTAAATTGAGACTGTTTCATAACCAGTTAAAAGTCCTTCATAACTATAATTAAATGTTTAGGTGAAAAAAGCTCTAAATATTGCATTTAAAGTAGCGTTTATAAAGATGCCATGTTTGAAAAAACAGTGATCAAAATTGTTGCTGATTAATATTCCGTCATTTCACTTTGTTTTCTCTGGTGCTGGTTTGGGTTCGGCGAGGTCAGGACTCAAGTTTAATGAAGTTCGCCCACACGGAGGATTCAGGGTAAGGTTCTGTGCACGGCAGAAACTGAACTAAAAAAGAAAAACAATAAAAAACAGGATATCTTCTAAAATTCTAATGACTCAAAAAGTGATTCAATTAAGAGCAACCAAGACAAATATCTTTGGGAGTCAGCAAATATGTACACGGACATGCAGACACTGGGAAAGGTTTCCAATTACTGAGCAAACGCACGATTGAATGGGAACATTAACCTTCAACCTGGTAGTTCAGACGAGTTGACATTTACACCACCGTGAAACTGCAGAGGAGACTTTCAGCAAAAGCAGCCGCTAATTAAACCAATTGCTTTAAAAGGAAAACTTAAGGAAATGCTTTTCAGAATGGGACATTTACTAGATGTGATAAATGTTTCGTATGTGATTATGTTGACTCACAGTTTAATCGGACAGCTTAAAAGCTTTTGAGGTAAAACAAAATGAACAAATCGACATTTATGCTGCGAGTGTCAGTATAAAAGAACAAATTCCGCCTTTTCTATTGTCGCCAGCGGCGTCTTAAAGAATGATTGTCCGGCAGTTTCAGCAAGACGTTTTCCATTCCTTCATCTCGGCATTTGCGGGGAAACACGTTCAGGCGATCGATCTTTGTGCAGAATGACAAGAGAACATTTCGGGAGGCTTTGGAGGTCGTGAGGGGTCAGCGGAGCCTCGTAAAGATTTTCCTTTTCCAGAGACAAGAACTCACTGGCTCTCTGGTTTGGACCCTTCAACCTCCAGGCGTGAATCAGTCACACTTTGAGCTTCTCATGAAGCTTTTAACAAACGCCCTCAGTTAGCTGCTAAGTTGCAGAAGTTTTTGTACTTCGTTTCAGAGATAAAATGTACATTAAATGTAATATCATGACACATTACTCCTCTTGAGCTCTTTTGTTAATCTAAAAACTGATAGTCACCATTATCCCACTGAGGATGTCTCATGTGTACAGACTGCAAAGCCCTCTCAGGCAAATTTGTAATGTGCGATTTTGGGCTCCACAAAATATAATTAATTGAAATGAATTGAATTGACTCCCAGTAGCATAAAATGTGCCAAGCCAATATTTTTACAGTAGATTAATTCTGACATAATCCGCATGGCGAACATCAGTCTGGCTGGCAACGGTCCAACGGTCGACGCCGTATTGGATTCAGTTCCAAGTCAATAAAATCTCACCCCCGGTCGGCTGTCTTTTCTCTTTTTTCTGTGAAAAAATTTAAAAATCAATGTACTAAAAACATTCAGATCATTCCGAGTCTGAACGATATCCCGGTTAGTTTTTTTTTGCATGCTTGCATGTTATTAGTGCTCGGGTCACGCCTCGGTGTAACACGCATGCTGGCAGGTAAATCCCTTCCTCCGTCCCCCCCGGCTGCCGCGTGCTTTGATGCTTCGGCGGGAGGGCGGTTGTTTTTTCGCGTCCCGCAGCAGAGACGTGACAGGCGACACATCCAGGCTCCGTACGAGGCCGCCATCGGGCTGACAGGGAGGTAATGGAAGAGCCCGGTTTCCCCCCCGCAGTCTGGTCTTGATTGACGGCGATAATTTGACCCCGTCTGTCAGGGCGTGTCTCTGTGTAGAGCGGCGTCGACAGGACGAGCCGGCCCGTCTCGGAGGTCGGAGGTTATCTGCTCACGTTGTAGCTGCACTTAATCCGTCAGAGAGTTTGTGTGTACTGTTTTATGTATGAGGTTTACGTGGAAGATTCTGGAGCTTTGAGATGAGATCGTCTGGAACCTGTCAGATGATGCTGTGCATCACAAGAACCCTGTTTTACACTTCTGGGGCTGATGGGCTTCCTTCTAAAAGCTGTTTCAGTCCTGGAATTGGGAGGGAAGGAGCGATGGGATTACCATGTGGGACTGCACATCTGTCTAAAGGGGGAGGAACAAACAGGTCTGGCCTCGCGGAGAGGACACTGGACAGAGCGGGAGACGGACGAAGGCTCGGAGGGAACGTCGGGGGTCTGATCTCACGGACTGTCGAACAGCTGGATGGACAATAGCCCCCTTTTTCGGACCCTGTGAGCTCAGCAGCTGGACGTGGAAAAAGTGCTTAACAGCAGCAGCTTTTTAAAAGGTCACCTTATGATGCACGTCGACTCTACAGCAAGAGTTTACTGACGACGCTTGAGCTTCACGCCGGGAGCTCTGCAGCATTTTCCCTGCAGTTTGATATAAAAGAGATTTTCTCTCTTTAATTAAAGAAAACACTTGAGCCACACGCATCGTCCCGTATGCGGAGCGCGTGTCTTCTTCAGCTTCCTGAACTTTGTGCAGATGATTTGTTTTCCTCCAGCCTTATTTCCCAGTCCGCCCCTCTTCCGCTCCTGGAGTTATGGAGGCTTTTGTAGGCTCTGAACATCCTCCGCTCTGGATCGCCTTAGATGTGTTGGCCAGGAATGCATTTGATTTATTTCCGTATCGAAGCGCACAGAGAGTAGGCGTTTCATTATGAATAAAGGTTTTTCGAAGAGTGGCATCTCGCCGTATGTTACATTTGTACTGGAAGAAAGAAAATGATCTGCTTTGGGCACCGGGGACCACTAGCATCTGTCCTGCTGGACAGAAAGACACCCGTCCAGCTGCTGGTCTGACCTCAGACCTTCCAGCTGAGGAGGAAAAGGAAATATTTTAGTAATAGTCCTCTCAGGATCTCCATTGTTGCTCAAGATGACCGAATGTGCTAAAATGTTTGGCTTGATAGCAACACGCCTCCAGGGGACGGACATTTTGTCCCCAGGCGATGAATCCGACAGATTTCTGTAACCTCCCAAACTTTTTGCAATACGTTCAGTTGTCTGCAGAATTCTACACTAGTTTTCTTTGGATATTAATACCTTTCAGGATGAAACACAAACTTCTTAGTCAGGGTCATTTTCCCCACCTCGCTGACAACATGCAGAGAACCAGTCGGCAGATCTCTGACGTGTTCCTGCATGTTTGTATCTGAACGGGCACCCGGATAAACACGCAGCGGACGGCGCCGCTGTCTTACCAAATGCGAGTCACGTGCTGCTGTGGGACACGTCCCTACAAACCCTGTCAACACGTCTAGTTACACGCAACAAATCACCAACGCTAGGTTTCCCTGCAGATTGTCTCTGCCTCAGCATTTAATACAACCTTCATCTCCTCTTTTACTGAATCATTACTTTTTTATTTGTTTTGCTCCCCTGAAACGAAAGTAATTTTGATGAGTGTCTTCAGGAGCCTGATGGGAGAGCAGTAAGAGGAGAGGATGAAATCTCCCTAACTGCCAGATATCATGGCTCTATTTGGAGACGAACCAAAGAGGAGTCTTGTTGGTCTATTGTCTCCCTGCCAGCCATTAACGTTATGCTAATGCTGGAACTATTTTCCATGTCAGCAAACGTTGTCGTCCTGTGTCCAAGGACAGATTTACACAAGAGATGACGCAATGCTAGAATCGCTGCCCCTAATTTGCCGGGATTACATTACAACGATAATCTGCTCTTGAGAATTGGGGCTGTCCTCTTCTAGGACTTCAGTGAAAAGAAGTCTTCCTCCTCATCACCGCTGTGGTACAAACTGCGGGTCCCCGGCGGTTTTCTGCCCACAGTCCGTCTCCTGTGGTCGAACCCTGGAAGACGGGTGGTGTGAAGTCAGAGCATCCGACCCCCTCGGGGGGCCTTTCCCTCCCCGTGGCACAGTTCGCCTGCCTTATTGTATAATCGATCATTGTGCACATTGAACTCTTAGCACGGCGGGTCTCTTTCAGGTCTCCCATCGCCGGCAGACAACTTGAAACAAAAAGGATGTGGAAAGGGTTGGTTTTCTCACCTGAGTCGAGCCGTGTGCATTTCATCTCAAGCGTCAGACTGTTTTTAAGGATATAACTGCAGGGAGATCATGTTTTATTCATGCGTCCCCACCTCTTGGTGTTTGTTTGTAAGCATTTGCCTTCATATGCCCTCTGCACACAAACTGTAAGTTGTGAGAAGACATTGCAACAATTTTCATTTATTCCAATTGTTTTTCTGCAGCACCAGTACTTCTACTTGGAGCTCTTTAAATAAAATGTGATTTGTCAGTATGAAATGCAGTGTTTTTATATTGTGGAGTTGTAGAGGCACGAGTGTTGCTATTTTTCCTTCTGGCTGTTTGAAAAAGCCCCCGGGTTTGATCAATGGAGCCCGGAGAGGCAGAACACGGGGCCCGGTGCTGGTGGCCGGGGGCCCGGCGGCCTGGCACGAAGACAGAAGCGAGGCTGCGTCACACTTGAAAGAACCCAAGTCCCAGACTCTCTAAAGGCAGAGCGGGTTTGGGGCTTTTCTTTCCCGTGAAATGTCAAGGTTCTGCAGTGTAGTCTAGCGAATGTTGTTCCATCTGATTGTACTAATGCTCCTGAGAATACCGAATTTAACGACGTTATAGATGCATTCAAGTTTTAGGTGCAAAGGACCAAATATTTCTGGACATTTTGGGACAGTTTGTCTTGTTTTTTTTATTTGTAAAACTAATACAACAATGCAACAATGAATAAAGCCAGAATAAACAAACAAAAATGTTCCTTTTCAGAATATGAATGGTTGTTTGCTAGTGCCATCACTAATCCTTAATAGTTGTAGTTATTATGAGGGAAGAAGGACTTGATCTCAGATGTCACAGTAATAACACGGTGTGCAACATAAGGCGCCCGTCAAACAAAACAGTCTTTCCCTCCCTGGCGTCAATTATCTCAACCCGCCCTCATAAATAAACCGCGTCAGCCTGAGGCCCAAACAGGTGCGAATACAAATCTCCCGCCGACCGACACTGAGCCAAAACTCAGCCGGTGTTGGATGTTCCTCCTCCTCCTCCTCCTCCTCCTCCTCCTCCGACAGCCGCGAAGCTTTCAATCGAAGTCCGCGAGGCACGAACCCAAGACAAGAGTTGGAGGATATCGAGTCTCCGGCATTTGCATTCAATCCCAGTGTCTCCCAGTGTCTCCCGGGAGACGGAGGGCGCTGAACTGTCTGCTTCCATCACGGACTCCTCAGACCGAACGCCGCCGTCGCCAATTACCCCCCGCGTCCTCTGCGAGGGTCAAAGACATGTTTGGGTTTAGTCGACACGCATACTCGAGGGATTCGCGTAGCAAAACCACAGACAGACAGAAACACTTCAGCTAATTTCACGTCTCAAGTCGACGCCGAGGGGCTTTTTAATGCGGGCGGGCAGGTCGGCACACGCGCGCGGCGCCGAGCGCCTCGAGCCCGAAGGGCAGGGAGGGGGGGGGGGGGGGGGAGGAGGCGAGCGCCCGCACGCAACTTTGACTTCATGAGTCAAGTTTCTTCACGGGGGGCCTCCACAAGATGGAAGGTCAAGTCCAATCCAAAGTGACTTTTGGTTTTGTTACCATGGATTTCTGACCTCCTCGGGGGAAAAGAGACGCAGAAGTGTCCACAAATCCAAACTGAGGAATGCTACTTCAGCTGGTTGGTCGGTCTTCTTGGTGTCTCTCCGGTGAGATCTGTGGGCTCACCTGACACCGTGTCAAACTGTCAGAGCTTCCACGGAGCGTGCCGCTACTAACGGAATACCGTAATAGATTTTCCTTTTGAAGTTCCCAGAGGAATCGACAGAAGGAGCCGGACGTGTCAAATCGAGCAATCAATCAACTTTATACCAGACACAGAGGTCCATAGAGAATACATACGCACAAAAAACAACAATGCTGCTGATTCAAAGGGAATCAGCAGCAAAGACAGGCGGAGAGAAGACGATTAAATTAAGAAACCGCACAGTTCCTTCATCGACTGTTGGGACGATTAATCGCAAAAAGCACTAAAGTACTCGGCTGATGTTTGCTCTACAAGTTCTTATCTCATATGATACATGGTACATACGGACAGAGCAAATGTCAAACTAATAAATAAAAAAACTAGTAAAGCCACGGTATTTTAGTTTTGTTTTGAACTTGACCCGGTCGTATCGGTTATTGACCCCCCCCCCCCCCCCCCTCCTCCCCGTCGGCCTGTTTTTCCGGACGCACCGACTCTATAAACTGCTAACAACCGGCACTACAACCCGAGAGCCTGCAGCTGCACCACACAGCTGTTGGGAGCTGCAACTGGGAGCGATAAACCAAAACAACCTGCTCACTATTTCATCCCCCCCCCGTCCCCCCGATGGCCTCACCAATAAACCCCCGTCGTTCCACCCGTCTGCCTCTCTTTACGACTACATGTCTCTGTTTCAGCAAAACTGCAGAAAGATTTGCTGTCTTTGGTGAGATGGTTAGACGTCGCGTCTGCAAGACATGAAGTTATTTCACGTGAAACAAAAGTATTTCATTACATTGTTCAAGCCGGCTGAAGACGTTTAAAGAGTCAAATAAATGAGAAATCTGATTTATTTAACGGCTCTGCTCAAGTTTGCCTCAGCAGAGAAACCTTTGTGCGTCTCCCTTGTCCTGTCGGAAAAGAAACAAACCACAGTTTGATTAAATAATTTCTCCCCATAATTAGATTATTTCTAAGAAAGGCGAGGGGAATATTTTGGTATTCAATTGGCAATGCGAATATCAGGCTGCGTTCCTATTATTTACTGGAAGTTGAAGGCTCTTAACTAAACACGCATTTCTCTATGCAACACACACAATCCCCTATAAAAAGGGGATCTTCCGCGATGTGCGGCGCTTTGCGTCTCACTCAGACAGCATCTATTATTGATTTCCTGCGAGCGGCTGAAGGCCTCCACCGACGAACTGGAAGAGGATTGAAGCAATTACCGACTGTGTGCGACTCGGATGAGTCCCACAGTTTGTCAACATATTTGAAGGGGTGGGTTTGGCGTCCGTGAGCCTGGGAAACGGCCCCCTCCTTCTTTTCTGCTCATGTTAGCAGAAGAGTCTGAAAATATACGTGCTTGTGGGATGATGGTGCTGAAGAGTTTCGGTGCTGCTGGAGCTGGTTTGTGTGCGCCTGCAGGCTGGAGGTGGGAGGGAATGGGATTTGGTTTGATTTGATTTTACAAAGAGTTTTTTTCTTGCATATAAAATAAAATAAAGAAATATTCAGCATAAGATTAAAAATGTGGGTTAGATGTTTACATCTGCTCACTGGGAGGAAAAAAAAAAAAGGTCTTGGATGGAAAACATCCAATTTTTTTTTTTAAGTGAAGCAAATTAACTTGATCATGAGGAATTTCGTAAGTGGACACGAGTGCTGCTCTTAGTGCTGGAAAACCAGCACCACGTGTTGCTGGTGGAATTTGGCGCGATGGACTCGTGCACCACGTACAGAGAAAGAAGGAGTCACCGTTGTAAGATTCAAAATCAGCTCCTTTATGAGGCATAAACTCTACAGCCTGATGGACACTGGATTATTGACGCCAAAGGGCGAGACAAATCATTACATCACAGGTCATTTAGCTGACACTTTTATCCAAAGCTACTTACATTACATTTTTAACCCATGGCTTTTTACATTTTGCCCGGGGAGCAAGTAGGGGTTAGGTGTCTTGCTCAGGGACACTTTCGACATGGAACATGGGGCAGTCAGAACTCGAACCACCAACGTTGTGCTTCCCAGCACACCCTCTCTGCCCCCTGCGCCACGACGACCCGACTCAACTCAGTACCGAACTTGGCGCTGGCCACGTGTGTTTACGGCGAGGTCTGGCGGGAGGCCCGGTGATGCTGATGGATTACCGGGAAGGATGAGGACAGGCCCGAGGGGCCCTTCTGGCCATCGCCTGCAGCCCTTTGCCCACAATGAAAAGAAAACACAGCTAATACACTGACACCAGCACTCAGTCAATCAATCTCCTCCTGCAGGAACAGTCACCCGTGCTCCAGAAGAAGGCCGTCCACGGTACAGGGAATCAATCTTCAGTCTTCAGCGGAGCCGTGTTGTTTCTCACACGCCAGCGCTGTTTGTGACGGAGTCTCACATCATTGCTTTTCGGGTGACAGAAAGGTGGTCGATTAGCCGGAAGCACCAGTGCCGATCAATAGATTTGAAACAATGTTTTGATGACGGTGTCTACAAGTAAAGAGTTAGCATTCATTAATATTCTTAACCCGATTGAGATCAGCAATATTTATTATCCTTCATTCGTTTGTTTTCAGGCAAATTTACACTTTTGTAACTGTTGTAACTCTGTGACTTGTAGGGATCAAACGATGGAGGGAATCGGATGTTTGGTGTGTTTCTATCCACAGAAGCTGAAGAGCGTGTGAGCCTGGGGGATAAAGGCTTTTGTCTGAGATGTGGCATATCAGAATAAAAGCGAAGGCTTTTTTCTCCTGCTGATCCCTCTCTAATCTTGTGATCATTTCCAATTTTAAGGTCTGTTAAGCATGCACTAAGCAGTGAAAGGCCAGATCTTGGGTTTTTGTGAGAGATTTGACATTTTGTTCGTGCAAAGACAGTTTTGCACTGGAGGAAGGAGAACTAACCTGCAGGTCCTGCCAGGCCTGAGCTCTGAAAGAGAGCCAGCAGTCGCACCTCATGCTCCCGCAGTCAATCACTCAATCTCCTGAAATATGAGAAAGACGCGACCGGAATCCTGCTTTCTGAAACGCACCGTGTCACTCAGGGAGCTGCATCCCTCCCCTTCGCCAAAGCACTTTTCTATGACTTCCCGCACTGACCCGGCGGCGGAGCCAAGACAACCACCAATTACAGAAAGAAAGCCGCAGCGGTGACCGGCGACTCCGCGATGGTTTCCCCCAGCACTTTAAACCCTGTGTTTTGCTGTTGGATGCCGTGTGCTGTGGGATGTTTTCTGGGGGCTTTGTGGCGTGTGTCCGGTGCATTTACTTGTTTACAGCGGATGCTCGAAAGGGAAAATGAGCAATCTTCTTTAAAGCCCGCTTCCTTATTCCTATAGCCTCCGCCTCCTCACTCCTCGCTTCCTCTAACGGTGCTGACAGCGTCTCACCGAGCACACTGGTCTCCTTTTAATAAACGTCCTTACACCTTCCGTGCTTGGCAGATTGTAATCAACACGTTTCTATTCATAGAGTTTATTGGCACTTGGCTCTTTTCTCATCTGGACAACATGCAGCGCCTCCTTGTCACATCCTTAGACGTATTTCTGATATGATTATAGCAATGTCAAGTCCTTCTCGTTAAATACTGTTATATACAGGTAGTACGAGGAGCAATTATGTGATGAAATTGATTTTCCTCATTTTGCTTTTCCTGCAGTGTTACATTTCATGGCTGAACTCGTCTCGATGCGATGATCCTCTGAGATTGAGATGAATCTTCTGTCTACTTGCATTTGCTCTACCAAGTTCATCTAAACCTCAGGAGGACTTTGTTTGCGGAGCTCTTGGTGCTGCCTCTCTGCCTACCTGTGTTTAACTTTCTCCCGCAGTCGGCTTCTAGACTTTATGATTGTGGCGTAATGACAGTCTGCCTTTTTAAAAAGAGGACGTGTAGAAATCAACCTCGGGCAGGTTAGACAGCGCGTAGTCTGCTCCGCGCGCCGTAATGATTTTTAGAAAGTTGCATGTGTGGAATTTGAGCGGAGTAATGTTTAATGTGTTTCTCCACCCCGGGAGACAGAGATTTAAAGGGTCTGCGGTTGGATCACTTTGCATCACACACGCTGTGCATTTCAATAAGTCAGCTAACATGAAAGTGAAGCATGGCGGCTGCACTTATTCGGCGGTATGCGCTCTATAATCTATAAACACACAGAATTAGATCGAAGAGTTTGTTTAAAAATCATGTCCATCACGAGATCGCAGTTTATTAACTTATCGTTAACTTGTTATTGAATTTCTGCACTTATCTGCTGATAACTCTGTCAACCCTGAACATAATTTGGCTCATTCAGCCTCCAACCTCATATATTTACTGGAGATGTATCATTTTGGCTTCTTACAGCGCTAATTTCTTCAGATGCTGAAGCTTTGAATGGTCCCGAACCCGGCCTGCTTCCATTAGGAGAGGCCTTTACATATTTTGGGATGTGCTGTTATTCTACTCTTCAGACATGCCCCCCCCCCCCCCCCCCCCCCCCCCTTTTTGGGGTCAAGACATATGCTTTCACTGAGAGAAACCACAAATAGCTTACAAGCCGTCGCGTAGCAGGTTACAGAGGCTTTCAGCTGACATTTGAGGCCCCGGGATGCATATTCTCTGTCAGTGTGGTAAATTCCAAAATGGTGGCGGAATGTAATATCTTTGGGTTCTTTGTGTCAAACCAACCACGCAATTGGAAGACATGGCATGAATCTATTAGACCGTGGCGAGGTGTCCTGTCATGTGGGCTGAGTGAGAAATTGGGAAAAAACGGTCAACGCTTTTCTGTTGTTATGCTGAAGTTTATCATCATTGTTTGCTGTCATTGCAAAGTTCCTCCAAAGTGTGTGTGTGTGTGTGTGTGTGTGTGTGTGTGTGTGTGTGTGTGTGTGTGTGTGTGTGTGTGTGTGAAGGAAAGAAGGCGTGATGGAGTGCATCTCCTGACAAAACGTTTCCCAATGAATCATCGCTAACGAGCAAAACAAGACGCGCTGAATGGAGGAAAAAGTTCCGCGTTCTTTCTCGTGATGTAGAGCTTTCCTGTTTATGAAGTTTGGGGTTTCTTTCTACAAGAATTCTAGGAAGAACGTCGTCCTGCTCTGGCAAGAAGACGTTCCTCCACACGGGGTTATCTCAGATCTAATATGGGGTCTTCAGAAAAAAAAGCCCGGTCTGTCAGCATCGCTTACATCAACCTAATCCTTGTGAGGCCTGTTGATGTGATCTGCACGGAGCCTGAGAGATGGTGCGTTAAGTGGACACTAAGTTAAGCACTCTGACACCCAGAGATAACAAAGAAAACATCGAGGGATGTGAGTTCTTTCCTGCTCAAATTATGCACACACACACACACACACACACACACACACACACACACACACACACACTAGCATGCAGAAATGCAACGAGGCGTTCCACCTCCTTTACTTTGCAGTCATGTGTGGAAGTCTCCTGTCAGTGGTGCTGAGTCGGGTGGGAACACAGAGACCGGAGTGAAAGAAGGGTTCAAATTCAATTCAATTCATTTCATTTTTGTACAGCCCAAAATCGCAAATTACAAATTTGCCTCAGATTTGCTTTACAGTCTGTACACATGCGACATCCTCCGTCCCGAAAAACCGTAACATCGGCACAGGAAAAACGGGTTGCAGACAGCGGCTTCGCTCAGTCGTTTTTACGACCCCCTGAACGCCCTTGAAAGGTTTTAGCTGGAACCGAATGACTGAACCCTCCGGTGTTTGTGAATCAGAGGCGTTGACAGGCGTGAGTGCGGCCGGCCGACAAGGCCGACGGGCGAGTCGGGGTGAAGGTATGCGCGGGGGCTTTTCAGGCGCAATGAAAGAAAAGTAGGGGGGGAAGATCTTCCCCTTCGCACAAAAGGCGAGCAGCAGTCCCGCATTGAGAAGCAGCCACGTCCTGCCGGGAGGTTATTTTAGGTGCCCCTGTGGGGTCCTGACCTCAGTGCCCTTCCGAAAAATGCTTGACAAAGGACTCAGAGTTCTTCTTCTTCTTCTTCTTCTTCTGGCCCTGAATCACCAACGCCAGAGGGAGCGTTCACAAGAGAAATGCAGGTGCATGTGCTCCTTTAAAAAGGTGACTCATTGTGGGCGTTCACACCGGGACATGCTGGGAAAAGAGCGGCCATTTATTAAAAGCCCCTGTTGTTGTTGTGGTGGCGGCGTATTCGAAAGCATCCGCAGTGTGCCAGCTTTCCGTCGTATGTTAACAACCGCCGAAGATCCTTTTGCAGGACGAAAATAAATGTTCTGGTGCCGGCTGGATACTGTTGTTGACGGGAAGTTTGCCTGGGCTACTTGTCCACACGGGTGTGACTAATGACCGTCGTGGACAAAGTGAGCGTCTGGAAGTGTTAGTGGGACGCTGAGAATGAGCAAATCGTTGGCAAGGGGGAGCCGCAGCGCGCACACCAAACGGCGAGGTCGGGAGGATGCTGAGAGAGAGAGAACCTGAGATCCCGTGAAGACGTCCTCGATTGAATGCATCAATGACATCACCGATGGAACAATTTTAATTTGCTCTTCATTGGGCTCCAAAAACAATTTGCTGCGAGTTGCACTCCGCTCCTTTTCGTCGGCCATCTTCTCATGCGGATTGCGTGTCTTTGCTGCTTGCGTCGCTGCTGCACGTTAAAAAATGAGTAAGAGGAATGTTCTGTTCCTAAGACAAATTGCATCCCTGCAACCGCATGCAGGCACTTTGTAAACCTTGCATTCGGAAGAGCGCTATAAAAATGAAGTGTATTGCTAATTGTCTTAAACCGCTTAATCCTATTAGTCACGAGGAGCTCATCGAAGCACAGCGAGCATCAGCCTGAGGGCGGAGAAACGAGTCTGCAGGACTGATAAACAGGCCAGGTTTAAAGTTTATTACATTTATTTATAGCAGTGGTTGGCGGGGATCAGCGGCCTTTTGCACAAGAGCCATGATGAAGGATTCTCATATCTCTTAACTCAAAGTAACGGTAAAAAGACTGAACATTCTCTTTTCTAGCAAAAGTAAAAATGTACTAACAGTATGTAAAGTATTAAAGGAAAGGATGTTCATGCATAGTGTATTGAAACATTGTTATCCATGCTGGTAGTAGTAGTACTTTGTGTACTGTATGTACTGCCGGATAACAGTATCATGTTTTATGAATTACACGTTTTGCTTGTAAATTCTTAATCTTAACCTCCAGCTCTCAGATAAATATAGTGGAGTAATATAAATAACCAATAAATAATAGTATTTTCCCATTATGCTGTTGTATACAATTGGAAAACTCCCGTAAAGTACCTCAAAATTATATTTAAATACATTATTTCAGCCAATGTATTTGCAGCACTTTCTCACCATCTATAGATAGATTGACCCGCCATTGTTCTCGATCATCTCAAAGCATTCCCTTGCATAATATATACATAAAGTACATTACATCAGTACCCTAATGTCAGAGAGTTTGTGTTTAAACGGCGTGAAGACAGATATTTCCCCCGTTTCAGAAGCTCAGGAACCGATAAGGTGCTAAAGACCACTGAGGGCTCTCTGAAGGACAACCGTAAAACGTATTGATCGCAACGAACCGATTCCGGCTTGAAACACTTCTTCCATCCCCCACCACCCCCCTTCCTCTAGAAGGAAGAAGGGCTTCTGATCATTTGTTTGCTGCTTTTCAGGGGCCTCTCGTTTAAAGTAATGACTCAGCAGATCTCACAGTACGCCGTTAATCGAGTCGGTGTTGACATTTACGCGGAGCCGCTTTTTCACCTTTCGCCAGTGGGGGGATGGAGATGATGTGTGTGGGGATGGAGATGATGTGTGTGGGGATGGAGATGATGTGTGTGGGGATGGAGATGATGTGTGTGGGGATGGAGCTGGAGGATGGAGATGTGCGACTGTGGCCCACTGGTCTGTGCGATGACTGCTGAGTCACTGCTAATGTGCATCTGTTTCAGACAGTGAGTTATGAGGGAGAGGCACAGCATTAACGGCTTGGATCCTCCCCACCTCTTATCATTTTCACCATCGCCTTTGTGAAAACACAAATATTAGCGTTACATGTAATTTTCTTAGCTTGTACATAAATGATTCTCTCTTCCGGACTAACTTATTGCGCGCGCTTGATTAAAATACAATTGCACCGGCTGTGCGTTTATCGCCGCGCAATTACAACCTCAATGCAATTTGGCTTCAATTCCCGCCGCCGTGCACTCACGCTCTTGTCTTCCCGTCTCCGCAGGGGTCCCTTACTCATACGCGCGCGGGCAGGCAGGGGGCGAGGACGCCGCCGTGGACGTGGCGCCGTACGGTCGCCGGTGGAGGAGATGGCTTCCCCCGAAGCCTCGCAACATGGACAGCAACCGGGCCAGTCAGGAGCAGGACCAGGGGCCCGAGCGGGAGGAGCCCGAGGGCTTCCCGGGCCTGCTGTCCGCTGAGGAGACCGACAACAGCTCCCAGACAGAGGTGGGTGCCGCGTTTCGTTTGTGCTTTCTTTCATTTGATTTTCTAACATCCGGGTAAGGTGCGTAACTTTAGACCGTCCAGATGCATTATGGGAAGTGCGGCGCGCAGGGGTTTGACCCACGCGAGCGACTCGGGAGTTGCCCACTGCTTATTTACGTCGCCGTCTGTCAGCTTCTGGGATCCGCCCCAAATGAACGGAGGCGCAGCGCCGCAGTAAATCACGGCAGCGCCCGTTGAGATGTGTCATTAGGCGGAAAGCCCAACACTCCCATCACCTCCCACACAGGTGTGTTCTCCTAAAGCTGCGTGGGAATGTACACACTGTGCTCCGTTGACCCCGTTGGTTTCGTTGCACCCGTTTGTGTCACTGCACGTTTCCCATCAAGCGCTTCAAGTTCAGGTTCTGTAGTCTTAGTGAATCACGATATACTCACAGTGCAACTCACAGCAGACCGTCTTATATAAAGAGAAATGAATTTATAAGTCCACCGTTGAGCTTAACCAATAAATGTTCTTGAGTTGCTCCCCTGCAGCGATTTAAAAACCTCCCTGGAAGAGAGGACCTTTCGTAACGGGGAAAAAAACATACTCTTTTTAATATTTTACATTAAATTAGGCTCAGCCCTCAGGTATTCATCTACCTCAATCCCCGTGAGCTCGACCTCGGAGGAACCGCAACAGGAAATGAACCCGCCCTCACAAATATTTCGAGGGGTTAGCGGAGCTCCTTGAGATTAGCAGCCGGGTTCAGGTTCAGCGTTTGTGTCCATGCAAATGAAGTTAATGATTTGCTGAGGAAACATCAGAAATTCTTACTCTATATTAAGTGTATCTGTGGTGCGTCTGCTGAAGCTTCTTCATATTTCTCTTTTGATTGATTTTTTCCAATATTACTTTTGACTATTGACATTTGCCTAAAAATAGTCAATTCAGAAGGAAACTGTTTTATTTTGATGGTTCCGACAACCGACTCACGTTAGTTATACAAGACAGTGTTGTTTACTCTCAGCTGCATCAAAACATGTCACTTATTCCCTTGCTTGCTTAGATGAGGACATTGAAGTCCGTCTTTTCAATCTGAAGATTGCATCCAGGGGGAAACATTCAGCCTGCAGTCTTTGCGTTTATCTGAGAAACAGGGTATGTGTTCATAAGAAAGCCTCCGTGGTGGGTGTTTTTTGAACCCTTTGGGCCGAGCCAGGCCGAGCTAAGCTAACTGGCTGCAGCTTCATACATACAGATATTTCATCCAACACGAAAAAAGGAAATAGAAAAAGTCTAAAACTCTCATGTTGGGCCAGTTATCTACTAAACGAATTTTTAAAAAAGCAATTGTTTCACTTTCATGGAACTGAAGACGTCTCTCCGTCTGAGGTCAGTCTGTGTTTGGTTAACGGGCGAACACATCCAGCTCACCTCGACCTCATAACAACGGCCTCGGCAGCAGACAGTCTGACGCCCTGCAGGGCCGTGAATCACCCCGTCGCCTATCAGATTAAACCTCCGTCAGCGCGGAGGGAAAAAAAAGGGGCAAACGTTTAGAACAAGCCGCGGCGTCACATCCCTTTTTTCATCAGGAGGGGCCCGGCCGCCCATGGCACGTCGGCGGCGACGTGTTATCTGACAGTTTTGTGCGTCCGCGTTTATGCGTGCGGGTTCCGCAAAGCAATCGAGGAGCAGCGTCGACATTCTCCAGATCAAAAACGGCGCGAAAGGCCGCCGTTTGCCACGATTGTGATCGCGTCTCCTTATCCGAGCGCGGCCCTGTTGTCGCAGCTGCGGGCGCGTTGGCACTTGGGAGCACGGCCCCCACCGGCGGCCCTTCCACACAGTCGATACCGGCGTCCTGACCGAGAGCCGGTCACCCTCCCCGACGGGATCGGCACAGCGGGAATCCCCCACGTCTGCACACCGAGCGAGCCCGCACGGGTCCTCTTAGAGGAAACTTTTCTTTATCGGGAGCAGAAACAAACAACATAAAACACAGATTTAAGATAATCCTTTGTCATATTGCAACAGGAGAGACGCCGTGTTCATATCTGCAGTCGAGTGCAGCCCGTCATGAGGATCTATAACCAATATCAGCCTGCCACTAATAGCCGAGTGGTTCCTGGTTATTGTGTTGTCTGGGACTTTTGGGAGTCGGGGGGGGGGTTTACATGCTTCACTGCATTCACTGTTTATTTGTTTATTCGTCAAAAGGGAGAGAATTCACGCAGCGAGCCGCCTGCTGATTTCCATCCCGCCGCTCCTCTCCGCGTTCAGGCCGCGCAGCGAATGCAAATTGTGTCTTTGTTTGTTTTGTTCGTTAAAAGGTTCCCGGCGGATGATGCGTTGGGGAAGAGATGTTTGCTTGTCTTTATGTTTAAACTTGTACTGCTCGAGGCTGCTCTGCAGATGAACCTGCAGATGTTTAAACCTCTGTGTGTGTCCAGCCTTTAGCTGTCTGACTGAGACATCATCTCCTTGTGGGAAAAGCTCCTTGAGGTTTTCTGAGTGGATCCTCTATTTCCTCAGATTAAAACCAAAGTAAAATGTGGAGGTTTTGTGAACTGTGGGTGCATCTCTACGTCCTTGAACGCGCAGCTCGCCAAGCCAACTTAGACTGACGGCCAACGTAGAGGAACAAAAGAAATCAATACCAGCTGCTTGCGTTCATCTCCGGCTACTTATCTTTGGGTGGAGTCTCACTTCATTCCCAATGAAGCAATTGCGAATACTTGAGTGAAATTGAATTCTTGCACGCTGGGTTTTGGTGTATTTGCTGGTTTGTTTCAGACATGTGACCTCTACATCTTACCCATGTGTCCCCCCTATAGGTTCCTGTGTGTAGCTGAACTCACACACACACACACACACACACACACACACACACACACACACACACACATCACCGGTACCATTAAACTCCTTCCACTGGCAGGAGACGGGGCAGAACCATGAATAATTGATCGCAGGTTTTGTCAGCTGATGGAGCGCCGTACACATGAGCGATGGCCTGCTTTCATTATTTTCAGTGTGCATGTGTGTGTGTGTGTACTGGGTCGTACTATCTATAGATACAGGAGTGTTACTCTGCAGCTTAATCCCAACACGTTGGAATCAAAGCTCTAATGTGCATTTTTAAGACGCGGTTGCATTGTGTTGAATCACAGCTGAGACCACGTCTCCGGCACCAGTTTTAGATATTCAGGTCTGACGCAGTGTTGATGTGGTGGGCAGCTCAGGACAGAGACGGGGAACATTAGTGCCTAAATCCTCGTGCCGCTTGTTCTGTGCTTTAGAGGCAGAAAATGGTCTGTTACAGGCAGCGATTTCCACTCTCTGGTTTCATTTTACCCTGAAGCTGAGAAGCTCCTTCGTCATGTGACCACCTTTCTTCCATTAGCCTCCCTTCAGCTTTTCAGTGAAGTACGTCACCTTTGAAATGGCCTAAAACATGCAGGGCGGCGGAGTCGCTCTTTTAAACAGACAAGCCGGCAAATGCCCGTCGCCGTTTTTTTTAATTGTCCCTCGGGAATGTTTGGCTTCATTTGACGGAGGTGACGGGAAACGAGGGGAGAGAGAAGCGAGAAGGTCCCTGCTTCACAAACGTCTCGCCTAACGCAAATCCCAGCAGCATGCAAGGTTTTCGCATCTTCCTGCTGCCTTTTTCGGTGTCCGTCCTCATCTCCGAGGAGCCTCCAAAACATCTTGAGCTGATTGGGAGGAAACTTTGCAGCTGTGCGTCTACTGCTTGTTTTCTATTCTGAGCGTAATGTGCTGACTAAGGCCTCCCGGAGGGGCCCTTTTCCCTGACGCGATTTGTCTGCACTTCAATGCGCGATGAAAGGCTTCTGGCGGTGTTCGCTTAAATCTACAAATTGATCAAAAAGTTAAAGCACCTACGTGGCCGAGGGTCCGTTTGGGTTTCTGATCCTGATCAATCCCGCGAGGCTTCGCTCAGCCTGAAGCGTTATCTCTCTGTGTTGTGTTCCAGACCGTTACGGTAGCGGTATGAAATTATAACCCTGAGGAAATAGGAACCCTCAAAGCGAAACGAGCTGAACAGGAAAGGATTGTGCTTTAATTAACGTTTGTCTCGCGGCCTTTTGACACAGTAGCTCAGAATAATACCGAACCAGAGGCCGGAGCTGCGCTCCTGTTAGTGAGATCGCAGTGTGCAGCACCCGGCGAAACATGAACTTTAACAGTGTTACCGCTCGGCATCTCATTAGACCCGAGCAGGAAAACACCCGAGCAGTGGGAAGCGTTCCTCCTGATCTCGCCACAGGAAACCATGAAAGCAGACGGGACGTTCCCGGCACGTTGCTTATAAATGTCGGGAAAAGGAGATTCCGACTGTGCAGTCTGTTTTAACTGCGGCTTTTCCTTTTTATCGTCATTATGTGATTATGGGAAACTATTTGTTGTACACACAGTGAAATTATTGCATCGTAATGTAATGTATAGTGTAATTTTCTTCTTATTTTGCCTTGAAATGGATTTGGGTTCATTGTGTTAGCTGTGTACCGTATAATAAAGGCAGCACAGGAATTCCTTTCCTCTGTTTTCACCCAAACTTTGTTTCCTACCTTGCACAGGAGGACACAGATCACAACTACTACACATCGAAGACGTACACCGCGTCGGACGCGATGAGCAGAGACCTGTGGGTAGATGTGGACCAGATGGACAAGGACAAAGTGAAGATCCACGGGATTCTGTCCAACACACACAGACAAGCAGCGGTGAGTGAGAAGAGGAGGTTTAGTTGTAGTTTGATACGTAAAAGAGGTTTTCAACTAAGGCTGCAACTGACAATTATCTGCATTCTCACCTGGCCGGTGGATTCTTTCACAAATAACACACTTGGTTCATAATATAATATTATAATACATAACATCATATACTCTAAAATATTAAAGATGAGGTTTTGTCCGACCAACAGTCCAAAAAACAGAGAAATTTTGTTTATAATGATGACAAGCGGGAACCAGAACATTTGTTTTATTTTTCTTAAATAATTAATTGTAAATCAATTATCTCTCGTTTGCGTTAAGGAGAGAGAGAGAGAGAGAGAGAGAGAGAGGCATCCACGGTGAACAGTAGCTGGCGAGGAGAAAGAATAAAGACCCACATTGTGGATTCTGGTCTTGCACCTGCAGCCACGCCATGATGGATTGACCCGAACGGTCTGATGGGAGCGATTCTCTGTAGCCACTGAGCAGCAGGCGCGGCGTTTCTTTCCAGGCAGTTTAGAATCTGTTCTTTGACTTTGGCTTAAAAGAAATATATAATTTCCTGATTGAATAGTCAGCCAAGCAAGGCAAAGAGTCAAAAATGGGATCTCGCTTGCATCATTATTATTCACATTAGTCAACATAAAAAGGCCTGTATAAAATAATTATCTTCATGATATTGAATGTAAATATTCTAAAGTATAAAATGTAATACACGTGGATATACATTTATAGAAACATTATATGCAAATGTACCAATAAAAGCTGTTAGAAATGTTACTGTATCGTGACTCGCTTATGTGTCTATTTTAAATTCTTCTTTAAATCTCTATTTCATATTTCTCCTCAGAAATGAGCAGGGATTTCCCAACGATAATGAATCTTCTTGTTGTTTATAAGACGCAGACCCTGATCCTTCTCTTGCCTCTTTTCTTCTCCTCACAGAGAGTCAATCTGTCCTTCGATTTCCCTTTCTACGGACACTTCCTGCGGGAAATCACCGTGGCGACCGGTGGTAAGTGAGCACTGTTCCCTCAACGGATGTTATTATGTTTTTTTTATTGAACATGCTGTACATGCTCGCCGTATTAGACTGTCCACGATTACGCCCGGCAGTTCAGGAGGAGCCGAGAAGAAAAGCGTCTGCGTGTCCTTTTTCACAGACGTCTCACTCCCGAACCACCGAAAGCGATGGATTATTTTCTTTAGATGCTGTCTCTGGGAATTTTGCAAAGGCTTATCTGGCAAAGAACCGTGCTACAAAACCGCCACCGACCCTCCGACAGACGAGACCGTTAACAGCAAACAAACCACGCCCGACACTCAGCACCATCAGCTCCTCACCAGACTTCGCCTGGAAGAGAAACCAGACCGACGGGTTCTGGAAACAGGAGCCCCTGTGCCAACATGTATAAGCAGTTATGGGTATCAGAAGGTGTGTGTGTGTGTGAGGGGGGAACCTGGGGGGGGGGGTTAGACATGTGACGCAGCAGACGCGTTCGCCAAAGTGTGCAAAGCAATTTTCCACTTGAGTCTTGACGGCGAAAACCACAACACCCCAACCGGCTATTATCCCGTGAAAAGACTGAAAAGCCTGAAGCTCTTGGCCAACTGTCTCAGAGACGTCGCGCTGCGTCCAACCGCACCTCTGGAATAATAAAGAAATAACCCTCCGCAATCCTCCGTCGGTGGCAACGTTGGGGTTTGGTTTGAGAGGCCGGGCGGCGGCGTGGAGGAGCGGACGGGCTCGGGCGCCGGCAGTGAGGAGATAGCGTGGATTTGCATTCCTCCCGACGGACGGGGGACGAGGCCGAGGAGGAGGAGGAGGAGGACGCTATCTGCCTCTCGCAGGCCTTTGGGGCTTCTTCACGCCGTCCTCGCATCAATCACCTCCCCTGCGGCCACTGGGCCGTCTCTCCTCCCTCCTTCCGTCGCCGTCAGCAAAACTCACTGTGTTCCTTTTTTTTTTAAAGCCAATGTGCCTTAACCATGCTGAACTTGTGCAGGAAAATCTAATAATTTGTATGATGACACAGCGGCAGGTCTGCTATTCAGAGCTAACGGAGCAGCAGGCAATTCTCCAAACATGAGGGGCGAAGGTTGGCATCCGGCCTCGTCAAACACATGAAGTCTGCGTCGACTTTTATGGGTTTTGCGCGCAGTAAATTAAAGGTTTCGGTCTCAAAAGTCTACGCCGCAAAAAGTCACCTTGAGTTCAAAATGTTTTTCTTGTTTAAGGTTCTAATAGACAATAAACTGTTAACGGCTAAAGAAGAAAAAATGCAAGGCTACTTTAACACTTTAAACTTCTCAAACATCACACAAACATTACGAACTTTCAAATACGACTAGAAATATCTCAAAGATTAACTGATTATTGGTGATCATAAGCATTTATACATGGAAGTAAACCTAATATAATGTCGTCAGTGTGCTGTACTACTGTGCGTCATTTGAGTACATTTAATGCTACTTCATGATTCTTTTTCATAATTCTACTTACTTTACTCAAGTTAAGCACAGAAGAGGACAACCTTGGACTCTCTATGTTATTATGAAATGGGCCGTTTTTTCCATAATTTGTTATTTTAACGCCACCTTTACTTAAGAATTTCAACGCAAGCCTCTTGAATATTTAGATCTCTTTTTACTGAAGTTAAACAGCTTCTTCCACAGCTGCCTGTGGCAAGCGGGCTTTTGTCCATGCAGACAACGTCGTGTTCGAGGCTCTGAAACGAGAAACACGGCACGTTGTCGAGGCAGATGTTTGTCCTCTGAAGCCGTAACGGATCGCTCGTAGGCTGACGGAGCATCGTTTGCTTCACGAGGCAACACGAAAAACGCTACAACAGAGATCTCATTCAGATTTTGTTCTCAGCAGAAGAACAGCTGCAATAAACAGAAAATGTCCTGTAAATTGTACACAGGTCAGCGCGAAGTCCTTGTCTCAACACAGTCCAATAAAGTGCAGCTTTAGTTGGGTGGGCTCAATCCCACTCGTGTTGTTCTTGGACACACACACACACACACAACCTGAAAGGGTTGGAAACGATTACCCGGCTCCATCCGGCCTCTGTAAAAACCTCTTTCTCCTCTCCATCATTGCTCCTCTCTGCTTTTATATGAGCCGCTCGCCGGCTTCACCTCCTAAAAGGATGAAGTGCCCCGTGGATTCACCTCTTTGGCGAATTGAGCGGCTGTCTGAATTTCTTTAGACTGTCAAATAAGTCGTGTTGTGTTTTTAGGGGATTGCCGGTGTGCGTTGGTGCGCGTGTGTTTGTGTGTGTGTGTGTGTGTGTGTGTGTGTGTTTAGAGCTTTCTGAAGGGCGAAAGGAGAAACAGTACAAAGACAAGAAACAGTTGATGAGATGAACACGTGCTCGAGTTGAACGTTGGGTTAATATGAGACGAGGTGGCTGATTTGGGATCAGATAAAGACGAGTTGCATCACATTTAAAAAGGTGCATTAAAAAACGCTGCCTCTTTATTTGTTTGTTCTCTACGACACAATTTGCGTTAATAATCTGAACACAAAACCACAGCGACCGAATTCACAGCAGGCCTTAACTTGGTTTCATGCATATAGTTGAAATATATATATATATATATATATATTATATTATATGTGTATATATATACACACACACACACACGTTCGCAATTCCTCCTATTGAGCCGTGCAGCTTTGTCCACTTCAAGTCACATCTTCTCTCCTGCTCTTCGCCTCCTCATAGATAGATTCATCCAATGAAATGCTCCTCTCCCGCTTTCCAAAGTGAAGTATGTGTTTTCCTCTTTATGAGGAGACACATGAGGAGATGAAATGGGGCTTTACGAGCTGTTTGGGTTTTTCGCCTCAGGCACCGACAGACTGTGTTTCTGTCCCGCTTCCTCACCAAAGCAGACAGGTCCTTTCAAAAGGTCGTGAGTTCTTACTCTGGGTTGGTTTGAAGATTTATTATGGTATTCGGTACAGTTCTCACAAAGTCTACTATAGTCTGATAGTTCCCCATTTCCAGCATTGATTTAAAGGGAATAGTTTGATATAATGTAAATGTCTTATTAACTCTTGGATTGGATGCATGTGCTGTTTTTACTTCGCTCCCCATCAAATTTGAATTAATGAGTACGTGTTACGGCGTGTTTTTAACATTTTTGCGCTTCAGGCAAAATCAGGGCGACAAACTAAAAATAAATACACCCTTAAATAGCTGCTGACTAGGCTACACTTTCCTGTCAGAAGGGAAATTAAGACGTGGCGTAATTTTGTTGTCGCGAAGGTGCAAATACATTCCCGCGTGATGAACGATGGGCTTTTCCCCCCCGTTTTACAGATGCATTAATAACCACGTGCGCAGACGTCCAAACGATGCAGCGCCGGTTTCTTCTGCACGTCCCTCTCTGTGAACTCGCTGCAGGGATGCGCCCGCGAATTGGAAACGCTTCCATAATCCTTTTCACGTCGTCTCTTCGTTAGTTAACACACACCCGCGGATGTAAAACGAGTGAATCGGGAGCGTTAAAAGAAGGCGAGCGCATGGTCGTTTCTTTTGCTGCTTACTCAACATTTCTTCCCTTTACACCTCACACGAGGACAGTTCCTAAAAATGTATTCATAGATTTTAAAATGCTTTCTACCTTCAATAACATTTGATTTTGTTGTAAAATTCCATAGATTTTGAAGACAGTACCCATAAAGAGGGCAAAAATTAACTAATAAACGTTGATTATCTACATGTAGATAATCACGTTTTCTGAAATCTTCTTTAAACATGTAAATGAGTGAAATCCACAGACGCAAATACGCAAAGTCGTGAAATAAACACATCATTTAGCATTTAGAAACGTTTCTTTCCAAAAGCAGTGTTTGAGTTTTCTTCATCAGGCCCCTCAGGTTTTCCCTGCTGTTTTTCATTTAAAATAATAACAGTGCTAATTATTGGCAGCGCACAGCGGGGGGCCGGAGACAGACATGGAGGCGTTGTGGGGTAATTAGGAGCTTTTATCGCTGGACTGGAGGGCCGACTTTTAGTCTTCCTGAAACCCACCGTACCTGACAGCAGCGGAAAGGAAATAGACGACTGATGTTTGTTTTTACGAGTTTGCTAAAGGTTAAACTCTCCGTAAAACACTTTATCAAAGGAAGCGCGGCTCTGTAAGTGGTGCAATGACGCTTCTAACAAGACGGCAATCTTCTTTTAAATAGGAGCTCAGTACTGACAGTTATTTGTTGTGTCTGTTTCTTCCCCAGGGTTCATCTACACGGGCGACGTGGTCCACCGGATGCTAACAGCTACTCAGTACATCGCTCCTCTGATGGCGAACTTTGACCCCAGCGTCTCCAGAAACTCTACAGTCATCTACTTTGACAACGGTGACGGCAGTTTACTGCTTTCATGCTTAGCAGCTGTGTTCTCGCCATTCTAACACTTTTACGTAATGACGCAATGCAACTTTGTGTCAAGAAGTAGCAGAAAAAAAATAAAAGTTCACTTCTGCTACTTAATTAATTCATCAATGGGAATCACAAGTCAAAATGTATGATTGTAGCATCAAATCAAGTGACCTATTTTCATCCTGATAGACGGCCGTGAACAAATACTAAAAAGGTTGAAAGTGAAGCTCCTACTAAAGATACGAGCCATCGCCAAGTCTCTTCTTTCACTGATGGATACGAAACCCTGTTTGACCTCAGTGACCCGCCTTTAAATCCCTCTCACTCACTTTCATACTGAACTGATGCACTTCCTCCCTCCCGGCGCCTTTCTTCAGCCACGCGTGAAGCTTCTCATCCGTCACGTCCGACTGAGCGACGGCGGGACCTTCTGCCGCGCAGCTCCTCGCGCTTTAGCCGAGTGCACGTGAGCGCCGACGCCTCCCCTGTTGCCCTCAGCTCTCCTCAGGGAAGATCTCCGGCGAGGCCCACGGAGAAGAAATTGATTAGTAGTGGTCATTCGAGTTACTCGCCTGCTCGTTTCTTCATTCAGTCGTTAGATATTCGGTTCGCCTCGAGAGGTCTTTGGGGTCCCTGGCGGTCTTTGAACATGAAACGCTGATCCAGGATCATGTTTGCATGGTTACTTCAACCATTTTGCTGTATAGTGTATTTTAGTGGGAAACCCTGGTGGAAGAATGAAGAATTAGGGCGGCGATTGATTAATCAAGTGATTGTACCGCAAATGTCAGAAGACTTTGTGGAAAATCCTACTATTAAAATCTAAAACCCACAATGAGTCAGTGTGTTTGAGATTGACCATGAATTAAAAGTTAGAGATTCCTCTTTAAAGCGTAACCAGGTTCTCTAAAAATCACTTAGAACTGCAATTCGCTCTTGCACAGCATGAAACAACTTAAACTATTGTGAAAGTTGCTTCAGTTTTATGGCTGTTTCATGTTTTCATATCAGTGCTCCCACTTCAGTGTCTTCACACCCACGACGGGTAAAAAAAAAAAGCAGCAGTCTCCGCCGCGAAATAATCCCCCGAAAAACATATCGTCTCACAAACGCGATTTGTTACAGCGGGCGGCGTGTTCACGCCACGCTGGATCTGAGACAGCATAGAGACCACGTTCCAGAAGGAGTGAAACACGAGTCTGTGTTGAATCGAATAGAATCGAATAGCCAGCGGCTCTTTAATGACGCCTGCGTTTTTCCTTTTGATTTGGGGGGTTTCCTGCGTCCGGCAATGAGCTGAATGTGGTTGTTCCCCCTTCAGGGACGGCCCTGGTGGTGCAATGGGACCACGTCCACCTGCAGGACAACTACCACCTGGGAAGCTTCACCTTCCAGGCCACGCTGCACGACACCGGCAGGATTGTTTTTGCATACAAAGAGGTATTTTTCCTTCTTTGTGTGGCTTTATCCGTCTGTTTCTGACGCCGCTAACAGTCTTAACGAATGAATGAGGTGTTTTTTATTGCGCTCACTACACTATAATGCTGCATTTACTACCTTCTTAAATCAGCACAGTACACACAGAGAACAGCAGCTCACACCGATTTCTGTGTACAGTTTATTTTATTCAGCCGTTTAAATTGCTCCATAATGCTTGTAACATTGTTGTGTGTGTGTGTGTTTGTAATCAGAAAAAGGGAAACAGAGCCATAACATGGAGGTAAACAACTTAATTCAGCAGAAAATAAAAAGGATTTAAAACCTCATCATTTAAGGATCCATCATAACGCCAATAATAACGGCATGATCTGTTATTTTAACAAATTAGAGAGTTGTTGGAGGTGATTTTGTAATTACGCTGCTGTTATTAGTCTGCAAAAAGCCACCTGCCAATGACATGTGATCTATTTCTTTTCAATTCATCCACAAAACACTCCTGGTTTCTCTCGTCTCTCGATAATCGATTTTCACTCTTTCGCCCTTTCAGATCCCCACCGAGGTGTCGCAGATCAGCTCCGTCAATCACCCGGTGAAGGTGGGCCTGTCTGACGCCTTTGTGGTGGTCCACAAGATCCAGCAGATACCCAGTGAGTCTCCGAATCACCTCACACGTGCTCACAGCTGACCTCTGTGTGAAAATGTGTTTAAATGAGTTATTAGGGATGAAACGGCACAATGTTCACGGCTCTCCCCCTTAAACACAAGAACTGTTTCCATGCCCTCCGCTGCGCACGGATCATTAACTCTCAGCACGGGGTTACTTAGCAGACTGGGTACATTGTCCCGGCAGCTTGTCATTTACCCTTTTTTGAGCTTCGCCTGGTAGCTCAGAGTTCAGCCTCGTCTTGTTTTGCTTCCTCTCTGAGCGGGCGTGGACTTTTGAGTCACCGCAATTTAGCCACATTAACTTTAAAGCAAATGCGAGCGTCCAAAAGGAAAATCTTAGTCGGTCTCTCTCTCTCTCTCTCTCTCTGTCTCCCTCTGTGTCTCTCGGCCGTGACTCAAAGTCTGCCGCATTAATGAGTTGTCAAATGTGATTTATTCCATTATTTAAACTCTGTTTTGATTGCGTGTGCGTGTGTGAAACCCAAAGTTCAAAGTTTATAACTTATAATCCAGCACATGAGGGAGATTTCATTTTCATCCTCCACTTGGCATCTTCATTTTGAGTTGGATAGGGAGGATTTACTACGCCAGCAAATGAAAGCTGCTCTTTTATAGCGCTCACCTTGAAGCCCCTCTTGGGTTGACAGCATTTCTCTATGTTGCCTTTGTTTTGGTGTTTTTTGTGCTTCCGGCATTGTATAGTCTTTACATCTGCAGAACGTTCGCTGCTATTGTACTTCATTTGGATTTTTTGAAATGTGATTTTTAATTGAGTTCCCAGCTAATGTCAGCAAACACAAACGCCGTTGAACCCTTTCTTTCTTTAAGTACAGATTCTGCAGAAATCATCATATGTTGTCTGTTGTCTTCAATAAATAGTCAACTGCTAAGATCCAGTCACTGCAAACCGAACCAGACAAACAGAAGAGATTTTGTTTTATTGCTGTGAAACCAGCAGATGCTGTTTGCAAAGTGCACAGGTTCATGTTCGAAGCAAAAGGGCAGCATTCGCTTTCTCGCGCCTGTCCGTCAAACAGGGCTTGAATTGGCACGTGAGCTGATTCAGCAATGGATGCACTACTTGCACCAGAGGTTCAGCTACGAGCACGCGTACACTTTATGCATTATCATCAGTGACAGTGAGTTATTCTTAAAATGACGCCAGTGCCACATAAATCCTCTCATATCATCCTGCCTGTGTCTGGAATAATAATTTAATAACACCCAGCAGGAAGGTGCAAATACGGCCGCTATTGATCTCACACGAATATCAATTCAGGTTTTTGTTTTCAGCTCTTTCGCAGTAGATCTCTGTTAAAGAAGGAAACGTTGTGATTAAATATGTTGGGAGGAATCGACCCGCCGAGAGTTTAATCATGAGGTCAAAGAGGTTGATTGAACACATTGTTGTGTTGCATTGCCTGATGAGAATACACCTTCCCTCCACCGATCTATAACTCAATGTCTTCAAATCATATTTCTATTGATTTACATGCAGTTTTCCTATGAGGATGAATGCGCATTAAGATGCCGTCTGGTATTGTGATTCAGTCAAAGCGAGAATGCAAACACGTCTTTCCTTTATATTTCACAGCTTAAGAGTGTAATAAAATGTGCGAGTGTCTCTTACCTGGATGGGATTTTATTTTGAATGTGGGCTAACTGACCCGTCTGAGCATATATTTCATCCTTATCCTCAGGTCAGACAGAGCTGATCAGCTTTGATCGGTCGTCCGCTGCGTAATCAAAGCACGCGGGTCGGCAGGCGAACAACATCCTGTCACACGAGAAACAGAACCCTGTTCTGTGACGCTTCATTAAACCAAGCGAGGGGAAAAAAAACAACCTTAAATCTGTAGGCTTTGTTTTTTATTGTAGTTGTTCCAGAGAGCTGTATAGATTTCCTCATCTTACTAAAGGGATCATGAATGACACTCGTATGTGATACGTTATGTGTTACACAGCCACAGTCTGCTCATATTGGATTTTAAGTCCGTAGCTCATTGGTCGAGCAAATACAACCACTACAGAAAGTGTGTCGGCTGCAGTGCATCTCAGTGATTTATTCTACAGATGTACGTCCTGTTCCTGGAACGGCTGCGTAGAAAGTCGTTTTAACAATCCAATCAGGGTTTTTGATTAACTACAGCAGCAAGGAGTTATTATCTGATTTGTTTGTATCCAGCGCAGGATAAAAAAAACCCTTTTGGTTTGTAACAAAGGCTGTTTTTCATCCTCCGCTCTTTTCCATTCCCACCGATGGGAGGGAAGATGCGCTGTAAGCAAAAAGCAGGCGGCCAATTTCTGAGCTGCCCCGCGTGAGTTATAAAGGCCAGAACGGGTTGAGAGTCAATGATGTTCCTAATCGATCGCTCCCATCGGAAGATGTGCCGCTACAGATGAGTGGGAAGCCGTCCGATTGATATCAGCTCGCTGGGGGAAATTGCTGCTGTCCGTTGGCAGATTGTGAGCTGATGTTTGTGCACGATGGGAGTTGAGAAATAAAGCGTCCCGTGTGACCCGATTCGGCCTCTGGCTGACCTTTCCTCTCTCTGCGAGGGGGCCGCTTGTTTGTTTGTTGTTTTTTCGTGGCGGTAATCCTTCGCAGTCTCACTCGATCTCTTGTTTCTCCTTCGCCGCGCAGACGTCCGGCGGAGGACGATCTACGAGTACCACCGCGTGGAGCTGACGAAGACCAAGATCACCAATTCCACCGCCGTGGAAATGATGCCTCTGCCCAGTAAGAAGAAGCCACTGTTTGCAGCTAGTGCCTCGTGTAGAACCTTCTCCTGGGACCTTTTTTTCCAATTGGGCGATTGATTGTGTGATTGTGACCCCCCCCCCCCCCCCCCCTCCCTCCTCCTCCTCCTCTGCAGCCTGTCTCCAGTTCACCAGCTGCAGCTCCTGTATCTCCTCGCAGATCAACTTCAACTGCAGCTGGTGCCATCGCCTCAACAGGTGGGACATTTTTAGATGCGTTTACTCGCCGCGCCACTTTTTATCTCGTCTCACGCTTCCTGTTTCCCCCCCCGCACGTCGAAATAAAGTAAATAGCACTTCAAAATAAAGTAAATAGCGCTTCAAAATAAAGTAAATAGCACTTCAAAATAAAGTAAATATCAGAGCTGCCAAAGAAGTGTTTGCGTTCCTCACCAGAATTGTAGTTTTCTTTCATTACGCAGAAGAGAAGAGACCTTTAAGAAGGTTTCACCTGAGAAATCAAGAGATGTTTTCTGTCCTGATCTTCGATGCTTCATGCATCAAACATGAATCTGCCATTCGTTCATTTGTGACTCATAATTCATTGTGTTGGGGTTGTGGACCGTATGGGTGTGCAGCACACTCGCTCGGCATTTGTACAAAAATGCCAAATGAATTTACAGCGTATTGACGCCTGTCGCGGTGATCTCATTAAGCTTTTGTTTTAATGAGCTTCCTCAGCATGTTAATATCTGACTTTTCATCCCTCCTCTGCCCTTTTGTATCCTCCCGCCGCTTCCTTTGAGAAAAGGCAGAGTCGCTTTAAACGGGCGCTAATTAGGAACAGCGGCCGGCCCCCCGTTGGCTCCGGGGGGGGGGGGGGCGGTTTTAAATGAAAAAAGGATAACCCCGATGAACTCGTCGCTCGCTGAGCTTCGGGGCAGGTGAGAGCTGAGAACTCCTGAACTTCTTCAGTTCGGCTTGTTGTGGCTGACGCGTGGTGGCTCAATAAAGCACGAGGGACGTCCCGGCGGATCCACGGGGGGGCTCGCAAGTGTCTTGGTCCCCAGCGTTTTTAAGGGACTAGAGGGACAGCTGGTGAGCCTGAGAAATAGTATCTGGTAGAAAATGAATGGCCATTCAGGAGACAAATATTAATCTGTCTCATTCGGGAGGAAATTGTTGCAGCAGAGTTTAGTGTCGAGGAATCGCTTCATCGTGAGCTCATCGCTCTTTCACGAGCTGCAGCCTCTCTGCTCGGCCATCGGAGATGAATTCACTTTGTTTACTCGAGTAAATTGGAAAATGTAAGTGTGTAAGAATTCTATGTTACTAGTTACGTTTAATATGTAGAAGTCCTGCATTCAAAGTCTTATAAGATAAAATGGACTTAAAGTAAAACAAAACTGATAGTTTCATATATATTCTAAGATGGATTCTTATTGTGTAGGTATTTATAGCTATATGTAAAAGAGCTTTTGGAGGAGCAGCACTTCTGTACAGTGCAAATGTTTCAAACTGTTTAACTTATTTTAAGGTGGCAGTAATTGTGAAAAAAAAGTCAAAACGCAAACCACAACAAACATCCTAAAAATAACTGAATGAACTATGAGAAAGAATCGAAGTGGGAATGAAACGAAAGCCATCCGTTGAGAAATCGTGAGCTCATTTATATTCAAAGGCGGCGCCTCAGTCCGTTTGTAATTAAAAGCGCCGCGGCTCACTGGGACGGAAGCCATTGGGAGGAAACAAAGCCCCGGCCCCCCGCAGGGACAGGTTGGACCTGCTCGCCCATGCTGTGTCTCCTTTTGCTGCCCCGTCCTCCTGTCTGTTGGGGTGAGGGGGGGGGGGGGGGGGAATTCAGGGAAAAGTGTGGGATTAAGCGAGGAATCCGTCCCGCCTGATTAAACAGATGAGGCAGATTTTTTGTGTGTGGGTTGTGGGGGGGGGGGGGATTAAAGAAATGGAATGATTAGAGAGGTAGAAAGATGGAAATGGAATCCGTTACCATAACAATATGTGCACCAGAGAACCGCAGCCTGCTGGGGGCCGTCTGGGACTCCACCGGTCCACGTTGTCCTCTCAGCACCGTCGCTCAAAGGTCGTTTTCATTTGTCTGCTCTTTTTTTTTCCGGCGACAAATCCTTTGCAGCTTCGGTTTGTTCGTCCGAACGCAGTGGGATTTAGCGCTTTGCATACTTACTCTCCCTTTCCAGACAGGATGCAGCCGGTGGGCCAAGACGGAGCGATGGCGAGGTCCACCCCCCCCCCCCCCCCCCCTTGCGTGGGGTGATTTATAATTTTGACAACACGCTGGATTAGTCGCTGCCGCCTCGATTACTGTCTGCTGCCTTCTGAGCTTATTACTCAACAGAACCCAAACCACAAGTCCCCACGACCCATTGACCCCCCCCCCCGATCCCACGTCTTCATACAGTAAAAACTCCAATCCGCTTCGACTCGAGACCCCAGGAGGAGACGAAGAGCTGGAGGGGCAGATGTTTGGTTGCTCAGCTGGATTCAAAGTAGAAGTGTTGTTGTAAAATAATCAATTATTTCGTATCTGTGTTGTGTTTAAGATGCTCTCTCTTCTGCTGCCGCCTCTCAACTTCCCACCGTTCATTAGAAAGCGCAAATACCCCGGGAAAGAAAACTAAAATCAGGGTGGGAGGTGTTTGACTGATATAAAAACTACTGCTAATCCTCCGCACAAAAGGTGCCGCTACTTAATGGAGGTACCAGACTAAACCTCTTTTAGCGGACTAAAGATCTGACTGACAGCTGTTTTTTCTCTGGTCAGATGTTCCAGCGGTTTTGACCGCCATCGGCAGGACTGGGTGGATAACAGCTGCCCAGATGAGGTAAGCAAAGAGGCTGAAAACATAACAAACGGGGAAAGACGGATGCCCTCATATTCCCCCGCGCACACAGAAAAATAAAAATATTACACATAGAAATTACATTTCTTCCCTTTCAGACCAAGGACCAGATGTGTGACGTCACGGACACCACGTACCTCTATCCGCTGACCACCGCCGCCGTCGCCAGAACCCCGCCCAGGAGCAGGGGGGCCACGGCGGGCGGGGACGCCGCCTCCACCTCGCACCCTCCCACCAGCGTCCCCACAGAAGGTGAAGTAGGAATCAGCTGAGACGGGGGCCGCGGGGGCCCAGAGCTTTTGGTTGGCGGGGTGATGGATGGATGCTCCGTCCGCTCTGTCGGCTGCGTCCCGAATGAAGTGCGTTTGCTCTTTATTAGTATCGATGTTTCCCCTCTTAATTAACATGAGGCAGACGCTTGTGCAGAGTGCATAAATATGCAGCGCTGCTCTCGAGCAACAACAAAAAATCCTCCCAGATGGTGGGAAGTGGAGCAGCGGCTGTGTTTGGACCCACTTTTAAACAAATGTCGCCGGTCTAAAGCAGATCTCAATCTCACAGTGTTCCACTCGGCCGCCTCGCCATCCGTCTTTATTTCCAGAAGTCTTTTGGTTTCATTGCAGATGATGGATCTCTTGAGGTATCAAAGCTGTTTCCATCCCGTTATTGCTCTTCTTAATCATTTTTCAGGTTAATCGCGGCTTTCGCTTTCCGTGTTTGGGAGGCGAACAAAGGGCAACTTCCATTTCTGGTTTAATAGAAAATTAGTTTGAGCGCTGGCTTTTGTCTCAGTGAGCGAAGAGTGGCTTTGCAATCGGTTTGAAGAAGTTTAGTGAAATTTGCTCAATCTGATCTTCGCTTTTCAAAGGTGCCGTTTTTATATCTGACGGTTTTAAACGTCTCCATTTCTGTGGATGTTGAGTGAAAAGAGAGAAATCTATGATGAAGCATATGTCTGGTAATCACTTGATCTTTGTATAATGGTTCGATAAGGACCTCTGGTTGCTAGATGAAAGCCATTAGTGACATTTCCCATAATTCAGAATTATCATGAATGGTCACTGAACTTTATTTGAAATAAATCCTATTTACCACCGTCTCTTGCAAATACTACCCCACAAATACTCTTTGGATTGTTGTTTTAATAACATTTGGTAAAAACTACAAGGCCCCGCTGTTTTAACATGTTGACTCAGTATCATAACGTACGTATAATACATGTATCCGTTTAACTTAAGGTGCGAAATGATTGCACTCTACTTAAAATCTGCAGATGAAATTCTGAAGTCTTGTAAATAAGTAGAGAAAGGAAAGTCCTCTCTGACTGGCGGCACTTTTGCAGTGAGAGTCAGAGGGTGTCGTGCTCCTTTTGATATTGCGCTGTAAAATATTGAGCGCATGACTGGCTGCACCCCAGCGGGAGGCGAAACCGTACTGCAGCATAATCGCAGCTATCAAATGCAAATCCTCTCTGCAAGCGGCCGGCTGGATTCCTCTGCTGACGATAGGAAAACTGCCAAGGTGTCTTTCAGAGTTTGTTTTCCTCCCATTTGTTATTTAACTTTTTACCAAAGAAGTCGAGAGTTGTAAATCGGTTTGATTTATTGTGCCAATGTTTTTCTCCTTTTTATGCCTTTCGAGCAATTTATTCAAGTAAATTGGCATTTTGTTTAATCAGCTCCAGATGTTTTACACACTCACTTAACTGTGGAGTAATCAAAAACACGATTGCAGAACGCGCTCATAGGACATCGGGCGGATGGGCAACAAATCACTTCAGACAGTGATTTTCACAAAATAAAACGTCCCCCAGTGCAGCGGCATGTTTTTTTTAATAGTGTCTGGACAACAATGCAGCAGTAAGATATACATCAGGCTGTGGCCACACACACACACATTTCAGTGGGGGTTCTGGTTCGTCCTGTGGGATTTGCTGACAGAAAAATAAAACATTTGCAGACTTTAGCTGTTGGAATGAAGGATTATCTCACCTCCTCAGATGGAGCATTCCAGCGGCGTTTTTTTGGCCCGGGGCACATTGCAAACCATCCAATTTGGCTTTTGCTAAGTCGAGGCTTTGACCTTGTCTGTTCTCCATTAAAAAAAATGAAAGTTCACCGTGTTCATGTGTTTTTTTGGTACGTCGTCTTAACCACATTTCTTCTCATCATCAGCTAATTCCATTTACCCTCCTTCTTTCTGTCACTTCTCTGGCCCTTAGAGATGTTTACCCCCCATGCACGTCATTTGTTGAGTTTCTTTAACGCCCTCTACTCCTACGCCAGGCAAACCCATTATTCCACTTAATGAAAGGCATTGACTTTCGTCAATAACTGAGGGAGTAGTCAACCTTTCCCCCCCCCTGCACCCGCATTAATCATCTCGTGCGGGGTTTGAGTGGACACTCCATCGGGGCGGCCGTGATGAGGATGGATGCCGTGTGAAAACTGTCCGGCTGTGAGTTAAAACAGATCAAACCAGGCTGAAAAAAGGGGACTGAAACGTTTCTGGTTGACGTGTGCGGGCCTGAACGTGCGGAGGTCGAGAGGTCGCTCTCTGCGGCGCTTGATGTGATGCCGACAAACTCTCGCGCGCTTTCTGACACGTGCAGCGGGTCGGCGTCCTCGGCTCTCGCTTGTTCCTTCAGCTGCGTGGGGTCAAAGGTCAGATCAGAGAGCGGGCCGGCCGGCTCACAGTGGAGTGGGAGGGGCGGAGGAAGGACATGAGACACGGAGTGGAAGTTCTCTTTTGTATTTTGTGGTTGTGTTGAGGTCAGTGAGGGAAGGTCCAAAGTCCACGTTCAACAGTCGAGGAAATGTTACGAATTAAAATCTCTTTTTATGACATCAGACATTCACTTGGACTGGAGGTTCACGTGATTAAGGTCGAAGGTTCAAAGGTCAAGGTTACTGTGATGCCACAAATCACTTTGTGGGCCATGACTTAATAATAATTGAATTTAATAAGCATTTTCATTTCAGCTTTCCATTCACATCGGCCTCTTCCCGATATGTGCAAAGACCACGCCAAGTTAATTAATATTTCTCTTATTCATTCTAAACATTGTAGACCATGTGAGCATCTCGCCACAATATACTCCTCCTCCACCTTTAAAGAAAGAATGTGCTATATGCTCTTTCAAAAATGAATTAAAATCTCCTATAATTCCACTGCACTATATTTAGTGCAGTCTTTTTAATGTCATTTTGAGAATGTATGTGATATGAAAACAGTATCACATGGACCTCTCACTCTGATATGCATCTGAACAGACATGAGGATATATTTTTATCAGGTTTTTGGCTTCTATCCCCAGAGCAGCGATGGTGATCAATATTCATCCCCTTCACAGCGGATTGAATTGAACCACATTTTGAGCGCTCTCTTACAGCACCGTGTCTCATTTAATGATTCATCTCAGACCAAAATGTTGCTGCATTAGTTCTTAAGAAAATTGAAATAGAAAAACCCCTTTGAATTAAATTGTTCAGTGAAATATATGTGCGTGCGCTGAATTTGCATAATGTGCATAACTGCCTGCTAGCCTTGGAGGAGAAGTGGGCCACGCTACATTTCCATATTTCACATGTATAGTTAACCCCGGACAGCTTTTATGTGCTGAATTATGCATGCTGGACCATTCTATTCCAGGCATTCATTTTTAATCAGATTTTAAGTGGATTGAATTTCATGTTAAAATTTCCACTAATGAAAGACGCCTAATCTCATTTAGGCCTTCGGGGAGTTTTTCCTTTATATTATGACAGCTTCAAAAACAAACTACAAAGACAAAAAAAATAATGATCATGTCTTTGTGTCTTTGTCCCCTCACAGACGATACCAAGATCGCCCTGCACCTCCGAGACAACCAGGGTAGGTCTCTGTCCTCCACCGCTGTGGACTCCAATAACTGCTGTTGATGTGTGACTTCGCTCCGCCATGTTTTTGTGCCCGCGGGGGGGGGTTCTTTATCCGCCTCCTGTTTCCGTTCTCACCGATGAGGTACCGGTCCCTCATCGCCCCTTTCGTCTTTTTTGAAAGGGTGTGTGGCTCAATGGGCTGATAAAGACGTGCAATGCTTAACTGTGGACTGCAGAGATCCATTAAATTGTCTGAGGGGGGTGCGAGAGGAAGGGCGGCGTGTTTTTTGCCCAGAAATAGACGTTGTATTGAGTAACCTATTTCAAACGAAGTCTCTGAGGCAAAGGAAGAACCGTGTATGTGATGTATTTTTTATGCTATGGCTGTATTGATGTAGGCCGGAGGTAGAAAAGAAGATAGCTGTACAAATATACTCCTTTTTGTATATTCAATAAAAAAGCAAACATGTATCCTGCAGGAAAGTATCTTGTTTTGCACGTTGCATGAATAACTCGCATGAAGACAAAGGCTTCAGGACCAAGTGGCACCTTTTAGAATTCAGCGTGTTGTTCAAGGTCAAAAGAGAGGAAGACATAAAGGATGAATTTTTACGGTCCAGGTCAAATATAGTTGAATACGTATTATAACCGCTGGGTATTTAACAGGTTTAATAAACCAGAGGGGGTTTCAAAATGTGTCTTTTCATGCAAGTCGCCCGAGATAATGCAGGATTTCTTTGACGGTGGAGCTCTCGCATCAGCGAGCGACACCCAATGTGTCCTCTCACCGTGGTTGCAAACACTGAGGTAAAACCAGCTGAGTGCTGAGATGAGCAACAACAGAAGCAGGCCGCCCTTTCTCTGGAGTTTCTATTTCCAATAAAACAACAACATTGGACCCAGTGAGCACGACGGTTGTGCTCCACTAATGTAGAGCTGGAAAAAAAACAGCGTGGCTGCTTTTCCTTTGCTCTCGTTTTTTGTTATTCTCCAAAACTGATGTGTTTTATGGAGCTCTGCTTTCCGTTTGCTCGTTCTCTAACGCAGAATGAATTCAGGTCAATTTGCTACGGACGAGGCATTTCTGTGTCCCGACTCCATTGTGCTGAAATTATAAATCTGACCAATTATCTCCGTAATTGTAAGCTAACGAATAGCTTTAGCGCTGCTGACGGCATCGGCTCCATGTTGATTGAGGTCGCTACCAGCTTGTAATGTGGTTTAGCCAAAAGTTTATGCTCAAGGCTTTAAAAGTGTCCGTCCATAAACCATCGGGTGACGTAGAGGAGACTGCGCCTACTTCATATATAAACAGTCCATGCTTCGGACGTTCCCCGGTGCCGGCGGGATGTAGCATTACGACGTCTCGTCCAGCGCCACCGAGACGTCCTGAAATTAGTTTCAGTTTACGACCGAAATCCTGCAAAATGAACAACATTCCCATCGGCCTCAACTATTTACAACGGTAATCAATTTGCAAGTTGTCCCTGTGGGCATGTTAGCATTTAGCTCAAAGAAGACTCTTAATTCACTTTAAACTGCGTTGTATTCTGCCGACCCCCCCCCCCCCACTATGACCCTGCATGGAGCCCGAGGCCTTATTGCTTTAAGGGCACCGTTCAGAAGAGTCCAGAGAAAACTGCTAGCTCCTGCGGGGGTCCAGACCCATCTGCGCTAGCATCCCGCTGGTCCTTTAGCTGCCGGCCTGTTGATTTTTTCATTGTTTCGACACCTTTGCTCAGTGTCCCCCTCCCCCGCTAAGCTACTAACGGGCCGGGCCGACAGCCGATCTGGTGTTGCTCCGGCTTCCAGCTGACCAGCAAATGGCTCTTTGAGCCTGTAGCTCTGGCAGATGAACACAGGAGAGAAAAACTCGTTTAATCAGGGTCGAGCAAAGGTTTTTCTCTGAAAAGTCGCTCCGGCGTTTGAAGGCCGAGCACCGAAATGGCGACACAAACAAACGTTTTCTGTCGGATCAGGGCCAATAGAGTTGATCTATTGTTCTGTTTTGTTTGTTTTAATGTGAAATTTATCGAGCGACGTTTGAAACACACCAAATTCTCTGCACCCCCCCAACTTGAGGGTGCAAACGACGGCCTCGCACAGACGCTCCATGCCCACACACATCGGACGTGTTTGATCACCGCCCCGGCTATTCCGTGTGCCGGGAATCAATGAGGCGCCGCGCCAAGGGAGGAGGGTTTGGCCCGACGAGCGCGGCGATGGCTAAAGCTGCTATTTCAAGCCAGGAAGGGGGGCCGCGGGGGGGGGGGGGAATATGCAGCTGTGTGAAAAGAACTGAGATGTGAATCAGTGTGAGATGAGCTATGAGGGCATCCTCGCTGTTTGTTTCATAATCGCTTCATTAGCCCTGATCACCACAGGGACTGTTTCGCTTTGTATTTTGTTCTTCTATTCTTCTGCTTTGCGTTCTTCTGGTTGAGAAAATGCTCCTGTTTTCGTGTGTTGGGCAAATTGTGCCATCTTCTAGAGGACTCTCAAAACACCTGCTGGGTGGGTTCCAATATGAATGTGACCAAAGCAACTTAGCTTCAAAGACGTCGCACAGCGAGTAATGTCGGCCAAGGTTCCCACTGAAGGACAGGCTCGTTACGTAGTCGCCACACACGGCCCCTTCAGTTCGCATCGCCACGACTGGAGGCCGCAGTTGGACTCTTATCAGCATCTATGGGCCGGTTTCCTCCTGCTGTCAGAACATACGCTGCTGACCTCGGGGTGGGATTGACTCTTTCGGGGGCGAAGAGACGACCACGGACACCTAAGCAGATCGCAGAACGAACGTGTGCCTTGAATTTCATGTCTAAGTGAAGAAAATCTCTTAAACCCCCCCAGTGGAATCCAATGAACCTACATGCTGAAGTAGATTTACAGTTTTAATTGTCTGTCTTTTTTAATGAAAGTATATTTTCTGGTGCAAGCAGGTCACTTTTAAGGCACATTGTTACATGTTACAAAAGCAGGGTATTGATGAATGATGAGTGACCCCTGCTGGTTCAAAGCGACACTGCAGCAAAAGGATAAAAACGTGATTTTGCTGTTTGCTTTTATCGAGGGTATGTCTGCAATTTTGATACCAACATTTCATCATGTGTCATATACTTCTCTGAGTACACGGCTTGAGCAGGCGGTTTCTGTTGTATTCTCAGTGCCTCCTGCGGACAGCGCCGTTGACAGGAAGTCAGGCACGCACCCTTTGCACACGGGCCTGATCCTCGGCATCCTCCTGGTGATTCTCGTCATGGTCGCCGGCGTGCTGGTCACTGTGTACATCTACCATCACCCGACCTCCGCGGCCAGCCTCTTCCTCATTGAGGTGAGTGCCGACGACCCCCCGCAGAGGAAATCGTTCTTTGAGAGGTTTATTCTTGACCTTAGAGAGGTAAAGTAAACAGAAGGTAATCTCACCACAGGGCCCGTTTCTTTTAGCAGTTCTGGATCTTTATAGATCAGCAGGTCTTACTCGATGGAAAGTGTACAAGAAGTGTTCTGGAAAATAAACATTTAAATATTTACAACTGCGTGACAACGAGGCAAATTCATCTGAGGAAGATCGGGAGAAAGCTCCAACAGAGCGAATTGAATAAGAAAATATCCATATAATTTATGGACCTGTAGGATGATAATAGGTAGTTCAGAAAAAAATCCTCTTTTTTTTGCTTTTTTTTTTTAATTTATTTTTAAACATATTGTGTTGCCTGACTAACAGACTCTCAGTACAATTTATTATATTCAGGATTTGACTGCACCCTAAACAGAAAAGATTTATTACGTGAGGAATGTGTACAAATTGCTTTTAGTTTAGTCATTTTTCACATTCAACATTTTCACAACAGCAAGAAAAGCTACAAACAACATTCACTCAGCTTCTCATCCTTCAACTCCTAACTTGTAACGGTACACAGTCCTTAATAAATCAACGTGAATATACGGAGCATTAGTGCTGTTTGGAGAGAAACATCTTCTAAATCACACGTCCCCCCCCCCCCCGTGCAGAGACGCCCGAGCAGGTGGCCCGCCATGAAGTTCCGCCGCGGGTCGGGACACCCGGCCTACGCAGAGGTGGAGCCAGTGGGCCACGAGAAGGACGGCTTCATCGAGTCCGAGCAGTGCTGAGGGCGAGGAGGGGGCGTCCGCATCACAACCCCCCCTCCCCATCACCCCCACCCTCTACCCCCCCCCCCCCCCCCCCCCCACCACCACCACCCCCCACACTCCTGAGCCGGACCTCCTACCAGGGACTCCTCCCCAGGAAACCTGCAGGATGAGCGCGCACACTGACCCGTTGAGACGATAACAGGAAGTGAGGAAAAAACGCTGAAAACTGATCCCAGCTCAGCTCATTGTTCGGATCCCGTCGGCAGAGACCTGAGCCACTGGGGACGGAGAGGGGGTGGGACGGGGGACAGCATCGAATCGGGTGCTCTCACGTTGCCATGGATACTGGTGTGGTTGAGTGGGGAAGGGGATTATACAATATATATTTTCAGAAACAGAGAGTTCCACTTTAATGTTGGTGGGGTTTTACTGTGTAGGCCTTTGTATATCCATCAGGTTTTTACTTCTTTGCCATTTTTTTTCCTTTCAGCGCGTTGTTCTCACAGGCGCTGGCACATCTGTATCCGTACAGGCCGTCCGTATTGCTTTTCCACGCCACAGCGGGCTTAATTGACTTTTCCACTGGCCGCTCCGGCAAACAAGAGACGCTGCGGCCCGAGTGACGTGACGCCGGCTGAAGTCCCGCCGCCGCGATCGATCGCAGCTGCTGCGTTGGATTAGTTTGTGGGGGTTCGCTCGTTCTCATTTACTGGAAATGGAGTCTGAGACGGTTTTTTGTTCACTGAGGTAAGTGTGTGTGTGTGTGTGTGTGTTTTCTGAATAGGTGACGGGCAAACACTATTGTTCTTATTCTTTTGATCGGTTCATTGGTTGACTCTTTACATAATGAAGCCCCTTTAATCTAAGTTGTTTCATTTTTGACATTACTGCCGTGACATTTTTTCCTTGACTTCGGTTTGCACTTTTTTTTCTTTCTTTGGACACGTGGTACTAATGCAAATTTACAAGACAGGCGCTTGTGAGTGTGCATGCTGAATATATTTCCTATTTCCTGTAATTGATTCAGTGTGTGTGTGTGACTGCAGTTTACATATGTGATCTGCTTTATAGGTGCATATATTTGAGCTGGCTCTGCACAGGTGATTCTTATTGATTTGAATCTAAAGGCATGTGGATATTGTTTGTGTGAGACTGGTATGCTTGGAGTTTTCCTTGATTTTCACTGTGCGGTTTCCTTTTCTAGTTGCCAGCATAACCGTAGGCTAGTCTGTGTTAAGTTATGGTCGACTCATCCGCGTCAAACCATTCTTGTATATACCAAACATTTGCAATTCAGGTAACTCAAACATTTGTAGGGTAGCAGTGTAGTATACAGGAAAAAAGTACTTTTTATTTTTTATGAGTGGCCTTTATTTCTCTACTTTTTTACTTAAATGTGAATACCGTTCAATCATTACTGTCACCAATCAAAATCCAAACATTCACTTTTATATAGTATCTCAAGACAAAATCATGCTTTCGCACCAATGATTATAAACTGAATTAAGATCAGCATCCTGGAATTCTACTGAAAAATAAAACGTGCAATAACACACCCATCCAGTGTGACACCGTAAATACAAACAACTAACAATCATTTTATCTCATTTAAATTCCCACCTTGTCCTCATCACATTGAGACCAAAGACGGAACAGAATCATGCCTTCGAGTGTTTACCTCCACGTCCCGACCTCCTCCGCAACCACACAACCACCCACACGCCCTCATCACAGCTGAGCCGTACTGATTAGTGTTGTTGTCGCTGCCATTTACAAAAGAACAATGATTCTGCACACTGCAGACAGCCCTCTAAACCCCGCCCCCTAAATCTGATTGTCCAATTGTAGCTCAGCAACCTGCGCCTACACATTTAAGCTTGCCTTGAGATTAAGTTAACTCCAGTTAAATTAAACTGGAGTAGCGACATTAATTAGGGGGCGTGGTTTAGGCAACCACTGGTGTATTTCATCTCTCGACACGCTCACCCAAAGATGCACACGGGATTCATGCACAAATACCAAATCAAGGACTGACGGGTTGTTTGTCCTTAACAACCACTCTGAGATACAACGAGGTCTCATTGGTATTGACTGCAGAGTTCAAACTCCATCCAAAAAGCCCTTTTATGGCTCCTCGTAACTTCTTTCATCATCGGCGTTTAAAAAGCAGACATTTAAACAGGCTTCTTCATGCATACACACCCTTCCTCTAATGTTGGTCAAATGAACCCCCGCGGAGAAAAGTCCCTTTCAAGCGCTTGGCACATCTGCTACACACCCTGAATATGATTGTAAAACCGCGGATTAGGAGCCGTATCTCGGCCCAGCGAGCTTCAAACTTCAGACAGTTTTTTTCGTCGCTCCGCTCGTTCGAGCAGCAGCTGCAGTAAGATAAATACTCAAAACACATGAGCAAGCGTGAGTGAAATTGATGGTATTTGTGTGTTCGTCGCCTCTGCCTGTGTTCACAGTTACACCTGTTTTATATGCACTGTCGAAATGCATTCTGGGAAAGCTTGTTTGGCTTTGACATGTCTACGCAAAAGCCTAAACGGCCTAAATGCAATCGGTTGAATTGCCACTTTCCTAACTATGTTATTTTAGATGGCGAGCGGCGTTGAGATATGTATGAATCTCTGACAGATCCGGAGCTAAATATGAACAAACAAGAACTGTGACCTTGTTTTATCTCATCATGACTCCAAATCACACGCTATCATTGCTCCCCGTCTGCAGTTTCTGTAACTACTGTTGTTTTGATTACATTTGAAATAATAAACAATGTTGTTGAAAACAAAGACATCCTCTGAATATTGCTGCTGGAGTCTGCAAAAGTTGCCGTGTGTAGTTTCTTGTTTTTTTCATTTTGAGTGTATATTCAGCTGTATTTCCACAGCAAATAAATTCATTACAACCACTTCCATGGTTCCATTAATCCGTATTAGTCTGAATATGCATTCAAATAACTGTGAGGCAACTGAAATGCGTTGTTCTACCATCATAATGCATACCAAAAAATTAAAATAAAATCTCTGTCATGACCCTGGCTTCCTTTTCCCTCCTTGTCCCCTGTCTCCCTCTTGTGGTACTCTCAGGCAAACACCCCCTGCCCTTGCTCTCTCTCTCCCCTCATTATCCCTCACAGCTGATTCCCCTCGTCCTCATCATTGTCTCACCTGAAACCTCTTCCACCTGATTTTGCCTGCTTCTTATTCCCTCCCTCTAGCCTTGTCTTGTTGTCGGATTATTCCATGAATGTAGGCACACGCGTCAGCACTCGTCTCGTCCTGTCTTGCCCTGCACCTTCACCGTCCGCGTATTTGTGACTGTGCCTTTCCAGAGTCCCCGACCGGCGCGCTCCCCCGGCAGCTCATCTGCTTTCACCTCTCTGCTGGATCCGGCTGGTAGGGAGCACCCCGGGATCCCCGAACGCTGTCCTCACGGGAGTAATCCTTATCCCCCTAAGTTCCTGATTTCCCCTGTCTGCTTTTGTTATGTTTCCGGCCAACGCCAGAGGACTTTGAGTTTATTCATTATTGAGGACTGTTTTTCCTTTTGACCATTAAAAGACTCTTTACCGCATCTCGCTCCTGGTTTCCCATCATTCCTACGTAACAGAATAATCCGACCAGAAGATGGACCAGGCGAGTGGCAATCATCTCCACCAGGCCGTCGAACTTCAGGGAGCCCTCTTGGGCAAACACGAAGAGGACCTATCTTCCGCAAGACGGACCATTGACTCCCTGACCGCCCAGATCTTGGACCTCACCCAGCAGTTCCACCTCCATCGCCTCGAGGCTACTGGGTCGACCGGGGCGCGCACCTCATCTGAGCCGCGAATTAACAACCCGCCTTGCTACTCGGGTGAGCCAAAACAGTGTCGAGCTTTCCTCACCCAATGCGAGGTTGTTTTTTCTCTCCAGCCGTCCACTTACGCCAGGGAGAGGTCCAGAGTGGCCTACGTTATTTCCCTTCTCGACGGGCGCGCAAGAGAGTGGGCGGTGGCCAACTGGGAGGTAGAGGCAGACTGCATGTCTGAGTTTTCCCTCTTCAAGGGAGAGATGATCAGAGTTTTCGACCGGTCTGCACACGGAGATGAAGCATCCCGCCTCCTATCGACGCTGCGCCAAGGAGGAAGATCTGTTACGGACTTCTCTATTGAATTCCGCACCCTGGCCACCACTAGTGGTTGGAACGAGACGGCCCTCGTCGCCCGTTTCCTCGAGGGCCTTAACCCTGAGCTCAAGGATGAGATCCTTGCCCGTGAGGTCCCCGATGCCCTCGATGCCCTCGTCGATTTGGCTCTCCGCATAGAGAGGCGTTTCGAGACACGACGGAGGACCCGCAGGTTGGACCTTCCGCCATTTCCGGCCTCTGCAGCAGCACCCCCTCCGCAACCATCTCCTGCTGATCCTGAGCCAATGCAGCTGGGGGGGCTCCGTATATCTCCACAAGAACGACAGCGCAGGATTATGAACCGCCTGTGCATGTACTGTGCTGCGGCTGGCCATTTTGCCTCAAAGTGCCCAGTAAAAGCCACCGCTCGTCAGTAGGCGGAGGGTTGCTGACGAGCGCTACATCCGGGTCCTCTCCTTCTAAGTCCTGCACCTCTCTTCCAGTACATCTCCAGTGGCTGGGATCATCTGCCTCCTGCGCCGCATTGGTTGACTCAGGAGCAGAGGGGAACTTCATTGACGAGACTTGGGCTCTAGAACAAGGGATTCCCCTCGCAGACCTGCATGACCCCACCCCCCTGTTCGCTCTTGATGGTAGCTCCCTTCCCATGGTGCAGAGAAAGACCCTACCACTCACTCTCACTGTTTCAGGAAATCATAGAGAGACTATAGACTTCCTGATTTTCCGTTCCCCCTATACTCCGGTGGTATTAGGCCACCCATGGCTAGTCCTTCATAACCCCCAGATTAACTGGGCTAACGGCTCTGTAATCTCGTGGAAACTGTCGTGTCATGTTGATTGTCTGTCCTCTGCCGTGCCCCCTGTCTCTTCTGCTGCTGTTTTTCAGGAGGAGCCAGGTGATTTGTCAGGAGTACCGGAGGAGTATCATGATTTGCGGGAGGTGTTCAGTCGTTCCCGGGCCACTTCTCTCCCCCCTCACCGCCGGTATGACTGCAGTATAGACCTTCTCCCGGGCACAACGCCCCCGCGGGGTAGACTATACTCCTTATCCGCTCCCGAACGCGAGGCGCTCGAGAGGTACCTGTCCGACTCACTCAACGCCGGCACCATCGCTCCCTCCGCGTCCCCCGCAGGGGCCGGTTTCTTCTTCGTTAGGAAGAAAGACGGTTCGTTGCGTCCTTGCATAGACTATCGGGGCTTAAATGACATCACGGTCAAGAACCGTTACCCCTTACCACTGATGTCATCAGCTTTCGAGGTGTTGCAGGGAGCTAGATTTTTCACCAAGCTTGATTTGCGCAATGCCTACCACCTTGTGCGTATAAGGGAGGGGGACGAGTGGAAGACTGCGTTTAACACTCCCCTCGGACATTTCGAATACCGGGTTCTCCCGTTCGGCTTAGTAAACGCACCCGCGGTTTTTCAAGCCTTAATCAATGACGTCCTACGGGATATGCTTAACATCTTCGTCTTCGTCTACCTCGACGATATTTTGATCTTTTCACCATCGCTCCAGGTGCACGTCCAACAGGTTCGTCGTGTCCTCCAGCGCCTTCTAGAGAACAAACTCTATGTTAAAGCCGAGAAATGTTCTTTCCACGCCTCCTCCGTCACATTTCTGGGTTCTGTCATCTCTGCCGAGGGGATTAGTATGGACCCGGCCAAGGTTCAGGCGGTCACTGACTGGCCCGTACCAGACTCCCGTGTCGCGCTACAACGTTTTCTCGGGTTTGCGAACTTTTACCGTCGCTTTATAAGAGGTTTCAGCCAAGTCGCCGCCCCCCTTACCGCGCTAACCTCAGTCAAGTCCCGTTTCAGGTGGTCAGAGTCCGCGCAGAGGGCGTTTGATGTCCTTAGGGGCCTCTTTACTACCGCGCCCATCCTCCTCACTCCTGACTGCACTAAACAATTTATAGTTGAGGTCGACGCATCCGAGGTTGGTGTCGGGGCTATACTCTCCCAGCGCTCCGTTACTGATGGTCAGATACACCCCTGCGCGTTTTTTTCCCACCGCCTATCTCCCGCTGAGCGCAATTACGATGTCGGAAACCGCGAACTACTAGCCATTCGCCTGGCTTTAGGCGAATGGCGACAATGGCTGGAGGGAGCCCACGTACCGTTTATTGTATGGACGGACCACCGAAACTTGGAGTACATCCGGGAGGCCAAGAGACTCAACGCTCGCCAAGCCCGCTGGGCTCTATTCTTCACTCGTTTTAACTTCACCATCTCGTACCGCCCGGGGTCTAAGAACATCAAGCCGGACGCGCTATCCCGTCTCTTTGACTCCTCTCCCCCGAATACCCCGGAGGAGATTGTTCCCCCGGGTCGTGTGGTCGGCATGGTCGTCTGGGGGATTGAGAAGCTGGTTAAGCGCTCTCTTGCGCGAGCCGTAACCCCTCGGAACTGCCCTAAGGGACTCCTGTTTGTCCCCGCGTCAACGCGCCGGGCGGTCCTACTGTGGGGACACTCCTCTAAATTTGCTGCCCACCCCGGCGTTCGGGGCACCCTCGCGGTAATTCGTCAGCGCTTCTGGTGGCCCTCCGTGGAACAAGACACACGTCGGTTTATTACCTCCTGTGTCACGTGCGCGCAGACCAAGGCCGGCAATTCCCCCCCAGCCGGCCTGCTCCGTCCGTTACCCATCCCCACCCGCCCTTGGTCACATTTAGCTCTCGACTTCATCACCGGGCTTCCACCCTCGGCGGGCAACACCGTAATTCTAACTGTGGTCGATCGCTTCTCTAAGTCAGCCCATTTCGTTCCGCTCGCTAAGCTCCCCTCCGCCAAGGAGACCGCCCAGATCATGGTTGATAATGTTTTTAGGTTACACGGCCTGCCGACGGATATCGTTTCGGATAGGGGCCCCCAGTTCTCTTCCCAATTCTGGAAGGAGTTCTGCCGCCTTATTGGGGCATCCGCTAGTCTGTCGTCCGGGTTCCACCCCCAAACTAACGGCCAGGCTGAGCGAACCAATCAGATCGTCGCCCGCATCCTTCGCAGCCTCACCCATCAGAACCCCTCGTCATGGTCGCAACAACTATCCTGGGCCGAATACGCCCACAATTCCCTTCCCACCGCGAGTACCGGTCTCTCGCCCTTCCACTGCTGTTTTGGCTACCAACCTCCGCTGTTTACGTCCCAAGACTCGGATTCCAACGTCCCGTCCGTACAGTCCTTTATCAGCCGTTGCAAACGCACCTGGAGGAGAGTGCGATCGGCCCTTTGTCGAGCAGGTAGACGCATGTCAGTCGCGGCCAACAGACGCAGAATCAAGAGTCCGCGTTACACTTGTGGTCAGAGGGTTTGGTTATCCACCTCTAACTTACCTCTCCGGTCAGAGTCACGGAAATTATCGAACCGTTTCATAGGACCTTTCCGTATCACTAAGGTCATTAACCCAGTCGCAGTGAAGCTCCGTCTCCCGCCTAAGTTTCGCCGTGTCCACCCTGTGTTTCATGTCTCCTGTATCAAACCCGCCATTCGCCCCCCCCCTCGTCCTGTTCGATCGCCTAGTCTTGTCGAAGACGCTCCTGCCTACAGGGTTCGCCGTATTCTCGATGTGCGCCGCCGGGGTCGCGGTCATCAATATCTCATCGACTGGGAGGGGTACGGCCCAGAGGAGAGAAGTTGGACCCCCTCCCGGGACATCCATCCCGCACTGATCGATGACTTCCTCCGGACCCGCCGACTATCCCAGGGAGCGCCTGGGGGCGCTCATTGAGAGGGGGGGTACTGTCATGACCCTGGCTTCCTTTTCCCTCCTTGTCCCCTGTCTCCCTCTTGTGGTACTCTCAGGCAAACACCCCCTGCCCTTGCTCTCTCTCTCCCCTCATTATCCCTCACAGCTGATTCCCCTCGTCCTCATCATTGTCTCACCTGAAACCTCTTCCACCTGATTTTGCCTGCTTCTTATTCCCTCCCTCTAGCCTTGTCTTGTTGTCGGATTATTCCATGAATGTAGGCACACGCGTCAGCACTCGTCTCGTCCTGTCTTGCCCTGCACCTTCACCGTCCGCGTATTTGTGACTGTGCCTTTCCAGAGTCCCCGACCGGCGCGCTCCCCCGGCAGCTCATCTGCTTTCACCTCTCTGCTGGATCCGGCTGGTAGGGAGCACCCCGGGATCCCCGAACGCTGTCCTCACGGGAGTAATCCTTATCCCCCTAAGTTCCTGATTTCCCCTGTCTGCTTTTGTTATGTTTCCGGCCAACGCCAGAGGACTTTGAGTTTATTCATTATTGAGGACTGTTTTTCCTTTTGACCATTAAAAGACTCTTTACCGCATCTCGCTCCTGGTTTCCCATCATTCCTACGTAACAATCTCCTGTTTTGACTGTCGCTAATCATTGTGCAAGTCCATCACTTCATGTCCCCCCCAGAATCCAGTAGCATTATTTTATATTTGATATCATCTATATTTAGGATTCGGTGTATGTGAAAGTTTTTAGGCCATTTGCTGGGTTTAGGTTTAAAAGTATTCAATTCATTTAAATTTGCAAAAAAAAGTATGTGTCCACAACAATAAATGACCAATGTTGACGAATATGTATTGTGATAGAAAAATATATATTTTTTGGGCTATTGGCTTGTTGGACAGGAGACACAGATGTTCCTTCATCAGGATTAAAAATATCTCAGACATACAAGGAATTTGATTGGTGCATAACATCAGACAGTAAGACAATGGACCACAAGACAGATAAGACAACATAGTGCAAGAGGAATTAAATAATAATTCAAATAAAGGTTATTAATAAATAGACATGCACGTGTAGACGTGCACCATCATCGTCTTTGGCAGGTTGAATTTCTTTAACTGCTGAGCCTTCTTGGTGATGGAGCTGATGTTCAGCTCCCACTTGAGGTCCCGGTGGTTTTGGCTGCACCGAGTCACCAGATGGTCAGACTCCCGCCTGTAGGCGGACTCCTTCCCACCACGTAACTTTGCTACCCACTACTGATTTTCCCCGTGATTGCTTCGCCTATCCTCAGATCAAGGCCCACTGTTACAGACCGCGCAGTAGCACTTCCATAACGTTAACATGATAAGTCAAGGACAGAGTCAGCGAGTAATGAAGTGTGCAACATTAAGAACAGCGCTGCACATTTCCACCTCTAACAAGGTGTTAATGGCTGTGGCGCCCAGCCATTACGTTCCTCTAGGCCAGGTTGATTTGTATATTTTAGACAAGGTCATGACTCCCTCTGAGAATCCCTCTGCTGCTGCTGTCAACATGTGTCAAGTCACTGAGACGTGATGTTCTACCGCCATCTGGTGGTCAAGGCACAGAACAAGCTGTGGCTCTAGCTCTGTAAATGTGAGGATTTACTGCTTTTTGTCATGCATGATAAAAACATTTGCTGTTGGCTCATAAAACACGACCTCAGAAATAATACATTGGCCCTGGGAAATTAAGATGCTTACTATCCACCTGCAATGAATAAAATAAGTAAGTTGAAGCCTTATTGAGCGTTGTAGCGGTCTCTTCCATTCAAGCCAGTAGCTTTATTAGCTTTAAAGTTTATCGCCTGCAACTACAGCCGAGGTAACGCTCTTATTAACGCTTTTAATGAATGAACCGCAAAGTTAAATCAAAATACAGATTTATTTGTGCTTAAAAGAACATCAGATCATTTCTAAGGATAGGGAGGGCCAATAAGACATAGAAAAACAATAGTAATAAGACACATGTTTCAGGGCTACAGATGATACAGAAAAAGACATTGACTGTGTTACCTTCATTCATTCCTAAAGAGTAACTCCAGTAACACGTGCTGGACTTTGACAGTAACTCGATCCAAAACATTGCTACAAAGGTGGGTTATATTTTAGGTCGAGTGCTCAATAACAGTTTTCATACACGTCTGATCTTATTTTGTGTTTTGACTATTGTATATTGTATTATGCAATCGTACTGTTTTCTGACTGGTGGATTAGCGGCTCCATGTCGCTTTGAAATAATGTTAATTATCAAACCTGTTATCAAATCCATAATGCCCCACATCTGTAGCAGCGTTTAAGTGCTTATTTAAGGCGTGTTTTTCTCAGACCTGTGACTAAAATGACCAAATCATTTAACAGTGATACTGAGTTTAGGCACTGGTGTACAACAGGTCAGCAGCGAGCCGCTGTCCTGTGTCACATTTCAGTATCACACTAAATGTCAACAGACGCGTTGCTATTTGTGCACACGATGGGAGACAGTCTCATCCGAGTACACAGCTTTGGATGTCGTCTTTTACACACATCAATGCAAAAGACTTGGAACACCACCTGATTCCTCTGGCGAGCCGTCACGGTGACCTATAAACAACCGTCACAGGAGGGTCTGTCCAGGGCAGCTGATCCCATTATAGTACACAGCGACAGTTTCAGATTCTTGCATTCTGCTTGTGTCGCCTCGCTGACGTCACCGGTTCTCCACCAAGCCGGGTGTCGTACCCGGAAAGAGAAATTTAACACCAGCAGTGTTCGGTCGCCCTTTGAGGTTCGTCCTTTTTCCAGCCTGTTTACACCTCTAACGTGACCTCGGGCGGTCAGACGGGTGCTCTGTTGCACCTGTAATCACAGCCAACAGTGATGTTGTACGGGCCTGGACCCTGAACATCACCGTGGCGAGGCGGCTTCGTGGCGAGTGACAGAATGCCGGGCGCATGCTAACAGTCATTTTACCTGTCGATTCAAGAGTATAGTTTCCTGAAGCCCAAAAAACGATGACTTGCAATAGCTACCAAGTCCAAGCAACACTCTGAAACCCAAAGATATCAACTATTTACTTAATATTAATGTTTAATATTTCCCTTTCTAAATTTTTAAAATTAGTCAAACTACCAATCAATAATTTATATAGTTTCAGATTTTTCTTTCAGTTAATAAACTCGTGTTTGCAGCTCCTCATTGCAACGCATTCTTTCCTTAAATATGTCCCTGTGCCACAGTAACACAAACATATCGTTTTAAGGGAAACGATCACTGCTTTTAAGGCAACACACAAAATCAATAACGTCGAGTTCATAACTGTGCGCTAACAGAGTAACAAACGTCGCAGCGCGACAAAAGCAATTTACAGTTTGGTCACAAAAAAATGGGAATCACTGAAAAAAAGCGATTCCCCTCAACAGTCATTAAGGGAATATTAGTAACAGCTTAGTAGTGCAGTTCTGCCGTTAACATGAGACTGAGGAGTGCACACGTCGGGTTCGGGTTTGGTGACGGCCACAGCTTGTGCCGCCTCGCTTTGGGTCCAATCAAACCCCTCCCGTCACACAACCCTCTAGACATTTTACCAACAACGTCTTCAAAACCGAAGAAACAACTTCAACAGGTCAGTGTACACTTTTGACAGTGCAGAAGAAAAACAAAGAAAAGTGTGTTTATGTGGTTAAGGCCTGTGGTATCGTCACAGTGAGAATCCTAAAGAACGAACACGACTAAAATACACAGTAACATGTCTGATTCAACAAATAAATAGGTCGCACTGGCTTATACATTCACGGAAGTGTGTCAGTCACCCCTTTCCTTCTCTTGGTTGAGATGGTCCATCAGCCAAGAGGGTTCTTCTAATCTACAATAAAAACAGCATTATTAGAAAGGCTCGGTTACATGAATACAAACTCAATTCACGCTGTTTTAGAGGTATAAAATATATAAAAATAGATAAACACATAACATGTTCAGGCTCCGGTTGGACTTTGTTAGAAGCCCAAAATATGTGTGCATCACTCACTGGAAAGCGGCTCCACCTCCGTGGTTTTGGACAAACTGAGCACAGACTTCTGTTTGGGTCGAGCCCCCAGCTCCCGTCCCTCTCTAGCTGGATTTGCGTTGTCGTCCAGGGTTTTCTTCTCCACCTCCTCCGGGTTGTAGTAGCCCCCCTCCTCTGCCACTACCTTCTCCACTTTCTCCAGCAAACGCCCCACTTGGGGATCCTCCCCGAATATGCTGTTATTAATGACAAAGTACCTTCGCTTGCACTTTTCCAGCACCCACTGCAGCTCCTTGCCCTCCCTGTGAATGTACCTCTTGATGGAAATGGTCTTCAACACCTCGGCCCAGGTGAAGACCACAATGGTGTGCTTCCACACACGCTGGCCAAAGAGGCTCACGTGCTCCTCGATGCGAGCGCGATCCACCTCCGTGAACATGCCCACGGGGATGACGAGCAGGAAGGCGTGCGGGCCCGGGGGGCAAAGAGAGGCTCCCCTCACCAACTCCTCCTTGTAGGAAGGGGGCGTATCCTGGGCCGAGAACCAGCCCGGAGTGTCCACCACGGTCACCTGCCGCTCCTGCACCTCCGTCTGTCTCTTCACGCAGAACTCGGCGGCCCGCTCCAGGTGAAACTCCTCTCGGCCTATGATGGTGTTTCCGGTCAGGCTCTTCCCGGGCCACCTCCAGCCCAGCACCACCAGGCGGACTTCCGGCAGGCGGGGAGCCGCCTCGGCTGCCGGTGCTGCCGCCCTCCTGGTCTTCTCTTCTGGTCCACGAGCATCCCGGTCTGTGGCACGTTACATGGATATATTTCAGTGTCAATAAAGGTTACTACTGTCAGTAGTCTATGAACATACAAAGTATTTTTTGTTATCAAAAATGTTTTTGCTATCAAAAAGAAGACCGGAAGCCGGAACGTAGCTTTCCAATCACGTAACGTTTATGACGCCTACGACTATGACGCACTAAAAGACAATACAGGCAATCAACTTAACGTTACTAACAGCGTAATAAGACACGGAAGTAGGTGCAATATGTATTTCTTCGTCGTGAGATAAAAACGTGTTACGTGTCACAATCCGGTTTATGAGGTGATGTTCGGCGTACTAACAGTTTGCTAACTTGGCGCTAATTTTAATAGCCACAACACATTTGAAAACTGACGCCAACATTTAGTTAACTTCTTAACAATAAAGTAACTGGCTCACCTTCCGTGTGAAGTGCTTTACTCGGCTCCATACTTTGTCTTGATCCTGGTTGAGGTTTTATTCAGGTATTATTTGTCTTTCGGAGGCTAGTTGGCCGGACTGAACACTTCCTTATACCTGCTGACAAAAGTCTGACGCGAACCGGAGCGCAAAGGCGTTTCCGTCCGTTACATCTTTCAGAATAAAAGCCTAACGGATGTGAAATAACAAAACTAAACGTGGAATTTAACAATTACACTATATGAAGTGAACTGAAACACCAAGTATCTAAAGTACTATACTGAACCAACTATACTGGGATATATGAATGTTTAAATACACATCAACCCATATGTGTAGGTATCATTTGTGAGACAAATATAATCTGAAGTCTATGTAAATAAATATTAGAAATAAAATAAGAGAATATAGGATACTGATTTATTATTGAATGTCTAATTAAGTAATCAAGAAAAAAATATATTTACAGGATTAATACTAATCAGACTTTATTTACAGCCAGCACAGTTAGGCTTTCTCTTATATTTTAGTTGAAAACATCACGTCATATCCATGTAGTTCTTCATTAGTGCTATGAAAGATGTGCATTATGTACATGCAAAGTAAGAAGGATCAATGTAAAGACAGGGAGATATAGTTTGTTGATTTCCACACTTCTTGATGGATATGACCTATGCAGTGACATGACAAGTCGACAGGCAGAAAGCTTATTTTTAAAACAGTAGATGCTCTTCATTTTCCCGAATAAAAAAAACAAAACGTATTATCTTGAGAGATGAATCTGGCAGAGTACATTACGGCTGATTTAATGTACTTAAGTTGCCCATGATTCCAGCATACGCATGTCGTCTTCATCTTCAACCCTTTTCTTGGTTGCTGCAAAAAGAAAGAAACAGTTAATAAGTGTGCGATTTAATTCTTATGGAACATTAATCAGGGTAAGCCTGCAACTAAATATTAATATAGGCATCCATTTCCCCCGTCGATTTGTTTTGAAAATAAAGAGCTCAACGTCATCACGTAATGCTTGTGTAGTATCTCGACTGCAGTATTTAGACGTCCAATACAGTGTTGCATTTACTTGCGCGCTGAGCGGGTTTCGCTGAAGGCAGCTTGGAGCTGGGCACGCTGGGGAGTCCACCCATACTCTTCATATTGTTCTCCAACTCCTCCTGTTCCAGCTCTGCCAGCTCTGCCAGCAGCTCATCCTAAGAAAACACACAACACAGGTGTGTTGTCATGTGCATTTTTGTAATACAAGAAATAGTTTAGGAGGCGTCATACTGAAATGCATATTTAAAAATATACGTTCAAAACAAAGTGGAGGATGGATACAATGGTAAAAAGTAAAAGTAAAAATATATCTACATCGTCGAATGCCTCGCCGAAGGGTCCGGAGATTGCCTCGCTGATTTCTCGGGCCACGTCCTGTTGCTCTGTGATGTCCTGCATCAGATCATCTATCTTGCCAATGTCCCTGAAAATAAGAGAAGATGGAGATAAAAAGGGTTTGGATTGCACAGGATTATCTACCCTGTATATGTATTAATAATTCACCCAATGCGATTTTGATGTGATTTGATTTTTTGGGGGGATAATCTAATCTCCATTCTAACGGACGGTCTTACATGTTGTCGTGGACCTTCTTCATGGCGCTGGCGGCAAAGCCCATGTTCTTCAGGACCTCTGTGTTGGTGTGAGAGTTCTCCAGAGCTTCTCTCTGAAACTCGATGGTGGAGAGCGTGCCATCAATCTGCGTGAGCTGCTGCTCCAAGCGCTTCTTCCTCTTCAGGGCCTGCAGGGCAGCTAATAAAGACCCACGCTACCGTTCATTGTTGTGATTTGACACCTTTGCTCTCCTATCAGCTATTTTGCACAGAACGGTCTAATCTGGTCCTGTGACCTCATACAATGGATAACAATGTTCTACTCCCTTTGTCTACTGAGGGAAAAAAAACGTTTGTGCACCCGGAGATGAACTTATAGTCTAATAATAATATCTAATTCATTTTAGGTCATAGGTCACGTCAGTTGTTACAAACCTGTTATACTTAAACTAAAAAAATGTCCTGTGGGTTAATTGTCGTTCTGGGTGGTATGTGTGGCCTTGAGCTTTGGGTACTTCGTTGTTTTTAACCCTTTGTTGATACAGTAACACATTCCATTGGCAAAGGTTCGCAATAGTCGCTCAATAACCAGCGCGCATAATAAAAGGCAAATAAAAACAGGCGCACGGATATTCTCGGATTCGGATAAATCCTACCTCGCTTGTTTTTCGTGCCATTCTTCTTGGCTATCATTAGTTCCTGCTCTATCTTCTTCTCCAGGTAGTCTTGTTTCTTCGTCAACATTTCTTCCGTTTCCCGGAGTTTGTGAATGGCCTCTTGGGCCGAAGGTCCTCCCCGCGACCGGTGGTGTTTGGATGAGCTCGACGAGCCGGAGCTCCCCTTGAATAACTTTGCGATTTTGCTCATTTTTCTTTTGTTTCTCGGCAGCTTTTGCTGTAAACCGCGCGGAGGTAGCTGAGGTGTTCGCTCCGCCAGGTTCAGTGTTCCTGCTTCACAATGTTTTCACGGGCGTGTGTGTGTGTGACGAGCAGACTTTCCAGCTCGACGGCTTTTCGCTTTCAATTCAAACCAGCCAGTGAACGCACCTTTCGCCGCACCTTTCATCATTACCTGAGTGACGTCACGTTAGTGACACCCGACACCTTCCACTTTTTTTTTTTACACCGAGCTGTTAGTTTTCAATGTAAATAAAAAACGCACCACCATTTAATCAAAAGTTAACCACACATATCAACTAATTTATTTCAATGAGGAAACTAAATTACAACTTTCTTTTAAAATAATGGGGGAAAAAAGCCTGCGTCACGTGGTTTCACTGCCGGGTTCATAGTTCGTGTTGACACCCGCAGACTCCCGGCGACGTAATGGCTGAAATAGACATTGGGAAGCATTGCCAGATCGATTCTTGCTGTCAGAAAGGTCCGTGTCATCGCCTACAGAATACCAAAAAGAAAAGATGTTGACCTGTGGCATTCTTCTGCCATATGCGTTGTTAGGAAACACACCGAGCGATTCTTTAGCTTTGTTAGCCTGTCGGCTAGCTAGCTAGCTAGCTAGCTAGCTGGCTTCACTATTACATAGCTCGCTACTGTAGCCATCCAGCTAGCACCAGGGTAAATCGTTATAACCATGGTCGGACATCAATCCCCGGTTATTATACAAAATAAAAATGGATGTATATAAGACTATTTGTTACAAAGCAGTTGTGTTTGTCTCTCTGCAAAGTTACGCAGCACTAGTATTATACTCACACCTCACCACCAATATCTTCTGCTCAATAAGTAAATTAGTCTAACTTATTTTTTTGTCACCTTGTTCTTCATATAGATTTCCTTCCATTTGTCTGTGACCTGTGCAGTGGGGTTTTCTGGTAAGATTTCACCAAATCCCAGTGGAAAGCGAGGTGCCAATTTAGAGGAAGAACTTTACTCTGGTCTAAAGTGATGAATTCTGTATTTCAGATTGTAAAAAAAGTATGACTTGCCTAAATACTTTTATATATTGGTCATAATTATTTAACAGTCCAATGCAAACCACGCATATCCAACAGATTTGTTTATTTAATCTGTAAAATGAGTTCTGTTTGTTTCTTACAGCCTTGAGCACAGAAGCAGAGAGGCCCATTCATGTTCAGAGGTGCACTGCGTCTTTTGATTACATATTCCTAATAATATTATTTGATAGATTATCAAAGGAACATTTTGTTTAGTTACTTTGGTACTAGCTGGGTTGTTCTCATATTTCCTGTTGCTTCTTCCAGGAGCCAGTTAAAAGGGTATCCCAGAATACTGTGGGGAGCAGCACAAGTTTCCCGTGCTCATTTCAAGACTGCACGGGAAAAGAACTGTTGCCAGTGATTTGTTCGCAGTGCGGAAAACATTTCTGTTTGGCGTGAGTTTACAGTTAATTCCCCTTTTCCTGATCCTCTTTTCATGTAAAACAAAATAACTGATGATGATCTGTGCAGGGCACATGCAGAGGAAAAGTCACGGGAAATGGTTTAATACAATATATCACTATTTTATGAATGCTTTTATAATGAAGTTCCATTTTTCTCTTGTTCTACTTACAGCCATCGTCATCAAGATGATCACAAGTGTGAGAAGTTGGAAGTCCAAAAGCCTCGGATGGCCGCCACCAAAGAGTTGGTGCAAAAGATTGTTGGTTAGTTACAACGCAGTACGTCACCGGTGGTTTCCATGACGACAAGGTTTCCTCTGTGGTTCCTTAATTGTCCACATGGGATCAGTATTAAACGCACCGCTCTCGTCTTTGCAACAACTAATGCACATCTGCTTGTATTCTTCAACCTACTGACGTTTGAATTGTGTTTGTATTACTCTCTTTGGGATACTCAGAGTCCAAGGACATATCTAAGAGTAAAGGACGCAAGGGAGCAAAGAACAGTGCAACTGCAGCTAAGGTAGCATTAATGAAACTGAAGCTGCATGCTGCAGGAGACAAGGCGCTGCCACAGGTACAATCCTATTCTATGAATTAATAGCAGTGTGATAATAACTTTTCATATTAATATTATCCTCAATTTAACCCCTATGTGTTATTTGGCGTTGATTACTTTATCCAACTGAGTAGTACTTTTTTTGGCTTTCCAGACAGAGCGAACCTATTTTCAGGTTTATCTTCCTAAAGAGTCCAAAGACTCCAGCCAACCCATGTTCTTCTGTTCCAAATGGAGTGTGGGGAAAGTGGTGGATTATGCTGCCTCGTTAGCTGGCCTCAAGAACAACAACAATGTTCTGACAGCTAAGGTAAAACATCAGTCAGTTATCTGGTCTGTTTCCCTCGTTTCTTAGGTTCCCATTTCACGTCTTCTCCATAGCTTCCACTTAAAATATGATCAAAAAGACGATTTTCAACACCAAAGCTCAAAAAGAGTTCCGTCCTTGACTACACACAGATCATGTAGGACATATACTATATGCACTGCTGGTGTGGGCAACATGAGAAGAAGTCATGTTTTCTTCCATGTGTAATTCATTTAAAAGAAATACTTATGATAACATTCATGAAAAAAAAAGCAAAGAACAGTACATATGTATGTAATAAAACAGCATTGCTCTCTCCTCTCGTAGAAGCTGCGGTTATGTCACCCTCAGACAGGTGAGGCTTTCCGGATGGACGACGCGCTGCTCTCGCTGCTGGCTCACCAGGTTTCTCCCCTGTACAACGGGGGTAATGTGATCTTAGAATACCTGGACAACGAGGGCTCGGGCCTCGAGAATGTTACTGACTACATCACACAGACATGACAATGCAAATGGGTTGTAGTTGGTTTTATCTGTATTGTTTTAGTATTTCTGTCAATAAATTCTATTTACTACAAGTTTGGATAACTTTCATTGGATAACTTTTGCAAGCAACATACGTACAGATATAAAAGGAGTTTATTATTCAAAACAATGTTTAAGGGACTTTAAATGATGCTTATCGACCCAGACATGACAATGCAAATGGGTTGTAGTTGGTTTTATCTTTATTGATTTAGTTTTTCTCTCAATAAATTCTATTTACTACAAGTTTGGATAACTTTCATTTGATAAGCAATGTACGTACAGATATAAAAGGTGTTTATCTCGTTTAAATGAATGTTTGGGGGACATTCACAACTGCTTATCGACCCAGGTGGGACTTGAACCCACAATCCCCAGCTCCGGAGGCTGATGCCTTATCCATTAGGCCACTGGGCCGTTGATGTAAGTTCCATTATTAACTAATTAGAATCTATATCGGTTACCCCACTAACTGAAACTGCGTGAAAAACACTGCTTAATTAAACATAGTTTAAATCCACCAACACATTTTGTGAAAATTGGTTAATTGCAATATGTTTTACAATACAATAATCGAAGTAAGACATCACATTTGCACATGCAAACAACACATGCAAATGATTTGATATCAGTACAAACACAATACATATTTGATATTTGTGTGCAAAGACGATAGTGGACGATATGATAATAAAAAGTATATAGATACAGATCCAGTCGAGGAAATATATATGACGTGTTTTATGCAGAAATATGCTGAATTTGCTATTCCTGCTTCAGCTGATGCGTTGCGATAAACAGTCAAGACATTTGACACAGTTCCAGTCTGAGAATTGACCGAGCAAGATTCAACCAATCACATTCGTTGTCTTCGGAATGAGCAACCAATCACGAGGGGGCATTTGTAAAAGTAGGCGTTGATATTACCCAGGCGTATATATACGAAAAGGGGCTCGGTTGCCATACAGTGGATCCCGTTGTTTTCATGAGAGTAGTTGTGTTGTTGACATAATCGACGATTTGAAGAAAAAAAAACTCGACCCGTTACGCTGAAGTATTGAGATTAGGGAGCTCGTCAGTTGCTTCTACTCTGATCGAGTCGCTTGAATAAAAAAGGCGACTTGATTTAGCCAGCACGAGCCTCTTTGTGAAATCAGGGCGAAAGGGATGCCGCTGCAGACGGACTCCGACGGACGCCAACAGCCTTTGGATTTAATCTCATCGCATTTAATCGGGAAGAGCAGTTTCTCTATAAATTTAAAAGGCCTCAGAATAACGCATCCTCGACCGAGTGCTTTTGTAAAATGCTTAAACTCGACTGCGAATTAATAGCGCGGCTGTGAAGTGAAGTGACGGGAAGCGGTAGCACAGTTAGCGCGCTAACGGCCAGCTAGCGTTAGCTGTTCGTCAACAAAGCGGGGCTCGCTAATCTCTTTGCGTCACAGCGGGACCGTGTGTGTGAAGAAGAAGAGGAAGAAGAGTTTCCACGGGTTTAACTTGTTTAACACCCACTGCATTCTGCCCGTGTGCTGAAACACAATTCTCGGTGAGTTTCCTTTTTGCCGTAACGTCGAAGAACTGAACCAGGAAGACGATTTGTCAACTTGTATCGAGCAGGGTGGGGGAGGGGCGGTGGCGCTATGACCTATGCGCGTGACCTCTAGGGGGCGCACACATATTTATCATTAAATGGACATCTGTTTCATGTTGATATATTTTTGTTTACTGGCGTGGACATCTGCGTTGTTAGGAGTCAACTGTGCATGGCAACCATTACCACGGTACCGTTAAAATATAATTTTTATATACGCACGCGGGTGCAAATGCACAAGTTGGTGCGTACACGTTTGCTCACTGCTGTTGACTCTATGCGACGGTTGACTAACTTTATGCTCTTTTTTTAAATTTATTTTTTAGACCGAACACAATGAAACTGTTGGAAAGCTCCAGCTTTGAAGCCCTCGGGTCTCGGCTGTGTGTTGAAACCGGGGAGTCTCGCATTCTTGGCAGGTAAGGACAGTAATCTATAATGTACCCATGTAATAAACAAACAGAATGTGTTGTCTGTGGGTTATAAAACATGTAATATATATATTGTATAATAAACATGTCATTTAGCTGACTTATCCAAAGCGACTTACAATAAGTGCACTTCAACCATAAGGATACAAACTCAGAAGAACAAGAAAGCTGATTATTGAAGTACAATTTAAGTGCTACAATTATTTAGTCACGGTCTAATTTAGGTCTACAAGCGCCCACTACAAATTCAAGTAGGATATTTGGACTTTTAAATATTATTTTGACACCCACTTGTTTGCATCACCCCAAAACAAGAGCCCCTGCAGTCAACCTTGACTGAAGTTTTCCATACACATTAGAAAACAATGTCTGCAGTGATGTCATGCACCACGGCTGAAGCGTGTGGGGGGGGGTCACGCGTTTACAGCCTGCGTGGTAAGTTAATAGATAGCCAGCGGTGCCCCTTTACGACATGCGGGTTATCTAAGGCCTTGGCCGCTGGGTGGTGGAGTTATGCAGCGCGGGGCTTTCTGTGTGGGCGGCGAGACCGAGCCTCTGTGCCGGCTGCAGATGCACCGACATGGTGTCCGCTCGCACCGCTCCGTGGCTATTTGGAGACTGTTGTGAAGGGTGTCGTTGGGGGACACATGAAGACGTTCGATGACACCGCATCGCAGCTGACAGAGCTGCTGGTGTTGACGGTTGCTTGGTGGATTACCGAGGCAGCAGGAGTCACAAGCTGCAGGATTTATCTAAAAATGTAACCACACTTCCAGGAGATGAACATTTTTTTATTTATTTTTTATGATTTTGAATCAAAAACAACCCAGCTGGTGTTTGGTGCTGAAATATAACATAACAGTGTCCACTAATCACTAAATACAGATGTTAACGCTGAGGTCTAAAATAACCATCAGTCACTCCCCTTTGGCGGCAGGTCAGCTGTGTCGTGGGTGGAAAACCGCGGCAGTTGTTGCCACCGTGGTATGTGCTGCCACCCCAAATGTCCCTATAATTAAGCTGGCAAGGCCAGTGAGGGTCTTTCGTTGCATAACCCCCCCCCCCCCCTCTCTTGCGTAACCCATAGGTGGGAGGAGGCAAAATAAACAACTGCACACACACACACACACCGGTCGGCTCCACTTTCATATCTGTGTACGTTGGCGTCTGAATCTTTTTGCCCAGACTTGTAGAGCTCTTTGAGCAAAAGGTTTTTATTTGCCCGCAAGGGGGAATGTTTTTATCATTTCAGTACCACATTAAAACTAAGGCTTTTTATTTTTTGACAGCGCACAGATGTATGGCAGACCACATTATTGTTGGTTTTCTATGATACTGCAGTATTATGTTTATAGTGCACCTGATTGGCCATGACTATTGTGCACTAGATGACTATTGTGCACTCTGTATTATTCATGTTGTTGTTGTTGTTTTTTCCCCCTGCAGGATGGAGAGCTACTCCTGTAAGATGGCAGGCGATGATAAGCATATGTTCAAGCAGTTCTGCCAGGAGGGGGAGCCACATGTCCTGGAGGCCCTCTCTCCCCCTCAGTCCACCAGCGCCACCAGCCCTTCACAGTGAGCCCTGCAGTCCTCGATGGACACCGGAGCCGCTAATCGGCAGTCGCATCGGTTTATTCATTACCATCTCTTTCTTCTTCTGTCCAGGCTGGGTAAGAGCAGCGAGGACGCGGAGAACCCCTTAAGTGACAAGTGTTGCAGGAAGACTCTTTTCTACCTCATCACCACGCTCAACGAGTCCTTCAGACCGGACTACGACTTCAGCGCGGCACGAGCCCACGAGTTCAGCCGGGAGCCCAGCCTCAACTGGGTCAGTGTGCTGCTCTGTGGCAGTCTCGGCCTTCTCTGGGGCGGCGGGGAGGTGTGGCATGTTTTTTTATTAAAAAGAATTCCCCGGACTACGACCTCTCTCCAGGTGGCGAATGCGGTGAACAGCAGCCTGTTCTCGGCCGTGGGAGAGGAGTTCAACTCTCTGGGGCCGGAGCTGTGGAACGCCATCGACCAGGAGATCAACCTGCAGGGCTGTGACATCTACAGGTGGGCGTGTGCATGAGCACAAACGGGCACGGGGGGGGGCAGATCCTCTGGTTTGTCCATTTCTAATCTCACGTTTTGGGTTCTTAGCTACAACCCTGATCTGGACTCTGACCCTTTTGGCGAAGAGGGGAGCCTGTGGTCCTTCAACTACTTCTTCTACAACAAGAAGCTGAAGAGGATCGTGTTCTTCACATGTCGCTCCGTCAGGTCAGCAGCCGCAGCACACTGATCGCAGAGGACTAAATGTAGGATCACAATATACACATGACGCAATTAGTAGTTTATAGAATTCAGCACGTTGGGTCAAAGCATTTAACAGATGAAAGTGTTGGAAGTAGGGGTGCACCGATCGGATATCTGACTAAATAGCTAGATCGGGGATCGGGAAAAATGAACCGATCCACGGGCCGATCCACGTTTTCTTTTTTTTCTCCTCGTCGCAGCCGGACCTACGTCATTCGTCAGCTTCACGTGCGTCGCGCATGCTAAAAGCTACATGGAGCAAGCCCCAGAGAGTCGGCTGTGTGGAGATATTTACCGCTTGCCACGCCAGCTAGTTCGTTGGCTGTTTGCATTGTCTGCAAACTAAATGTTTCGAGGGGAGGTGGTATCACGGCAAGGTACAATACTACCAATTTAATCAAGCACATCCAGAAACATCATGCTAAGGAGCACGCTGAATTCCTGCAGCTCAGCAAAAAAAAAAGGAGCAGACAATACAGCCCAGCAAACTTTGAAGGATGCATTTCAAAGACGCGAAAAGTTTCTGAAGGAAAACTTTAAAGCTTCGCCAATTACACAGAAGGTTGTCGAATTCATTGTTTTAGATGCTCAACCAATGTCAGTTATTGAAGATGAGGGCTTCCGTCGCCTACTGGAACACTTAGAGCCGAGGTACTCTCTTCCATCACGCAAGTATTTTTCCGATGCCGCACTGCCAGAACTGTACAAAGAAGTTTGCGAACACGTCTCGAAAGAGATAAAGGCTATGAGCTTTACTACCGATATATGGAGCTCTGCTGTGTGTCCAATGTCGCTTTTGAGTTTAACGGTACACTGGTTGGACTCGAGCTGTACACCACACGGTGCAATGCAACACACCAGCGATATCGGAACGGTATCAGGTATCGACAGATCCACAAAGCCCAGCGATCGGTATCGGGACTGAAAAAGTCGGATCGGTGCACCCCTAGTTGGAAGTACTGACTTATTGAAGCTGTACACCCGTTTCCACGAGATTACAGAGGTTTAATCCAACAAAAGTAGTGCGCACATCTGAGGGTGTTAAGATATTTCCTACCCGCAGCGTCTTGAGTGGCTACGGCCGCGATTGTCTGGACAATGAGCTGGACATGGAGCTGGATGACGAGGAGGAAATGGACGGCTTCACCGAGGACAGGTTGGATTATTGATTATTATTTCCATGGAGGCGATGATTCACTAGTGGTACAGATTGCTGGTGACAATGCAGTTCTTCTGTGATGGAAGACGCTATTAATTTATGATTTCCTCTCCCCTCAGGGCCCCCAGAGCTCTGTGCGTGTGAATCTCGCCGACGGACGCCTCGGCCAATGAGCATCTGAGCGTTTCATCCTCCTCGTATTTGTGTTTTTCACCCATCGTACTTTTCAAAAAAAAATTTGCTGCCTCATCCAAAAGTCATTTCACGCTTTAGACCAACGCATGTTTGAAGCCTTCTCTTCTGATTTGTATTTTGTGACGCTTTGTTCCAAGCCCATACAGCACACACAAACAAATACACACACACAAGCTCCTCTACACCTGCCACGTTTCCAAAGAGACCCTTCACGGACACTTTTGTGGAAGGTCTTCCAAAGGATGAGTGGCCAACAAAGACTGCAGGCGAGCGGAGTTTCTTTCAAATGAGAAACCACCAGCAAGGGAAACAGACAGTTTAAGATTGCTGGTGTTCCTACCTGAGAAGGGGCTGGGCTGTTTCCATGGAAACCTAGTTAAGACGGACGGACGGACTGACTGCCAGCGGAGAAGTCATCTGTTGGTTCAGTTTGCTATTTGTGTGTTTGTTGCTTTTGGTTTTTACGCGTGACAGTGATGTAACTGTGAACCCTCTTTTTGAGCACTGAGTTTTAATCTGAAAAATGCTGCATTTGTAACTGAAACTTGTTATTGAATCATATTAATACGACAGCTCATCTGTACTTTAGACCGTAGGGCAAGAAGACTAGCCACCTTGGTTGTAGCCTAGACAAGTTTTGATAAACGTCACATTGTTTCACTTACTATACAGTTCTATTCATTTTATGCCGTCTAAATTGAGTATGTTTTCACTCTGTTTAATCCCTCTAAACCCGTGTTGTCAGTGTTTCTATTTGCTTATTACCTCAGTGCAAAGGCTTCTTTGAAAAACGAATGTATAATACAATTTAGATGAGAAAATATTAGAGAAAATTGGTTTAATGTACTTATTTTTGTAGATATTAAGCTCCTTTTACGTTCCTTACAAGTGGTTAGGAGTCTTCTTGACTACGCTGTGCTTGATTTATTTGGCAAATACATTGCAGATGAGAATAAACTGTTTGAATCCTTCTTTGCTTGGATCTCTTAACTATATAATCTAAATTGTTTTAACATACTATGTTATGTTGTTGAAGCAGGCATTATGAATTCATCTGTCTGAATCCATTCATTAAAAAGTGCAACTATCAAAGAATAAGAACAAAGACTACGGTAAAATGTCTTCTGCTGGTTCGTTCCTTTTGCCGTTTGATTGCAGTTGTAAACAAACCGGGTGTATTTAAATCACACCAAGCTTCAAATCTGCACTGGATCAATAAACAATGTAATTAAACGTCGAGGACTTTTCTTTTATTGAAAACAAAAACAGACAGCACACTGAAACCAGTTTGCTTTGTGAGATCACGGTCCCTTGCCATAAAGTATAGAGACCCCCCCCCGACCCAGATGGACACCATCTTCTTCACCCCCGTTCTGATTCAGACTCCATCAGTCGGTAGACCTGGTTTCCAAGTTCCTAATAGGGAAACAAAAGGTAATAAATCCCAGGCCGACGCTCACAGCAACCCGGTGAAGGCCGAGGATCGACAGGGAGGATCATCGTAGTGCTGATAAACGTCTGACGAACAAGCTCCCCGTCGCCGTGCGGCCTCGCTTTGATGGCGGCTCATTCAGAGCCTTTTGTTTTAAAAGTACAAAATGTTCACAGGGAAACACGGGTCCAAATGGCTGCAGAGTTAATGAAACGTTCATATGAGGATGCAGAGGATCCGTCTGCAGAGCACCAACGGTCACATGTTAATACGCCGGAACAAAACAAGCACAAAAAAAATAAATGGAAATCATAATGCATATTTGTAAATGTTTATAATCCTGTTATCAAAGTGAGCGTTTAAAGTAAATGGCTAAAGGGTCAGCTTTGATTAAAAGTCTGCATGACAACCCTCCGGCTCAATTACAAAACAAGTAACAGACTCAAAGTTAATAAGCGAGGGAGATGGATATTTGACCACATTTTAATACGGCACCTAGTGTTTCTAGTGTGACAGTTGACTGCCGACACCAAAGCTTATGAAACTGAAATCATGCGTAACATTAAATGAAAAAAAACAAAAAAACAAAAAACGAGAACATTATTCCGAAAAGAACCTTGTGCCACCATTCCCATCAAAAAAAGGTTCCGAAATACTGCTTGTAATCCCTTTGCTCACCTTGTTAATGACCAAAGTTATATAGAGGCAATGAGAACACAAATAACAGCGCTGCACCAACGTGATGTTTGTGGCGTTCCCTTGATATGAGGCGACGCGGCATGATGTGCGTGCGTGTGTGTGTGTAGTGTAAATCACGCCCAGTGCAGCCCTGCTGTGCACACTGCTACTAATGCTCCTAGCTCGCTGAAATGACTCCTCCTCCACTGCTGTAAAAGGAACGTCCGGCAGCAGGTGACCAGGTCAGTCCGTTGGTTCTGCTCCATTCGGGAGAAGCACCAGCTCCACTCGGCTCAGCCTCGGGCCGTCTCCACGGGCCAAAGTCCCAGTTTATCATTAAAAATTCAAATTAAAAGTACAAATAAGCCAAGAAGCTGTTGTTGCCACCGGGTGGGTGGTGCAGGTAGTCAGGCTATTGGCGGCTGGGGGCGGGGCTATCTGAGGCCGGCCCTCGATGTCATCCACTCAAGGCCCTGGCATAGACTACACAAAACAAAGACGGGTCAGCAGATGAACAATGAACACACTTTGTACAGAAAACATAACTTCAAGGATGTTTGAGCGGATTTCATTTTTCTGCAAAGAACGTTTACGTTCTTCCTGTTTGTGCGGAGAAGAAATGTGCAGCGCTGAGGCTTCAAGCTCGGCTGGTGGTTGACCGGTTTAAGCAGTACTAAAAAACGTCTGTTCTGTTGCACTAAACAGACACATTACTGTGCAATATGCCACATTTAACGTAGTTTTTTTCCTCAATTTTCTGGATTATTAATGTTAACAATGTGTCCTAACGTCATGGAGCCAAAAACAGAAGGCGTGTGATGCGATTCAAGCAAGGGGTCTTTAAATACCCATTGATGGGGTCAAGAAGGGGCTAACAGAGACAACAGCACACAGATGTCTCCCTAGTGACCATTCATTTACCCTCTAATTATTCTCTTCTCATTCTAATTTCGTGCACAAGCAACTTATAGAGGGCAGCGAGTGGAACTCTCAGTCAGGTATCCAGATAGATGTCACTGAACAAATGAGACTCCTGCTCAGTATCGACATCAATGGTCACATGGTGCTCACCCCTCTCCTGTGAGGGCACAGCAGGACTGTATGTGCCAGGGGTGGTCTTTGATGGAGCTCAGGGTGAGGTATTTGGAGATCTCTGCCGCGGACATACAGTCCTTCATATCCTGCTTGTTGGCGAATATCAACACAGCGGCTTTCCGCAGGTCCTGAGGGGAGAACGGAGAGAACAATGAAATTACAACGGTGCACTCTTCCACCGTTTGAAGCTCTGAACGTGGCACGCTGGAAGGCGCCCGCCTTGGTGGAAAACCGCAGTCCTTTAGAAAAACAGAGGGAGTGTAGTCTGCTTCCTTATGCTTATACAAGAGATGCGGGGTTACCTCATGAGCCAGCATCCTGTAGAGCTCCTCTTTAGAGATGACCAGCCGCTCTCTGTCCGTGCTGTCCACCACCAGAATGATGAACTGCACAGTGGGAGGAAAAACAAATAAACAAACCACAAACAAAGAACTCTCTCCAAAAAAAAAAAGAAGGCATTTACAGAAATGCAATTTGCCCCAACGGGTGAGCATTTCCGGGCCAAGGCCCCCACAATGACCGCTATGCCAAAAGCCCCGGTTTGAATGAGAAAGAGTGACCCCCGTTTCACAAAAGGTCGGAGGCCCTTTCGTGATGGTGGGGCGGCATTTGTAACCAAACAACTCCGCAAAAGGTTTCAACATTCAACAATACGCTGTCAGACATTACAGGAACACACATGGCGGCCGGAGATCCGCAGGAGTCCGTCTCGGTGGAGCGTAAGAGTGACCTTGCCATAGGAACAAACACATGGTTCCTATAGTAACCGCTCAAATACTTCTCTGCCATGAACCTCAAACTGCAAACAGTTATATTTTATTACTGTTAAAGTGTTTATTACTGTTAGTGTTGTCTGCTCCTGAAACGATGGTTGAAACCAGAAACAAAAATCGGTTTATTGATTCATCCTTTATATATATATATATATAAAGTTTTGTCATATATATGACCAAGAAAAGGAAAATCTTCCCCCGGAGAAGCTAAAAATGGTCGTTTTTGCTTGAAAAAAGAAGAAGTAAAAACTGAAAATGTATTAAAAATCTTTAATTACGCAATTAATTAAGTAGTTACAGAATAATATTTATTGTCCAATTGTTTCAGGTCTTTGGCAGAGACGTGTCAGAGAGCCGAGGAGTCAGGTCATGGGCGGGTTAAATCAACACTGCTGTCTCGCGTCGTGGCAGATGTTCCACCAAGAACATTTAATCCGCACGGAGAGCTCGTTTTAAAAAGACGCATCTGCCACGACTTTCCTCCTCCTCCTCCTCCTCCTCAAACTCTGCGGAGGCTGACCGTCGCTTTGCTTTTTAGTCGGGCCCCTTTGTGAAAGGCTGACCTCTGACCTTGGGCGGCCCCTGCTGCCGCCTGTGCTCTGAACAAACACACCAGCTGCCACGCTCATGGAAAAAAGAAACGCAGCTGGACAATACGTCTGTTTCCCTCATCTGCTGGGCGGTAGTACGCCGTGTACACAATGTGTTCCATTCCTCACCTCCGTATTGGAGTAGTAGGTGTTCCAGGAGGACCTGAGAGACTCCTGTCCTCCAATATCCCACATCAGGAAGTGAGTGTTCTTCACCACTATTTCCTCCACGTTGCTTCCGATGGTGGGGGACGTGTGGACGACCTCGTTCATAAGACTTGATAAAAACAGAATCACAGAGTGAGTCTTGGCTGGAGGAGGTCGGCCGAGTTAAAGGGAGTTCCCACTTGTAGATTTGACGCATAAAACTACTTACAATTGGTAGAGGATGGTGGTTTTTCCGGCATTATCGAGTCCAACAATTATCACCTTGTGCTCTGCAGAACAAACACAACACAAACTTGAAGAGGACATTGTGGAATTCTCCTCTCCGTCGGTGCCAATGAGTACGTCATCGAGTACATCTGGAGTTCGTCTATACAATGCATTCATGTTACGTCATTGCAGCCCATTCAAAATGCTACAGGCTAAACTTATCAAAAGATTACTTTAATACTAGACATCAAGTTTTATTGAAACTACAGGCACTTATTTCCATTCGTTAAAAACCTGCTAGAACAGTTTGCAACAGTGAAGGCGTTGAGGGCCACGAAGCAGACGGATTAAATGCAGAATCTGAGCTGACACTGGCGTGCAAAAATAGCTCGCTTTTAGTGTTTTGACTTTTCCGGCCTTCCGAGGGGTTTGGCAGAGGAGAAGGAAGGAAGTGCGGTCAGAGGGCTTGAAGTTGTGACAGTCTGTGTGTGCATTGTATTTGGAGTTGGAGGTCTTTTGCTTCCTTAATGAGGACGATCCAGACAACACAACTAAGACCGATGGGGGGAATTTACCGTCATCAAAACTGGACTTGATAATAAATCTCCTTCGACATGCATACGAGTCTACCGAAAAGAAGCAACCACGATGTGAGGACCACGGACACGTAGCACAGTTTGTGTCGCTTTCCTTTAAAACGTATGAGGTGGCTGAGAACAAACTGATGATGGTTCACTTCAGTGGATTCATGAGAATTGCAATCTAAGCAGAACACTTAAGGAATACCTATTTCCAACAGTAATGTGCTTATTCTGCAAAAATGTCTGGGTCTTGTGCCACAACACGGAGCCCTTTAATGTGGTGACACGGCACCTCAGGCGCATGAGGCTGCAGCAAAAAAGGATCTGGAATAAAGTGAAGCAATAAAAACACAAGACTATTTAGGCGATCCAGTGGCCGTGCGATATACATGTAATTAACTTCTGCTCACTCAGTCCTCATCTATAATCTGCTCACAAAGTGAGTGCAACCTGACACCGGGGACAGAAAATAACACCTCAAAGCCCAAAAGCTATTCATCAGAGGAATATATACACACACACACAATATGTGATGACAACAAGGACAACTGGAGTAGAGCAGAATATACAAATACTCAGCCTGCCACGGACACACAATCCTTTGTGTCATCAACTCTTAAGGGCAAACAAAACTCCCGTATAGGAATAAAACTACTGTGCAAGCCGGTCAGATGCATCTCAGTGAGATTCAATTAAACAATCACTACGCAGTGTTAGCCAGCTAAGTTGTAGTAAAGTAGCGGGGACTCCTGAACGACGAGGCAACGTTACAGCTGCAGCAGGCGAACGCGGACTCACCGCTCAGTAAATAATGTTTGTTGACAAGCGGAGACAACGGGGGAACTACTGGAGCGGCGAGACGGGGAACTGTCGCTTAGATGGCCGTTTATTGACGCGCGAGCTGAACAAAAGACAGAGAGAGTCCTCGAGTCCAAACGAGATGTGGCACGATAATCTCCCCCCTCCTCCTCCCCCCACATGTGTTATTGTGGCTAACTGACTGCTGCTCACTTTAAGCTAACGGGCTAGCAAGTGTTATCCGCGGATCAGCGGCGCGCGCGGGTTAGTGAGCCGTTAACGGCTTCACCGACACCCACCTTGGTTGCAGAAGAAGCTCCACAGTTTGGCGAATATGAGGCCCATTGTTCGGGTTAACGTCCGTCCGTCCGTCGATAGAGCGAGCACCGAGCCTCTCCGCTCCCGGGGTCCACACTCCACAACCCGCCGCGGTTTGCTAACGTTAGCTGGACGATCCCTCGTAGACGGAACACCTCACCGACCTTCTGGACGCCGACTCCATGCGGTCCGGTCACGCACTAAAACGGAGCTCAGAGGCTAAAACGACGTGCGGTGACTTGTCGAGCACGGTGCGGTTATCGTCGAAGCGTCCGGCGAACCGCGCGAGCCGCCGGGTGATGACTGCGGCACCGAGTTGACTCCGCTTCGCACGGCTTCTTCTGGCCGCTGGCTGCTGGTTGTGGTTCGGTGCGCTGAAAAAAAAAAAAGCAACCCCAGATCTTCGATTCTCGCCCGGTTACGTGATGACGTCACGGCGTGTTCACGTTGTCTTTTTGTCTTTCTTTTTTAAAATGACTCAAAGTTGTGGAAGTAACTGTGTGTGAGGTTGTTACCTCTGGACAACGTGTTGGAGGCTGCAATGGATCATGTGCGAAATAACACTTTTGATGGTGCAACAGGTTAAAACAACAGTGCAATTACACTTGTTATAACATGTTGCTGAAATGTGTTGTTAAAATTATTCAAAGTCACTTATAGTTTGAACTGTAAGCAATTATTAGCAAACACAGACAACAGGGTGCATTACTTTTTACATTTATGAATCGAACTACTGTCACGTGACATAGTTTGTGACGTATGCGGAAGTGTTTGGCAAAACAAACGAATACTCCTTGCACAGAGCGTGAGTAGTTACGATTATTAACATAGACTTTACGTTGCCCTCACAATTATATTTTACAATTCATTTAACTCACCACTCATTAACTACGAATGGGCGCATGTAGCGTTCAGATTCTACATAAACGTAAAGTGGTATAATTATAGGTTTGGGTTGATAGTGCATCACGTGCTCATATCTTGACCACAAATATCATATTTCACGTTTTTATATTTAATTCAGATAGTTCCAGTAGTGGTCATACAACTCACATCTCTCTTCTCTCCTCTTTTTCATTTTTGAATGAACTGATATTTTTCTTTGTGCAGATTGAAGAAATGTCTACTTTCCCAAGGATCTCACTGAAGCCTGAAGTTGCTGATCATCTCAGGAGTGTCTTCTTAAACAAGGAGGTAAGAACTTAAATGCGATTTTAATCATGATGAATAATGTGAATCATGAATACACCTTCCATAAAAAACAGATTTGCTCTCTCTCATTGGAAAAGACAACAGAGGAATGATGCCGGAACCTTAGATTTGAGATAAACTGACTTTGAATGTTCCAACAAAATGTTGGTTTAATGTTTAGACGCTATCGTTAAAATGCTTGTTTTATGACCTGTTCGTACTTTGCTTTCACAAACTGGAAGGTTTATTAAAAATAGTGCAGTTCCATGTTGTTTGGGTTCTCATAATTGGAAGATGTTTGCGCTCAGGTGCTGGCTGCAGTCGGCCATCAGGTGGCGGAATCCCGTTTCCAGAAGCTGCTTACGTGTCTGTCTCACCCTCCTTCGCACACTTGTATTCGGGCGAGCACTCATCTTGCTCCCCTGGAGGAGATCCGACACAAGTTGGCAGAAGAGCTGGAAAAGGTGAGGACGAAAGAGGGAGGAAGGAAAGTGGCCGCGGCAGCAGTCAGTGGATTCCTGATCATTCAGTGCGATGTTGTTGTTGTTGTTGTTCTGAGCAGCAGATGTGCAGCTCATCCGCCGGGGAGGTTGCCGTTCAGATCGTTCCTCACCCGCGGATTCCAGACGTGCTGCTCCTTCCCGTCGACGGCCCGAGGTATGTGAGGAATGCTGGAGCCACGTCAGACCAATCTGCTCTACGGAGAGAGAGAATAGAAGGAATAAAATACAGTAGCAGCACAATAATAATAATAATAATAATAATACGTCCAGTGGGGGTTAATTCTCCACGCATGGCACCACGTGCTGTGTCTCCAGAACGCTGCCGCGGTACGAGGTTGTCCAGAGAGACGCAGACGTAAACTAATGTGTCTTCCCTTCCGTCCCGTGTGCCTCAGACCCGTGAAGCAGCTCAGCTCAGAGGTGGTGGTCGGCGCTCAGTGCGGCAGCGCCGTGCTTCGAGGCGCCCACGTCTTCGCCCCGGGGATCGTGGCCAGCCCAAAGTGTGAGACCCTCGAGGGACAGATGCCGTTAAAGTCAACGGGAAACTCATATTTACGAACCGTGTCGATTTGTGCCCATCGAGCGTGAAAACCACCCGTGCGTTTGCTTAACCCTCAGACATGAAGGCCGGGGACGCCGTGTCCGTCCTCTCTGACTCGGAGGGGCGGTGCACCCGAGGAGCCACGAGCTTCCAGGGGAACCGAGTGTTTGTGGGAAACGGAGTCGCTCAAATGGACCGCTCGGCCATCTTCTGCACGGAAGAACCTGTCAAGTAAGGACAAGACATATTTTATTGTCTTCTTGGACCCCGTACAGGAGGATATTTCACATGGTTTAAGGACAAAGTACTTGCATATACTGCCACCAGCCAACAAGTAATCACCGTCATCATAATAGGTTAATATCATAATATTAATAAATAAATCAAACATAGTCACTGTCATCTATTATCTTAGAGGAGTAGGCGTTCGGATGGTGGAGCCACTTTACCAGAGTCCTTCCTTCGATGGAGTTCTGCCCGACATGGCATTCCTGCAGGTATTGATCTCATTAGAATATGTGAGTGAGCTACGATGATTATCAACGTCCTTAAAGTTTACGATAAGAAAGCAGAACAGAGGGATGCGCTGCTTTTCACGTTGTGCAGAACCTTCCCTCTGTAGTTGTGGGACACGTCCTCGGGCCCCGTCCTGGGGAACGGATCCTGGATATGTGCGCTGCCCCCGGAGGGAAGACCTGCCACATCGCTGCGCTCATGAGGGATCAGGTACAAGCTGCAGATGCAAGCTTCAAATTGTAACTGAATCCAACATTTTTTAAATGATTGATTAATTTCTGTACCTATACAGGATAATTGGATATTTATACGGTTTCTTAAGCCTTATTTGGTCTGTCTCACACAGGGCGAGGTTGTTGCTCTGGACAAGATCCGAAATAAGATCGGTCGAATCCGTCAAAATGCCCAAATGTTGCGCTTACGTTCGATCAAAGTTTATTGCTTTGACAGCACCCGAGCTGTGAGCAGCGACCCGACAGCGGGAGCCGAAGGTACGGAGCCACACGACGTACACAGACAAACCGATAACAATAACAATACGTGGAAATATTACTTGTGTTGTGTGTCACCAATTCCAGGACCTCCCTTCCCACCCGAGAGCTTTGACCGGGTCCTTCTGGACGCCCCGTGCAGTGGACTGGGACAGAGACCCAACATGTCCTGCACCTGGAGCCTCAAGGAGATCTGCTCCTACCAGCCGCTGCAGCGCAAGTTGTTCCAGGCTGTAAGTGTGACCGAACACAGAGGAGAGTAGCTCAGGTCGACCAGTAGATGGCGCTGTTGGATTTATATTACACCGCTGTCTTATTGGACCGGTTTCAATGGCGTTTTGGGGGTAAATTACAGGTCAAGATGATAGCTACTCAGTCAGTCCGTCATCTTCTCTATGAGAGGGGGGGGGTCCCGCATTTCATTCATCTCATGACGTGTAGCCGCCACAGCGTTTGTCTCCTTGAGGTTATTCAGCACAAAGACAGATGAGGTGCCGGGAGAAGCGCCGACCTGCGGATTTAAAGTTGTCGCTGTGTTGCAGGCGGTGGGGCTGTTGAAGAAAGGCGGGGTTCTCGTGTACAGCACTTGCACGGTGACTCTATCGGAGAACGAGGAGCAGATAGCCTGGGCCCTCGAGACCTTCCCCTGCCTCATGCTTCAGCCTCAGGTAAAAAAAAACATCCCCAAAAAACACCGGACAGACTCACAAATACGGAGAGGGATGTTCGGAGACCTCACCAAAAACGCACGCTGTCGTCTGCAGGAGCCTCACATCGGGGCAGAGGGCATGCTGGGAGCCGGCCTGTCGCCCGAGCGGCTGCGCCTCCTCCAGAGGTTCAGTCCCGAGCTCACCTGGGACCAGACGGCGGCCCCCCTCCCCTGCAGAGCCGACGGGGACACCATCGGCTTTTTCATCGCCAAGTTCCTGAAAAACTGAGCTGCAGGGCATCTTTTCTCCCTGAGCAACCCCCCTCCACCAAACCCCCCCCCCCCTCTACGCACACCAGGAGGGCAGAACAGTGTTTATGTTACAGCGCCGCGCGCGCTTCGACGGGGCGGCGCTCAGCGAGACGCTCGCTGCGTTGTTTACAGCATCTGCCTCTTAACAGCTGCTCTCTGGAACTGCGGGCCATGTAGGGATGAGTTTTATAAACACCATGGGCAGAGGGGGGGGGGTTGGCAAATGCAGCCAGCCTGCATCGCCATGACAACGATGACGACACAGCTGCCATGGTGGCGGCGGATTGGCCGGATGTGTCGGAGCAGGAAGCAGCGTGGAGGTGTGTTTTCGTACCTCCGTGACTTCTGCTGCTTGTAAGGGAGAGATGGTGCCGGGTGTAGTTCATCCACCTGGAGGACGTGGTGCATTTCTTCAGATTAAAATGTAAAGACCTTTTTCTTTTCGTACGTTATGTATTCAGCAACTGCAAATTATATGATCACACTGATGAAACGTTGGTATGAGTGCAAATTAAATGACCCGTCACAAGGGCATTCATTGAGTGTCCTTTAAACCTGCGCAAGAGTTATAGATTTGTCCTCTGCTCAATCCCCTCTCCCCGGGAGTACCGTTACCCTCGTATACGTCCATCCACACACATCTGTCTGGGAACGCCAGCAGCTGCTGGTTAAAATGGCGGCTTGGTTTCTCTGCTGCACCAAAGGTAAACAATCCCGAGATCCAATCAGCTGCCCCTCTGTGAGCGCTGGTCTATTTTGGAGGCGTCTAGCGTGTGGAGAAGCTATTTTGGATGCATCCCATCAGTCTTGTCGTTCGTGTGTGTCGACGTTGTCATGGCGACTCGGGAGGAAGGCCGAGGAGTCCGCCTCAATTTTTCAGCAGAGTTTGAGATGACTATTTATAGGCGGCGCTCTTCTCCTCTGTCTGGGTCTTCTAAAAAAAAAAAAAATCACAAATCAAATCATTCTCCATTCTCATCAGCGCTTTGTTCTGCCAACTTTATTCTTTATATTTATGCATCATGTACACACACATGTACACAGTTAGAAAATCTGTACTGCTACCAGCGTAGCATTAGAAATGTAGTCTTCTGTAGTTACAATTGTCAGACGAAATCAAAGGAAGTGAAGGGACGCGGTGGGTTTGTAAACGGAGGGACATTCACGGTCAATTCTTTATTTTAAGTATCGTGAATTTGAAAAGTTTAAAGTTGATCCAACGTCAGGGACTCCTGAAATAGAATGTGGTCTGGTAAACATTTTGGAATTGTTTGAGTTGCAAATGCATCTTTTTACTATTATTATTGAGTAACATACTTAAGATAACCCGAGAAGAACAACCTTCAAACTCTGGAGTTCAAGTAGAAATAAAACAACATTCATCAGAAAAAGGGGGTCAGACTTAATAAAAGATGAACCTTGATGGCGTTTTAATTGAAGACCTACAGAAAAGTAGCAATGTCATATCGAATGTCACTTGAAGCCAACGTGAATCAGTAAAAGTGCAGATTGAAGTGTGTGTCAATGTTACAAAACGTTTCTGGACCAACACAAAGAGAACAGTACTGCATGTTGGAGAGGAAGTTATTGCCTTGGAAAGCAAGACTAAGGTGCACCTCGAGCGAGGCTTAAATATGTCCGAACCAAAAGGTCTAAAACCATGGACGCAGAATAAATAATAAAATAAGCCATAAATGAGGAACATTAAACTCAGGGAGTAGTCTGACTCATTGGGGAATACGCTTATTTTCTTTATGGCCAAGATTTAGATGAGAAGATTGACTTTGAATCTTTCTTTTTCAATTTGACCCTGCAGCTAGCGTTAGCAGCGAGTTAGCTTAAAAGCAAAAGCTCTTTTGAGATTCAGTTTTGTGTGTGAGATTTAAAGTGTAAATCATTGAGCTTTAGATGCTGGGGGGCTTCATATCGGAGTGTTACTGATCTTCTCATCTAGACTCAGTTGGCATTTATTCAGGAACCGAAAACCGCTGCAGTTTAACCCAAAAAAATAGTCTTGTTCTTGTTTTTTAGACGAGCATCACTCATAAATGTGGACAGAATGATAAAAACACCTTCCAGTATAACAAGTACAGCAGAGTAGAATTCAACAGCACCACAAACCGCAGTTTCCAAAATGATGATGATAAAATTCAGGTTGATCAAAGTTGAACATCAGGACCGGTTTATTGCAGGACTCTTATCTTTAGGCTGCACTATTGGAGCTACGTGTACCCGATAAACTCTCAGCAGGACGTAAGCCTATTTCCCAAATTGACGAAACTACTCTTTTAAACAAAAATACAGCATCAAACTCACTTGGCGAGTCAACCTTTGCAGTCGAAACCGAGCAGTAGTCCAAAGGAACAAATCATTCAAGTGGTAGCAAGCAAAATGAGTAAAAACAATTAAAAAAAAATGTAAATGCTAATCACAGAAAGCACAGAAAAAGAATTCTGCTTTTGTGTCATGCTTCATCAAACACAATAAAATATGCATATTTGAGAATATCCGTGAATATCCGCACATAAACGACGTCTATGCATAGATACACACGCGCGCACACACACACACACACACACACACACACACACATATATTTATATATTTATATTTTGTATCTACGTAATCAAAATCCTGCCATTGAAAAAGATGCAACAGCCTTTACAAAGGAAGTGTACATAAATAGGATGCTGTGGTTTGCGGGCGTAGCAGCAGGTCTTCAGAGGGGTCCGGTCCGGTCCGTCACTGGTGGATGTAGGAGTCTCTGGCCCATTCCCCCGCCTCGCCCCTCTTTTTGGGCGCCACCTCCCCCTCCCGGTCCCGGTCCCTGTCCCGGTCGTAGTAGTGGTGGTGGTGGTCGCGGGCCGGCCGGTGGTGGTGCGAGCGCTGCTTGTTCCGCTCGTTGTGGTCCTGCTCGCGCTCCTTAGAGCGGTGGTGTCCGGCAACGCCGCCGCCGCCGCGGCCGGCCTCCTCCGCCCCGCCGCCGCCACCGCCGCCGCGGTGGTGGTGGTGGTGGTGGTGGTGGTTGTGGTCCCGGTGGGGCAGCGGCTCGTACCGCTGTTGCTGCTGGGGGTGCCCCTCCCCTATATCCTCATCCTCCTCCTCCTCTTCCTCCTCCTCCTCCTCCTCCAACTCCTCCCCCTGCTCCTGGTGGTGCAGCTGAGTGCGCGGCTCGTTATAAGCGGAGTCCTTGCTCTCTCGGCTCTCTCGGCTCTCGGGGGTCTCCGAGTCCAACGTCTCCTGCCGCGAGAGGCCCCGCCCCCGACTGTTGTGGTGGTGGTGATGGTGGTTCTGGTGCTCGGTCCTGGTGGAAGACGAACGGTGGTGGATGTGTGGCGCTCTCCTGGAGGCCTCGGTCCTCGGGGGCCGCTCCTCCTCCTCCTCCTCCTCCTCCTCCTCCTCCTCCTCGCCCTCCCCCTCGGCCTCTGCGTCCGCCTGGTCCTGGTCCTGGTGGTGGTGGTGGTGGTGGTGGTGGTGATGGTGCTGGTGATCCTCTCTGGAGCCCTTTCGCTCCACTAGTGCTTTGTCTCCTTTCTGCTCCGCGGTGCCGGCCTGCGGTCAGTAACACACGTCAGTCAGTCGGGCGACGGAAAGCAAAGAAATGCACTGCAAACGCACACAAACACAACTCATGCTGCAGATTAACACACACACACACACACCAACACACTGCTTAAATATTCATCAACCACCAATTGAAGGTTGTTGAATCCTGGAGGACAAAAATCTTCAAGGTATTTTGTACTTTTTTTGCAGGACCGTCCTTATGGATTTGCGGCACCCGGAGTGTAAAAAGCCTTTTCGGGGGCCTCTGCTCACTCACCACACTAGTAATCACATGTCAAGCTCACTCCTGCTCCTCATCAATATCAGGGTTCTCCTCATTGTCAGTCTTACATTTCCCATTGTGATGGCAGTGGGTGGAGAGAGGGGTAGAGGTTAAGGTATTATCTGCCATTTACTCAGATATCTGAAAATCAATCCTGCACGACCAGCTTTAGTATCGCGCCGTTACTGTGTGTCTCCCTGCCACTCGCTGCAGGTGTGGCTCTGTGTGGCCTTTGCTTTCGTACCTGCACGCCGGAGACCAGCGCTGGCCCGGGGGGCAGGGTGGCGGCGGGCAGAGAGGTCAGTAGTGGGTTGGGGGGGTTGCAGCTGGTGGGGTGGGTGCTTTTCCAGTAGGCCTCCAGGTAATCGGCCATGTGCTCACATGCATCCTCCAGCTGGTTCTCGTCCAGGATGATGTCAAACATCTCCTGGGGAGGGAGGGCCGGGTTCAGACGGGCTCAAAGAAAGTGGTGCGGTGCAGCAGTGGAATTTCACAATAAAAGACTGACGCTAGGGGCCGTTTTAAAGACGCCTTTACGCTTATTTTTCTTCATCAAATATACACATACAAAATGTCCATTTAATAAAGCCCAGGGGACTAAATAGGAAATAGCAATCGGCATTCCTTCTGAGAACATCTGAAACAGTGATTCCCTAAAGATATGGATGCTATTTGGATTAAATTAAGCCCCTATTCTCAGAAGCCCGGGGTGCTTGCTTCATTTTTATAAAATAATAACTAAGCAGATTACTGAAGAGCAGAAATAGAACTGGCACGAATTATAAAGCTTAAAAGAAAAAAAGGACTTCAGACACGTATGAAACTTAAGACAGAACCATCTCTAAAGGACCAAACTGCGGGTCGCTTTGAACACGGGAGCGTGCGTGTGTGTGTGTGTGTAGTTCTGGCGGCGTTACAGAGACTTACAGGAGGGCACTGAGCCAGCTTGTCAGCGGCCACCATCTGGACATTGAGGTGTTTGGCCTGCGACTTTCCTCTGGACTTGATGAGCCGCTGCAGCACCTGAGGGCGAACAAGGCGACGGCGTCGTGCCGGTTTTGTTAAGACAAAAACGCGATTTAGGCTTTGAGCAATGTTCGAGTTAACAAAAGCCTCTTTAAGAAAGAAGTGAAAGCTGGTACGGGGTTCATCGAGTGTTGCATCGTTTGCTTGAACTCTGCTTCGGTTTTAGATTTCTGCTACTAGATTTCAGATGAGGGTTTTCCATAAAAGAACAGAATAGGATTGTCTTTTGAATACCAAATCATTGATAAATATTAATCCATTCCAGTTAGAGACATTTTCTCAGATGCTTTTCTATTTAACTAAAGTTGCCCCCCTACATTGTCCAGTATTTCATAAGTTTACATCCAGAAATGATCATTCCATGAGTTTTTAATCCTTAAATCCGGAGGGACGTCTAGTACAAATGTAAAGAAATGAAAGTATTTCAACATTGCTGCATTAGTACTTTTACTTACTTTTCATCGCCGCGGTTTATAAAGTTTCACTATAACTTGTAAAAGCACTGAGGTCAGCTGTAAATGATCCAACAGCAGATTGTAATTCAGAGGACAGGTGGTGGCGAGCAGATCATCTCATCCCGCTGCGCGTGTGATTCACACCGACGCCGCTTTGATTCAAAGCTTCCTCTTCAGCAACGCTCCTCTCTCGCTCTCTACGTCAACCAAATGCGCAATTTCTATCTCGCGCTGATCACCGTATCGTGACCTTTTTTCCTCTTTGCCGTTGAAAGTCAAACGGATGAATCGGTCCCCTCGAGCATCTGCTGCAATCACCACACTTCGATGAGAAGCTCAGCCGGATCAAACCGGTCGGTCCCCACTCACCTTGGGAGAGGTGATCTTGACGTAGACGATGATGGGCGCCAGCGACGTCTTCCCCAGCTGCGACGGGTGGTTGATGGTGTCGGCGTCCAGAACCACCAGCTGCAACGTCCGCGCCAGCTCGAAGATCCTCTCGATCTCACTCTGGACTTCAGCTGGACGAGAGAAGACGCAGCGGGCCGTCAATAAAGAGATTGTCTTATAAACAGGTCGCTTCTTATTGGGAACCAGAATCACTCTTTATTTCTCTTGTCTTTATTTGTCACGTCACGTCTTTACTGTAAAGTCCTTTGTGTCAATCGTTGAGCAAAGTGCTGCATCAACACCTCTTTACTTTCTGTCTGGTTGACTCATTTCTCTCCGTTGCGTAGAAACCTAAATATTCAAAGGACTTGGGGACTTTAGGGACCTGGCTCGGAGACACGTTTCGGGAGAGAGACGGCGAGCTATCGCCCGCTCGCCAACTGTTACATCACACGGCCTCCGCTCGGCTCCCCGACAGACGACGACGTGACGGCAGAAACTCGCCTACAAACATCGCAGCGGGGCGCGAGTCCCAAAGCGAGAGGAGCTTCACGACTTCCAGTCACGACAAAGCCTGAAGTGAGCCGATACGTTTACAACATTCCAACCCAACAGCGCGCTCTCATTTTTTTTTTTTCATGAAGTAACTGTACGCAAAATGGGGCGAGAAGCTTCCGCTTGTTTCCGAATCGAGCACGAATGAAGCATCAAGCATCAAGCGGATGTCACTTTGGATTTAAAACGTCCGTCTGCATCGGAAAAACCTCTGTTTGAATTTGATGAATGATTTCTTTGGGGGAAATTGGAGATTTCAGGCCTCGATAGTGCACGACGAACCTCGATGAGCTCGTGGAAAACGGGGAAGCGGTAAAGTAGTTTGGTGACTGCGTATGAAAAAGTCCAGCACGATAAGACTTTTTCGCCTCTGGCATACAACTCACCTTGGATTTCTGACTGCGCGGCTGATGCTTATGTTGATAAAAGGCAAAGATTAAACAGAGGAATGTTTTTCGTCCTGATTACATCCGAACCCACATCGGCCTCGGTGGAATCAGAGCGCTTCCTGAACATGTTATGCTGCATTTATCTTTCATTCCCAACAAAAGAAAAGTGAGCGAGGCCTTTCCGGGGCCCGTCGGGAGCTGTCACCAGATTTCCCTTAATCGCTTCCTTCCTTTTCGCCACGAAAAACATTACGGATCAAAACGCTAAACGCTCCCAGGCGCCGTCGGTGTTTCTTTTTTTTTTTTTGTTAACGTACCCAGGTTGGAGCGGGTGTTGGAGCGCTCGATGATGGCGTGCTTGCTGGGATTGTTCAGGACCGAGCGCTTGGCCAGAGAGATGTCCGCCGTCACGCGAGTGATCGATATTCTGAAAGGAGGCGCACGAGAAGCAGCTGGTTCACTCGATGTCGGGGACAACAAAGTAACAAAGAGAAAATGAGAGAAGAGCAGCGGCTGGGAGTTAAAAGAAATATATATAGATATCTTCTTTAAATGGAATAATAGTGATTCGATCATTCATGAATTCACAATCTGAATTGTCATATTGTCATATTGACTCAAAAGAGTGTACAAAAGCCCGTTGTTTTTTCATAAAGGCTATTGTTTTATTGCATTAGCACAAAACAGGCTGTCATCATACTTCATCTATTAATTGATCTTTATCAGTGTTCATGATTAAAACGGCGCCATTCACTTACATCACAGACATTTGTACGGTAAGTGTGATGGAAGACATCATTAGAAAAGGGGTTTAAAAAGTTTAGCTTTGTGTTCTCCAAAGGGGGTTTTCACGGCTGAATGTGGGAACGCACAGATTGCGTTGTCGCCCTTTGAACCCTGCGCGAGGAGGCGGACTCGGCAGCGGTCACTGCTGGCGAGTCCGAGTGGGTCCGAGCGTTGTGCACCTTCACGGCCGCCAGTGAGGAGAGTCTCTGCTCTGCTCGAGGGCCACTATGGCCTATTAAGGACATGGAGAGGGCCTATTTAAAGAGGCGGCACACATCTCCGGGCCAAACGCACTCCCTCGGCCAACCTCGGGGGACGGATGAATGCCGCTCCGTGGAGCCGGAGGGGGGAGGAATGAGGAAGAAAGCGGGAGGAGAAAAGGTCACGGCGAGCCTTCCTACCTTCCCTCGAATCGGTGTTTCAAAAAGTCAAACAGAGCTTTTTGCATCATGTCTGTCACCTGCGGAAAAAAAGCACATTAAGGGAAAAGAGTTTGAAAAGGGGGGGAAGACAACATTTCTAACAAAACTGGGGATTCGGACGCACCTCGTAGCCCTTCAGCGACGGCCCCACCAACACCACGGGCCGCATGGAAGGCACCACATCGTACGGAGGAACGTGTTCCGCCTGAGGGGAGGACAAGAAGGAAAACAGTCGCAAACGTCTGTGGAGACAAAGTAAACACTCGCCATCCACAAATCACTCGAGGGGTTCGGAGCGACGCTGAGCGACGCCGCGATTAGAAGCGCCGGGGACGGCGCGAACCGTGAAATGGGAGAGAAACACCAGCATTGATCCGTGAAGCAGCTGGACGGGATGAGGAGAGCAAACTGTTGTTATCATCCTCCCGTTATCAATAAGCAGCTTACGGCGAAAACGGCAAAGTTTGATGGGAGGGATTACAATGTTGGGATGAATCCGCTCATTCCACGGTTCTGATGTCGTTATGTAAAAAGTAAAGCTATGTAACAACAAAGGTTAGTCGCTCAGTGAGAAAGGAGGCGCAGAAGATTGACAGAAGTGCCATTAGAAATGTGGAGCCAAAGCAACAAAGATTTTATATCAGGTAACACGACAATAGTCATATTTTCTGCTGGAGATTCCTTCCCCTTTTTGTTTGCATCATTTGTAACGGAACTTGATTGCGATTATTAATTGTTAGTGAACTGCGCGTCGCGTCTGAGCGAGGCCGGGACCCCTCGGCCCTCCCGGGCCTGCGCTGTGAAACGGGTACGTTTCATGTTCACCCTTCTCTCCACCTCCGAGCGGTTTCCTCCGGCCCGACGTTTGCTGTCGTCAGTGCGCCTCCCTCGGGACCCCGTGGGAACCGACGCACAGTGCTGGTGACTAACATGAGGGGATTAATGGACGCCGCCGCTCGGCACAAACACTTCAGGCAGTTTAACCCGGCATCATGTGTGTTAGCGTCACTTAGTTGTGGCTAACTTTCAGGTATTGTGCGTTTCACCCCTTTAAAATTAAATGTACTTAATTGTTTTTTTGTTATATGCATTGCAAATATATTGTGAAAAGGTAAATGGTTATTGTTGTGATTGCTATTTTCTATTGCAAATATCATGAGTTGCTTTCCTCTCTGATCCAAACAAGAATGTACAGCTTTATAAACCTCTTTGTAGGCTTAATACATAAAATGCAACCGTTGCTACTAGTAGTGGTTATTACAATGAATGGCGACGCCCACCAAAGATTAACTCATATTTTGATCGTTCCCAAAATGCTGTACTGTTCCTTTAAAAATCAGATCCGGTCCCGCCACCTAAAAAGCTGAATCCCAACAACAAACACGACACAGAGGATTGCGGTGGGGGCCAGTGAGCGGGGTCAGAGGTCAGCGCACTTACCGACTTTTGCTTCTGCTTAGCTGCGGTGAGGCGAGGGAGGAGAAAGAGAGAGAGAGAGAGAGGTTAACGACAGGCACGGCATGCTGGGACCGACAAAGGCAGGACGGGCGACCGAGTGAGGCCAAGCGGGGCGTTTAGTCCAGAGGCGTGCGGGCGGACGGAAGCAGAGGGGCTCAGAGGGGGGGGGCGGTCCGCAGTTTACCTTCTTAAAGAAGGGCATTCGTTTCTCTTTGGCTAGAGGCGACATGACAGTGTTTGGACTGGCTTTGGTCGAGCGCAGGTTGACCGGAGGCTCATTGTCCTCGGGGTCTAAGTCTGTGGCGTCTATGTCAATGGCTACGGATGAGACCACCGTCACACAGGTTAACACAGGGGGGGGGGGGGGGGGGGGTCACACAGTTATCGAATGCAAATGAAACATGTGAAAGTACAATTACAGCAATATGGGTAAAAATACAAAATATGAAAAAACAAACGTGCATATTACTTTCAACTTGAATTCAACGGTTGATAATTGTTTTAAAAAGTGTTTTAAGTTGGAGTTTTGTCTGTGAAGACGCTCACCAGAGGAAGGAGGTGTGGATTTACGTGAGTTGGGAACCACTTCGCCTAAACTAGAGGAAGAGTTTGCCCCCAATTTACTGCAGAGAAAAAAAAAAGGAAAGTTGAAATTCAACCCTCCTACACTTCACGCGACCTCGGACGAGAGCTTCTTTTTCCTACCTGGAGTGGAACTTGCCCTGTTTGGCTCTCTGCTCCTGGAGGATTCGGGTGTTCTCCAGCTTCACCGGACTGGGGATGAAGCCGATCTCACAGCCCTCCTTCACCAGGCGTCCTATCCACCAGTCGTTGTTGAATTTCTACAGCCGAGAGGTGCACAACGTTAACGCGAGAAGCTTCCTCGCCGCGCTGAATGCCGTCTGCGGGGGAGGGAGGGGGGGGGGGGGGGGGGGTCACCTCTTTGACGTGGAGGAAGTCCTTGGCCTCGAAGGAGACGGCCATGCCTTGCACGGGGACGTCGTCATCGTGACACGGACTGTAGCTGACATTTGTGCGGACGGCAAATGCAACTGGTTTGATCTGTCGGGAGAGGAAATGAATGAATGGTAAATGAATCCTAATGCACTGTTGTGCTGTGGCTCTCCTCCTTGTGTGAGGTTTAAAAGCAACCCCTGTGTGTGTGTGTGTGTGTGTGTGTGTGTGTGTGTGTGTGTGTGTGTGTGTGTGCGATGCTTGGGACATCTCCATTCATGAGATCATGTGATCCAACTCCAACTCCGGGGACGGCCAGAGGACAAAGCGTCCTTCCGTGTTTGCATGCGTTTGAGTCACATGGCTCCGGGATGGCGAGAGGTCCATTAGTGCACTTGTGTGTCACAGACCCCCCCACACCCTCGCTTTCAGCCAGTCATGGCCGCCCGTCAGGTGAAGCTCTCTACAAGCCAAAGTGAGTCAGTCTGCCACCGTACGTCGCGGGTGACGGCAGCGCGGCGCGGAGCCCGTATGTAACGCAGGCCTTCATTACGGAAGCCGTACTGACTGCAGGGGGTGAGGGAGGGAGGAGGAGCATCAGATAGTGGGAGGAGGGGGGAAAAAGGGAAGGAGATGGACAGAAGGACAGCAGACAATGCAGTGTCCAACCCCCGCCCCCTCCCGCCCTTAACAAAAAGGAAGGACGGGGGGAGTGCGAGTGGACACATTTGTGGAGGATAAGACGGAGATGAAGAGAGAGACGACCTGCAGGTGGGATTCCTGGGAGGGAGCCGCCAATTAACACCAGCCGCCGCATCGCACATTACACCACCGCCCCCCCCGCTGTGCTTACACTGACTGACGCACACATACTTTCCTGTGTAACGTGCCACAGACACACACACGCACGCACAATGTCATTCTAGAAATCCTCCCGCAGTGTTTCACCTTGCTGTGGATCGATTGGGAATGAACCCTCTTCAGACGCGTGCAGCGGCCTCAGGTTGTGCTTTTAAATGCACTGTTGTGTGTGTGAAGGGGGCCAGAAACACGATTATCTGAGGCTGATTTTAGTACATCAAGTATGCAAACTGCATTAACAGCATGAACAACGAATTAAAACATTCTCACGTTGTCAAAACTCCGTTTTGTCCCCTAAAATATCTTTAACTGCTAAATCCTCCACTTTATAAAGGAGTTGCAGTCCGATTGGTTCACAGCCGGGACACAATACCCACATGCCAATAACAGTCTACTTCTTTGCACTTTAGGTATCACTGGTCAGCAGAAGTTCAACCCCCCCCTAAAAAGGAACAAGATTTTAAGTGAAATGCCAATATACAGCCCACCTACTAGATCCAGAACCAGACGTAGATTATTTTTAAAAGCTTTGTGCCGCACTCCCCAACTACTCAGTTACTAAACAAATACATATGGAACCTCCTAAACGGTGCTGGCCCCCCCAGTTCAAATATAATCTCCCCGATCGGCTGTGACCCCGTGACCTCGTGAGTCACACGTGACATCATACAGCAGGTCTCACAGACTCGTAAACCACCAGACCTCGTTCCAACGTGTTTAAGGTCAAGCGGAAACAGCAGAGGGGGGTTTAGCGGCGGGTATCTGCGGTACGTTCGTGACGCCATCGTGAGTTTCTACCCATGATGAAGGCTCGCACCTCCTCCGTCATGTCATCTGCCATGTTAGATGCCAGCGGCGGGTTAATCTATGCCAGGTTATCTAGAAAGCAACCTTGTCTTTTTAATTAGAGGACACAGATCTGCGGGACCGATCCGTCTCTGCCGGCCCCCCCGAGGTTCCTCCAGTCACAGTCTGCTGGTAAACGGACGGAACGCCAAAAGCCAAACGAGCCGTCAAAGACACACGCTGGAGGACGACAGAACTGCTGTTCGGACACTTTGCTTGAATTGACCCTGCAAACAGAAAACAGAAGCTGTACCGAATGAGCCGCGAGCAGGAAGAGAACCAAACGCAGGGCAGCGGAATCACCCCAAAGATTAAAAAAGGACATGTGAACAGCGCTGATTGGACTTCCTGTCGCACAAAGGCGAGCCTGCTCGGCCCTGTTTGTGTGCGTGTGTTTGTTTATACGCTGCTAATTGTGGCCCGGAGCGGAGCAGGCGAGGCTCGGCTCTGACAGACAGTGACGCCGGGGCCCTCTGGGGCCCCCGAACCTTCTCACACCAGCAGCCGCTAACAAGCGGACAAATCAGCCCCCCCCCCTCCCGATAAGTAAAACCACATATATACGATTGACGGGGAAGTCCAAATTAATGACCCGACTGGCTCTCAGGGAAACAGCGGCAGCTTTTACTGCTCTGAAAGCAGACCAGCCAGCGTGACGTCTACATCCTGGACATCGTTCATTCAAGGAAAATAAACCACTTTTAGTCCACGCAAACACAACAGACACAACCCAAAACCCAGTGACCTCGCGGCGGGCCGGGGTCGGGGGGGTCGGGGTCGGGGGGGTCGGGGTACCCACCTTGGCCTTGTCGAGCTGCGTCTGAGCCTGCCGCTCTGCCTCCCTGCGCGCTGCCTCCTTGTCCTCCTCCAGGGACACATCGGAGTCTGATGGACGGCTGGTGTAGGAGTCGGCCGAACCCTGCGGAGATACAAACACTCCTTTTCAGCCACACGCTTAAACACACACACACGCACACACACGCGCACACGTGAGAACGGACGCCAAAGGACACAAACGCGGTATTTAATGGAGTCGCATCGCCAGCGGCTCTGCTCCCGTCCTCCCGTCCTCGGCTCTCCCCTACGTATTTGTTGTGATCGTTGTGCGAGCGGCATGTGGGAAGTGATGACGGACAGCAGGCCGCATGTCTCCATGTGACATATAGTACCACTGTAGTACAGCAAGAACGCACACGATGACTAGCTCACACTCACTCCTGAGTCTGATGCACACACACACACACACACACACACACACACACACACACACACATCGGGTCGCATACCAGATGAAAACGAGCTGGTTAAAGTAATACCGGCACGCTATATAGAGTCCGTAGTGTTTTCAGTGAAAGAAGAAGAAGCTTCTACATATTTTAGGTGTCCAGGTAGAAACTAAGTGGTTAAATAACAGGAATAGAGATAGAAGTTAGATACCAGCTAAAGGCTTTACACAGTAGAGGCAAACAAAAGGCATTTGTGAAGCTTTCCTGTAGACATTTTACAAGAAATCAATTTAAAATTCAATACTTTACAAAACACGGATGTTAAAAATAGCTTAAGCTCGAAATGAAAGATGAATTTGTTGACCAACCTGTAGCTGTTTTTATAATCTTTTATGAGCAGATTAAGCTACTACAAGATAGTTAGTTAGTAACAAAAATGAAGCATAACTTCAATCACTGGAAACAACAAAGTTAGTAAATTTAGCTTTGATCGTCTCTTGCTGTGAAATGTCTGCAATGACCTAAATGAATTTATATAAATACGCAAATAAAACCCCAAAAGTGAGATTCTAGGGCATCTGGATTAGTTGAAACATGTTGTTCCCGTTCCAGCACGGCCAGATGAAATGAAAAGTTTTAGGATTTAACATGTGGACGTTGGAATGAAAACAGAACAATTCCACGTAGATTGCAGAATTATTTCCCAGCGCAGCCCATCGGTTTCAGATGAACACAAATCAGATTAAAAAAAGGGGGGGATTTTTAACCAGGCGAAGGCTTTGTGAGCCTTACCTGCTCGCACGCTACTATGCCGCCCACACAAGGTCTTTCATTCATCTCGCTGCACCATCACACTGCTGTCTGAGGTAAAAATAGCCTCCCTCCCTCTGCGCCTGATGAGAATTACCCAGCCGTCACAGCCGTACAAAGGAGGACGTCTTCTCCGCTTACATTACCTGCCTGCTGCAAGCGTTGTTACCATACATAACACAAGGTTGTTCATGTGCACGGCCTCACACTTACAAAAGGAACCCTGCAGCTTGTCAGTCGGTGTCTCTCATCCGCCCGACTTTGTACCTGATATAAATAGCTCATTTGAAAGCTGGCTCATTAAAAATCCATGCGCCGCTTTTGCTGCCAACACATCAGAGGCCGCGTTGATCTCCCGGAGGCTTTCAAAGCGCCAACAGGCGGCTGAACTAACGCGTGAAGCCCGGCTCGAGTTGGAGTGCGACTGTGCAACACTTCCCCGTTCAGGAGAGGGAGAGAGGGAGAGAGGGACCTCCTTATGGCTGCAAGCAGAGCTCCTATGAGCTGCATTTGCCCTTGAAAAGTGAAGTGTACCGGTTGTGGTTCCCGGGGCGAGATGGAGAGCGCGGAAAGCGGATGACAGAAACACAACTGAACTGTTATCGGCATCGTCGTCGTCGGGCGATGCATCACCACGCCGACCCGTAACCGCGCGGAAAAAAAACAGACACACAAAAAAACAGCATGAACACAATCAGAAGTCTGCTTACACAGTCATCGGAGCTCTTCACGCGACCCCCCTTGGCTCGTTTCAGCAAGCGGACCCAGGTGGCCTTCATCAGCCACGCTGGTCCTTCAGTGTCCTGCCCCACCGCCCCCCTCCTCCCCTCGTACTACTGCCACGACCGCACCTGCACCTGCGCCTACCACCTTCCGCTGTGGTCACCAGCGCCTCGGGCGTCGGGCTGCAGGTGCACGCGGCGCACGTGGACGGCTGTGGCGCCCCCCGCCCCCGTTACGCCGCGGCCATCACCTCCAGGTGAATAAGACGCAGGGGAGTCGGGGCTCTGGCGGGGCTCCGGCTGCAGCTCCTCCTGCTGCTGCAGCCGATGACGGGGAATCCACAGGAGCTCTCTGCCCCGCGCATAATCTCAGCCGCTCAATCCCCCCCCTCCCGTCTTCTGTTGAGCGCTGCGACTGCGGGTTGCTGAGGCTGACTCCCGAAATGAGTCAGGTGGCGACGACGCTTCTCAGCCTCTTTGCTGAAGATTTTGGCTCCCGCTTTGATCTCCTCCTCCTCCTCCTCCTCCTCCTCTTCGTCCCTGCGCTGTTCCACAAGCGATGGATGAGAGCAGTTTTTTCCCCCCCGCCGCGGCCGCCTGTGGCCGACTCGCCTCCTAATGCTCGTGGAGCTGCTGCCTGTCAGATGCTGCGAGCTCCATCTCTCTCGCTCGGTGGGTGCGTGTCCTGCACTCCCTCCTTCAGGGACGCCGCCTCTCTACCTCCGCCTTCACCCACCCCTCCTTCCCATCCTTCTCCGTCGCTCCTCTCAGATTTTTCTCTTTTTTTTTCTTTCCCTCCTCTACCCCTCACTGTCGGTCCATCTGCTCGTTGCATCTCCGCGGCGACAGGATGTGCCGCACGGTTGCTGTTTATGTGTCGTTGCTGTTTTGTTCTTTTTCCTTTTGCACCACATTCACCCTCATACGAGCTGTTTATAGGAACGAATAAGTGTCACATCGCCGTGTTGTCAGGGGGCGAGGAGCAGAAGATCTGATCCCTTTTTATCGTGAATCATATTAGAGCTGCAATGGATGATTATTCCCATTATTGATTCATGTACTGGTTCTCAGACATTTCTATTTGTGAGCCTATTTCTCTGCGAAAGAAAACACAACCTGCGCACATCCCCTACCAGTGCACTCAAAACATGCATCTGTACATTGGGGACAGTATAGCAACAAGGAAAAAAGTGTTTGGGATGTTTCCTCTGATTGTTCTGAATGGTTACTGGTGTGCGGCTCAATCAGACACGAAACACACAAACAAGCTAAATTGATTAACTTCAGAGCACAATATGCTTTCTCATATCTGGGATTTGACTGCAGTGTTTCCACCTGAATGAATCTATTTTGGACAACTGATTGTCTAAAGCTGAATAAATGAAGTCAGAGTGCGTTTTCAAGCACATAAAGTGGTACCGGATTTTTTGAAAGATTTCCTGAGATCTTTGAAGATTGAACATCTTTGAGTTTCAAACTGCTGCTCTGGCCAAATGAGATTTGAAAAGAATTAAATATAGCATATACTTCCCTTTACACGAGGGATTCTGGAGGGGGGGATTCTGAATCCTCTCCCGTCAGATGGGCGGTGATTCGTTACATGTGAGCGGAGCCTCACTCAGCCACACGGGACACCGGAGAATAATGACGGCGTTAATTAACCCCCCCCCGCCGCCTCCCCATCCTCACGGCAGTAACGGCCTAATGTTAAACTCTGCAGAGGGATTATTCCACGTGTCCCGCTGACGCATGCGAGGTCAGAGGCGTCAAAGGGGGGGGGGGGGGGGGGGGTCGTCCCGTAGGTGGAGCGCTGCCTGTACATCAGAGGATGACACGCTAATCAGCGGCGCTTATCATGACCAATCAATGACACGCCTCCATCTGCTCGGGGTCCCTTCAACTACACGCGGGCACTTAGAAACGACACGTCTTACACGAAAGGAAAGGCCGAGGGAGGATAATGTGATTTTTAGCCCATTGAGACCAATAAGCCGGACAAGGAAGGCAATTACCAGAGGTGGGTTATTCCCAACAGAAATGATGGGAATAGATCAACATCGAAGCGCTTCAGGGCCAAAACCCGACCCCGGCCCGCAGCTCCGTCGGGTCGGGGGGGGGGGGGGGGGGGATGGTGCGACGGTCGCATATGTTTCAGAGAGGCGGCTCGACTCTCGCCCGCTGGGGTCCGAGGGGGGGGAGAGAGTCGCAGATGCTCCGATCGAGAAGCCCCCCCCGGAGACGAGAGCTGCCGGCGCTCGCCGACAAAGACGCAGAGCGACGGGAGTGAGCCTCGGGCCGCCGGGCCAGCGCTGACCTCTAGACCCGCTGCCACGCTGACACGGACGGGCCTGTTGATTGGCCGCAACTGTGCGCTCTCCAGAGGAAGGTCAACGGGACCCAGCGGCGGGCGGCTCGGCGATCGTCGCATTAGACCGTAACAAATCCCTGCGGCCAAACAAGGAGGCCGCCAAGCAGTCAGTCAGTTATTTTAGCCGCTATAAGAGCAACTTTGTGAGTGTATCCCATGTAGAAAAAGTGTTCTCATGGGCAAGAAGTCCTTGAACACGATCGGTAGAATTTATAACGCTATGCGCCAGGGATCAAAACGATCGGCTGCGGAAACCAATGGGCCGGCGTGTTGAGATTGCACAATATTTCTCACATTATGCATCATGATTGAAGAACGAAGACAGCCTCTCGTGCCAAGTCGTGTTCAGTCCCGGCCGACGGGCTGCAGCCGACTGCACGCCGCTGACAATGGGCCGAGTGTGCTCGCGCTTTCTGGCTCGGCGTGACTCATTCTCGGCTGAATAAATAAATAAAAAAACAGCCTTTTTACCAGCCATCTGTCCGTCAGCGCTCCTTCCCTCAGTGCAACATGAAGTCAATTAAAATCATCGGCCCACAAACGGCGTCTCCTTCGTCACACGGAGACAGCGAGAGCCGACTCAAACAAGAGAGAAAGGGAGAGAGCGAGAGGGAAACGACTGTGAGAGAAAGAATGTGAGAGAGGAATGCGGTGAGGAGGAGGAGGAGGAGGAGGAGAAAAGGAGGATTGGCCGCATTGACGTCAAGGTGACATCGACAGGCCCATGAAGAAACAGTGTTTACCCAGCATCCCGTGTGTTTACCCAGCATCCCGTGCGCCAGTGCATTAGATAAGTGCATCATCGCGTCGCAGGGGAGGACGCACACCGGCTGTCAATCACATGATGGAAGGGCGCAGCGCTGCAGGCTGGAAAAGCTGGGAACCCATCAGACGCTAAGCTTCATTCACACACCTGGATTACTAGAGACTCAAAGGAAATCCTAACAACAATTAACGAAATTCTCAAATAGACATGAAGTCAGCAGGATTCCTCCTCTCAGAATCCTTCACTCCACGTGAGTTCACTGCTATTTGTCGACACTTTTTCCTGAAGTAAAGCACCAGTAGCCTCGATAACATCGAGATCCCCGCCGCTGCATCAACGTGCGCTAATCCTCTTTCAACCTGTAAGCGGCACCTGCAGCCGGCGGCAGAAGCCCCGAGAGGGGCATCGCTGTCGATCGCCGTGAATCCACTCACAGCTGTTCAACGTAGCACCGGGTGGGTGGGAGGGAGGAGGGGGGGGGGGGGGTGATTGATGAGAAACGGCTGAGAGAGAACGAGCTGCTAAACCGTCTTCAGCGGAGCGAAGAGAACCGCGCGGCACACGGGAGGTTCATTTCATTCGAACAGAGATAAATAACATACTTTGGACCGATTCCTTTAGGAGATTATTTATATGCACTATTCGGTCTTGCTGGCAGAGAAGCATTGGGGATTAGCCAGAATACAGTGGCACATAAAACATATATTGCTATATAAAGGCCACAGGTAAATTCTAAAAGGATAGAATAGAATAGCAGAGACTCTTTTTTTCACAATAGCCAAACCCCCAAAATATTTAAATGTTTATTATCTTACATGACAAATAAAAGCATCTAATACTCACAGATGAGAAAGATGGGAAATTTAAAAAACTGTTTTAGAAATTGATTTTTAAAACTGATTCTCAGCTACATCAATGCATAAAGGAACTAGATCACTCTGACAGTTTATTGTCTGTGTATATACATATATAAGTATATAGATATATATATCCGGCGGCGTTAAGAATAATAAATTAGGCTAATTGGTTGGCTGCTGCTGTTGTTGTTGCTGCTGCTTTCTCTCTATGAAACACCACAGACACAAAAGTCTCGCCTCACAAAGGTCTCGTCCATCAATGTGGGATTCTGCACCTTTCTTCAAGCTGACATCTCACTTCCAAACGTTTAAACTCCTGAGGAGATCCCGAGTGAGGAGCCGGATCGGTTTTGTCAGAGCTTAAAGAACAACTAGCAGCTATCGATTGAGCTGCAGAGAGCCGCAGGCAGCTTCTCATTTACTAGAAATAAACGTGACAGATCTGTTGCACACACACACACTCTCTCGAACCAACAGACACACATGCACACTGTGGCCCTAAACACATACATCTAGATACATGATTTAATGGCATTAATGGATGGACGTATAGCTGTGCAAGAAACCTATAATCAATTTCAATTACAATAACCTCAACAGCGATGGGATCGATGACTTTCCCTTTAAAAGGTGGGCTGCAAAGTGTTCGGTCTAAATGCATGGTGGGACGGAATCAAGTAATTGTGCTCAATAATATTGACCTCAATGAAGCTGAGGAGACCGTGTTCCACTCTGGTTTCAGGTTGACCTGTTTTTCTTATTCCAAACCACAAATATCTGGTATCTGGACCGGAAGTGATCATGTTTTAACGACACTCGTCCGTGTTGACTGCTTTTAACTTGCTTTTAGAAGCTGATTTGTCACGAATACGTTTGGAGCTGATAACCATTACTGATCACTATCACAGGAATATATTTCACACACACACACACTGCGATACACGAACAAACCGAAGAGAAACTACAGAGAATCTTTGCTCGCCTCGTGTGGCTGAGACCAAACTTGTTCAGTAGGTCGCAGCCACAAACGTTTTGATCTCTTTACTGGTCTCTGCACGTAAACAAAGCAGCTGTTTGCCTTCTTTCCCTCGCTCTGCTTGTTGAGCGCCGTCCCCAAACCGGTCCCAGTGAGTGGGACGCGGCTCGACATCCTCCCTTCTCCGGCAGCGCGAGCCCGTCCTATTTGTTCGGCGGGTGGAGGGGAGGGCGACGTGAGCGGCACGGTCCACTTCAGCGCAGGAAAGTGGGGGAAAGGAAAACCCATCTGGACCGCAGGGAAGCTTGTTTACTCCCAACTTACCAGGTCTGACTCCTCACTGCCGGAGCGGTACATTACCGTCCCGTCCGACCCTCCGCGGCTCGGCCCCGGCTGGGAGAAAATCTCAGCTGCTTCCCATCTCCACTCGGAGCACAGGAACAGATTCCCTAGTCCGCGATCCGGAGAGGGTTTTTGGGGGGGATGGAAAGGGGGCGAGGGGGGGGGGGTTAAAGTCTGGAGAGCCTGGAGGAAAGAAGTCAGCTCCTCTCAGACCTCCTTTGGCCTACTTCGGTCCCTGGGAGGCAGGAGGAAAAGATCAGCGTCTTTCCCACGGCTGGGAGAACACTCCTTCAGAGAGCCGCAACCGTCCTCCAGCCCCCAAAAAACAACCCCCCACGCCACCCACCCACCCCCCTGTGCTCCTCTCCCCTCCCACACACACACACACACACCGAGGAAGTAAGGTCTCTGGGCCAACGGGGCCGGCCTGAAAAATTCCAGAAAGCACCAGAAGCAGCTGGAAAAGCTTTATTATGTCTGTGTGATCGGGGGAGTTCACGTGCGTTCCCTCGGAGAGGTTACACACTCCGGCGAGAGGCGGGCCGAACGGATTCAAACTCCACCGTTTTTTTTTCCGTCTCGCCACATGTTGTCGGGGAGGGAAGGGGGGAGGGAGGGCAACGCGCCAGGAAGCGATTATCTCCACTGCGTTGACGAAAGGCCATATTTGCTTTCATCATCGAGGGGACCGGAGTCGTTTCAGACTTTCCGTTGGTTCGTTTGACGCGACGCCGTTAACCTCGCACGAGACAAAAGGGGAGCATGTGACACGCGAGCGGATCCAAAACTGAAAAGGCGTGGAAAAGCTGGTTTGGTAATGAAGTGACGGGTTGAAAAAGACGACAACAACAACAAGAAACACATGAAAGGGACATCTGACGCTGTGACGCGTGTCGGCTGAGCCACTTAAATGTACTTTAACGCTGTGAAACATGACTCAGAAAATGCCTAATTTCAGTCGTCCTGCTTTAACAGCGGAGGAAGGTCGGAGGTCACCGTGGAGCGAGCGGGCGCTCGGATTTTGTGTCCAACTTGTAAGATCAGCAACTAGAAAACTAGGAGCGGTGAGCTTTATTCAGCATCGCCGCAAAGCCCAGATTTGTATTTTTCAGTGGGGAGAAAATGTTTTCTGGGCGGCCCATCCTAAATCCTGGATTATATTGTGCTTGATCGGAGTTAACCCCTCTCTAAGGATTATCATCCTGTGTATGTGTGTGTGTGTGTGTGTGTGTGTCCGGCACGTGACACACGGCGGGATAGTTATCCTCATTGCACCAGAACAATGACGATGAAACATGTGTGTGAAGTACATATATATGTAATATTTCTATTAGTGTCACGTGACCCATAACAGCAAATTATTTAGTTTGTGAACATCTGTTGAAATAAGATTAAGCATTCTCATGTCATGTTACTTCTGCAAAACGGTAATAATTCATTTGTATTTGCAATATTAATAGTTAGAAGAGCAGATCGGTACTTGGCTTCCGTGTAACGATGCAATGTTGCATACGGAAAAGGTTGCAATAGTCTGCTTTACTGTGCAATAACATACGGATAAGGTCTTCTCTTCAAGAGGTTTTCCCCAAAAACCAAAGCTGATATATTCCGTTGTCTTTTAAACTCCAGTATTGCTCCCAAACATTTCCCGTCATAGGAGGAAAAAAGCAATTAGCCCCTTTGCTCTTCAGCCTTTAAACACATCTCAGTTTGGAGTCCCGCTCTCGCCCTGCGGTGGTGGCGCGAGGTCAATGGTAAATGAAGGGGAAAAGCAGATTATAATTAAGTCAAACCCTGGAAGCAAAGACCTCCGCCTGCTGAGCGCGGTGACAGTTGATCAGGACGTGCGATCTGGCGCCTCTGAATGCTCACTACTAATGACTCTCCAAGGGAACCAAAGCAATGAGTTAATGGGTTGAAATGCGTAAAAATCCATGCATGGTTATTGATATTGTGTTCCCCCTCGGCTCGAGGGTCCCGGCAGGGAGAGCCGGCCCTCCTGCAAAAAAATCCACTGTCTTTTTAGCATCTCTGTTAGCGTTCTGTGAATTACACTCCTGATCGGTTGCTCTATTTTTGTGTAACTGCTGTCATGCAATGATACAATGGCGCTCGTCCCTGCCAACAGCAACTCATAATGGACTCTCTGAGCGGATCAATGTCTCTCCGCCGGGGAGGGGGGTGGTGGGGGTTTGGCGGCGCAGGCGGTGACGTCAGGAGGCACTCACGCCGGCGGGCGCGCGGAGCCCCGGATAGCTTACAAAACCAGCGTTCAGTAACTGGACCACGAGGCCGGCGGTCGATTGCAGCGCTCCCATGTGCTTCACATTTTTTCCAAAAGTGACACCGTAGCTAAAGACTCGCCTGGTGGGGGGGTCGAACGGACTGATGGTGTCGACGTCTCTCTGAACCATGCAACGTTCTACAGACCTTCTCATTCCACCTAATGGGGGTGCACCTCCTAAACCAACACGTTCATGTATATTGTGCAATGGAGGTTTTATCAGAGAAAGAATAAATAGCAATGCCCACATTTTACAAGGTTTGTATATACGGTTTGTGGTGATATTCATTTTTACTTCTCCACAAAAGGAGACGCGGTCACAAGAGAATCAGCGCATTGTTGCTCGTGGTGGGATTAGTTGACAAAAGGAACGTCGCAGCGACAACTCGGTAAATGTGAAGCTGGAACACCTCAACTTTTTACTGATGACTTTTTTTACCGAGCCAGATCGCTGAAGCTCGCGGCTGGTTCAGTCTGCCGTACAACCCACTCGTCCACCGGGCCGCTCCAACACTTTCAAAGTGGTTGCCACCACTCGCTATTACAGTAAACAGTCCAAAACACCCGTCCTCTGCCAGACGCCCGTGCCAGGGTAAAAGCACTCAGGACCACGACTGGACCTGTGTTACATCAACAGGAGATCATAACACTGAAGACATCCTCACACAGGACAAAACAACGATAATTGATCGGTTCCCACCCGGACCATCGGTGACAGAAACAATATCCAGCACAAACATCAGATTTGATATTATCCAACAATTAGATCACCGATCCGTCAGAAAGGCCCCTTTCCAGAATGTGTTCAGCCTTGCCAAGAATGCTTTCATCCTAATGAACCTGGACCGGTCCAGAAGTTCTTTACTCTCTAAAAGGCCTATTTGTTTGTTCTCCAAAGCGTCCATAGGAAAAGAAAAAAGCCAGTGAATGCAGCACTGTATTCAGGTGATGTAAATCATACATTACATGTCACTTTGATGCTCTCGGCTGCGTGGTATAAACATGTAGCTGCAGCTAGTTAGCTTAGCATACGGACTAGAAACGTGGGGGAAGAACCAGTCTGGCTCTGTCGTTTAAAAATAACAATTTACCAAACGACTTCTCAGCAGGGAGCCGTAACTTCTTGCAGTCGTTGCTGGTTGCCTAGCAACTTCTGTATTTTGTATTTAACACACAGAAGACAGTGTTTAATTAGGGATAAATGAAAACCCCGCAGCCGGCGCCCCGCCCCCGGGCCCGGGGTTACCTAGCTACCACACGCGGCCGCGGCGGCCGTCTCTGATTACACACACGAGGAGGGAAAGGAAAGGACTGATGGCGCCGCGTTAGAGAGAGCGACGGAGAGCGGAGAGGAGGGCGGAGTGAAGCTTACCCTCCCCAAGATGCGCTTAGTCAATGGAGACAGAGACAACTTGTCGAGCATCCCCAGCGGAATGAAGATCATCGGCTCGGCGGCGGCGCCGGGCGGCGAAGGATCGGCAGCTTGTGAAGTGCAGCGGCGTTTGCCGGCAGCGGAGTGCGAGCCCGCCGGTGTGTGTGTGTGTGTGTGTGGCGCCGGGTCACTTCACGCTCGCTGAGCACATCAACGAACGCATCGGCTGGACCGCACGGAAAAACTCTTCAGCCGGCAAATTGGGGGTCGTTGTGGCCGATGTCGTCACGGACGGGTCGGGCCGACTCTGGCAGAGGTCACTCGCACGCCGGGCGCAAAACACACGTTCTCGTTTATCTGCCTGGGCCCAAAGATGGGAAGCAACTAGTCTAAAACCAAAGCACAGAGGAATATTTATAACAGGCTTTGGATACACAGTAATTGTGTGCTCTAAATATACTAAAAACATTAAACCTTCTGAACGCCCCGACGGGCTCCTAACTCGGGGCCCCCGTCGCACAGTTTGAGCAGTCCGGAGTCAGGCGATCATCTCCTGTGTCGTCCCGTGACCCCTCGGTGTCCCGCACACCGCTCACAGGAGGGAGGCACCGACTCACACAACCACGCACGCAACCACGCACGCAACCACGCACGCGGGGGTGATTGCTTGTGTCCACTTGATCCCCCTTGACTCACTTTGTGATGATTGCTTCTTTCGGTAAGGGGATTTAAAATCTGCTTCTGCCTTTCGACCAATCCAGGATTTAGAGTAGAACAACGGCCGACGGGAAGGACGGCCGGGAAGCGGCTGAAAAGCCGTTTGGGGGAAGATTTCCCATCGCTCAGGTTACGTGGAAGCGAACCCATCGCTACCTTTTCTCTAGTCAGTTAATGGATCAATGACCTCCTTCTCGACAATGTTCTTATTTAGTTTAAATCATGGCAATGCACCAGCAAACACAGTAATGGAGAATGCTGCTGGATGTCAGAAACAAGGACAAAACTACTTTAATTCCAACGGATCACAAGTTGAAAGGCTGGGAAATACACTGCCCTACATTTTGGTAAAATAACAAAGATTAAATCATGCCGCCCCAAACCATCTACATGAGATTTCCTGACGCATCAGCAGAGCTGTTGCAGGTATCTACGCTCAGGACGGGAAAGGTGAGCCAGCAGATCGTCTTTCACCTGCAAGCGTCCAGCCTTTCTGCAGGGCTGGAGGACAGACGCAGTCCCCCGTGGATCCCTGATTAAAAACTAAGCTCTACTTATGCGAGGTCCACTACCGGCCTCGGGGACAGGATGGAGGCCGAGACAGCGGACGCCGTCTCACACGCACACACACACACAAAAAGACAGCGCTCATAAAAGACATTTGCAAACAGAGAAAAAAACGATTTTTAAGCCGCAAGAGCGAGGCCAAAGCTTTGGCAAAACAAGCGATTTTACGCAGAAACAATAGAAAGAAACAAGAACAAATAAAAAGTAATTTCTTTTCTTCTGTTTTTTTTTTTTTTTACCTTTGGCTTCTTAGACATGCTCGCCCTCCCACAGCGGCCGGGACACCTGCGTCGCCTCTCCGTTCCACAGCGACCGCAATGAATTATGCAAATCCCCTGGTTTTTGTCCACAGTACCGTGACCCAGGGGTGCGAGCAGCTGACGCCTGGCATTAAAAAAAAAAAACCCTCTCTACCACAGTGATGAAACTGTTGCTCTAATTTGGTTTTTCTTTCCGGTGCCTCTTCCTGGGTGATTTTTTATTTTGTAAAAAGGAGAGAAAACGAGACGCTGTCATCACCAACAGTGTCATGCCTGATGTGGAGAGTCTCTCAGACGGATCACACACACACACACACACACACACACACACACACACACACGCAATCAAGTGTTTAAGCTCTGCGGTGTCATGGTCGGCTCGGTAGTGTTTTTTTTTTTTTTTTTCTCCTGCCGGCCGGGCATTAAGCTTTAATTTGATAGCGTGACATCTGCTGCGGGGTCAACGCAGCGACACGACGCTATAAAGCGCGGACGGAACCGCACAAACGCACTTTGAAACACCATGAACCCCCCCCCCCCCCCCCTCTTCCCCCCCTGGCTGTGATCGGACACTTGCGACGGTCGGCTTTATCGGGCCGAACGGCGTCGTAGTAAAACACGTGACCTCTTGCAGCTGTGCGGGGAGGCAGTAACAGCACCATCTGGAGTCCTAATCCGCCGGGCGCTGCCCACCTCAATGTCATCAGGCTTATCGGACAGACAAGTGGATACCTGGGATCAGCGCCCTTTCTGCAAACGCACTCGGTTGTGTTCCCGGGAACCCTCCCTCTCCCCAATGCATTAACTCCAAACTTGAATTGAGAACTTAAGTTTCTTAAAGATGAAATGGTGCTGTAGTGGGTGGCGGTTCTTCGTGGAACCTTCCCAGACGTGATGCTTTTCACATCAGATGAAATGAGCCTCGTCAGTGTGTTGTTCATCAAGGGCCCCGCGGCACTACAACAACACTGGGAAATGAAAGGGTCGTGTGAGAGGTCATAGGCAGTCTGCTCAGACCCTTTAACCGCGTTCTATTGACACTGACTTTCTCTGTTGTTATTTCTGAATGAAAAATGTACCCGACGTAAAGTACGAACTGCCAAAACGCCTCGTTAATCAGCGATTGATAACGAGTCTTTTTTTTTTTTAAAAGCTACTCAAACTCTCCGCCGCCACGTGTGCCGGGGCGATCATGGCGAGCTGGGCTGCTCCAGAGTAGTAGCGTGACATATGCGGCATATTGGAGGGTCGAGCTAAAGTGGAGCAGCGTTTCCCTCCGGAGGAAAACACACACACACACATGTACTGCTCCCGTCGCGCACATGTGCACACGTCGGCGTGTGCTGGACCATGACGCAAACGCCGACGCCCGCTGAGGAGAGCAACGCATGGCGTGAATCACACCGCGACCGTGTCGCTCGCACGCCTGACGTACAGCGACTCCAGCAAGAGAGATTACGCGACAAAAGAGGCCGGGCGGAGCGACTGCAGGATCAAGTGATCCTTTTTTTTAAAAGGTGCACGGACGGAGAGGAGTGAGACTCTCCATCACATCCTCTCCTCCCTGCCCCCACCCCCCCTTCCCCAAGTAGCTGATTTCATCCTCGCAAAGCCACTCTCACTCTAATCTCCCCCTGATCCTTCTGCACTGGCAAAGAATCAGATGGCACAAACTTGCACACGTAAGAGGAGGAAATGACAGAAAATACCGGTCCACCTATTGGTATCGAGTACGAGCAAACGGCCGTGCTTTTTATCAGATACTCGGCCTCGAGTTCTATTACCTCAGCATCAGACACGCACCTTGTACCTCGGGCAGAGTCGGCAGTCTGATTCCATAAAGTGGGCATGTAGTAGCGTGTAGTTATATAATGGATAAATCTCTAAGCCTCTCTTTGGAACGGCCACCGGGCACAGGAGCATCGAAAACCGCCGGCTGCACTCTGTACTAGTCTGCACGTAATCTGTTAAAGCAGCATCGTATCAATAGTGCACAGCACAGAGTGGTTCAAGTCCCCCGACCACACCTCACTTACCCAGGAGACATTCTTATTCTTGGCTTGTTTGATCATGGCAACGGGGAGAGAGGAACCCCCCTCCCTCCCCCCCCAACCCCCCGAACCTCCCCTCGACCCGCTCCTCCTCAGCGGATTTCAGCCCGGCGGCCCGCCGGGTGGGCGGGTCCGAGCGGGGTCAGGGGTGACGGCCGAGGGTCGCGTCCCGCTCAGCCATAGGTCGTCATCTGCCCCGCGGACCTGCCGGCGACAGAACCCAACCCGGCATCTGTCGGCAGGCTGGGACCTCGCTTTTCGCCACGAAACAAAGTTCCCTCCGCGTGGCGGCAAAATGAAACAGGCAAATAACCAAAAAAAAAGAGGAAAAGTCACGCAACAATCACCCGGCAAAAGCCAGCGGCTCTTCCTCCTGCCGGCGCGCAGTGACCTGATGTACTGATTATGTATTCACGCCGAGTATGAATATGAAACATCCCAGCAGGTTTAACCCCGCCCTGCTGAGCCTCCACGCGCACCCAATCGCCAAGCCGATCTTTGTGGTTGGCTCCCGGAAGGAGGGGGGGGGGGGGGGGGTGTAGCTTATAGAAGCATTAGGGTGAACGTGCCGATTCTCCGGATGAGAGGACGGGACTCTCCGCTGACTGGCAGGTCAGCCGACACCTCCAGGAAGAGCCGAGGGAAGCTGACCATTGACTTCATCCTCCATCTATCTATCCTCCCCTTCCTCCTCCGTGCTCCACGCGCCACCCGATCCCTCTGCCGCCTCCACCTCTCAAGGGGGGACGCGTCCTCGCCCGGCTGGCACCTGTAGCCATGACACCTCTTTGCTAAGAGACGAGTGCCGTGGCAGATGCAAGATGCTCTCCTGCTCCCCCCCCCCCGTCTCATCTTCCCTCTCTGTGACTGCAGCAGCTTCTCCCCGTCAGCCCGTCTGTTTGCACAAGTCCATCCGGATTACTCACATGAGCAAGGGGGGAGTTCTGCCCCGCGCCGATGTGAGCGGCTGCACAGGAATTGAATCTCCAGAAATCTGCTTGCAAAAAAAAAAAAAAGGACTGGAACTATTCTGTTGAATTTGTGCTCTTATATTGTGACGTATTCTTCAATAATTGACGATGAATCAGCGAATGCCACAAACACAAGGCTGTTAAACCCCCAACGCTCTAGATCGCTCCAGTTAATTCTCTCTCGTATCCATATGGGCTGCCAGCACTCCTCCGGTTGTCCGCGGCTCTTCGCTGTTAATTGGCCTCATAAAACATCTGCCCCTGTTTTAAGGCCTGGCAGCCCCCCCCCTCCGTCTTGAGGTGCTCACCGCTCCTTCATTCCTTCATGTCCGTGCCCGTTTTTGTCCACAGACTCTTTAGCTCCTGTGGGTCGTTACTGGAGACGCTGTTGGTTAATAACGGAGTCACGGTCGTCCCACCAAACCGAACCTCGTCTCTCGCTGAACCTCGTCTCACCCAAATTACAGGAATTAATGAAATCGCTTGTGCCAGAAAACTGCAAGCCTGTCAGAAATGGATGAGGGCCCTGCAGGCCTCAACGCAGCTGCTCTCCGCTGATAGCGAAGCAGCCGATGTGACGCGTTGGAAATGACATCAACATTCAGCGGAGGGAGTAAATGACTTCACATGTATGGATCGCATGCAGCAGGCTTTGAAACCGCGTGCTGGCAGATATCGCTCAGTCTTTTCACTACCGGCGCTGGCCGGACAGGAACATTGTGTACAGTTTGCCATTCGGCCAGAAATGTTTATTTGACTTTCTGACCAAATACCTGCAGAGCTTACAATACTCCATCAGACCCGGCTGTGGCTGCAGACTGTGTGGTTGAAAGATGTCATTTTTTGTCTATTATTATTCCGTTTTTATTCATTACACTTTTTTTGAAAGGAGTGTTTTGTAAATGAAATGAAGAAAATACTGAAAAAGCTTTTCCCACATAAAAAGGAAATAGAGCAATTCATTTTAAATGATATGCGACGGGCAAGACAAAGCCAACGCAATAAGAGATTCTCTACTCCATTTTTTATTTTTCACCTTCACTGATGGTTAACTACTGACAGGAAATGAGGCCCCCTCACTACGACGATACCACAATGCCCCATTTCAGGGACTTTCAAAACCATCACAGTAACCCCCCCCCCCCATGACTTCACCGTTTCCAGACACGTGAGGCTTTCAAAACTCGCTGCACACGGACTCAGCAAACGGTGCCGCTGACGTCACCGTTTCCAGGCCGAGGCGAAGCTTTACTCCTAATTGGCTCCGCCCCTCACAGATATACATCACACTTTCCAGTCCCATCGTGAGCCGATGGATTGTGCAAAAGGCAATAAAGGCATTGCTCAGGGCCCCCGTGGCCGATTATCTGCCCAGTTTTTTTCGGGCAATTCCATATCGTCCCGAAAAAAGTGAAAGAACGCACGACGTCTGCAAAGGAAACCGGAGTCGGCCCCCGAAAACACAGTCCGGAAACCTGGGAATTCCAGGTCAGACTAACGGGAGATTAGCTCAGCACGAACACACAGCTCAGTATTTTCAGGGGGAATAATTACAGTTTTTTTTTACCTCAGTATCTGCCATTACTTGTTCTTTATGGGGTACTTTTAGCACCCCCAGCAGGCGAAAGCTTCACGCTTATCACACTAGATATCATGTAAAATAAAGGATGTATGTATATAGTATACATACGCGTGTGGTGCACATATTAATAGTCTTTTTCTTTCTCTTTTTATTGATTTGACCACAATATCTAAAGCCCTTTGTGCACGTTCTGCACTGGCCGCAGTTGCTCGACGGTCCTCCCAAATATTCGGGTTCAACGGAGCTCGTTCATAATCTCGCGCCCAGCGTGAGCAGTGGTTGCATCACACATGTTGCCCATTGTGCTCCGCCCGCAATGATCAGTCCGTTCTCACGCAAACGCCTTACACACGAGGCTCAGACTGTCCGATGGGGAGAACCAACAGCCGGTCCTGCTCCAATCCACTGGGTTGCATGAAAGCTCAGTTGAGCAGTTAAATGTGGATTGGACATAACGCACCAAACTAGTCGGCACAAAAGGTCAGCGAGCAGTTCTCCTTCTCTTATATAGGAGTCTTCACAAAGATCTGCATTGACGTGTCAGCGGTTTTATTCTCATGTCGGCCCACTGAGCTCAGAACATTTTGTCCAATGAGCTTCTGTCTTGGATTTGGGGATCTTTTCTGAAAATAAGAAACAATGAAATAATGAAAACAAGTTCCGCCTCATGCAAACTATTTCTGAGCCTCGAGTGGCGTCGATGCAGTTTCTTCAGTGTGTGTGTGAGAGTGTAACATGGCCATCTAGTGGTAAACTCATTTAGGAAAGAACGTCTGCAACTGCATCGCTGGAACATCGTGTGGATGACACTGAAAAATATTCTTTCATTCGTAATGTTCTTTGTGCAATTTCCCGCTATGCACACGGGAGTTTACAGAAACCGACCACCGCTGAATGACAAAATGAATGACGCCAAAGGACGGAATTTAATTTCCCATCTCAAGTCATACCTGCTGGAAGACGCAGGGCCACATTTCCCCCCCGCGGCTGCATTTCAGCGCAACAAAGAGCCACAATGTCAGGCTTATAAACACAAGGCACACGTGAAATAAACCAGCGGAGCCCAACGAAGTGCAGCTCCTGACCGAGCACGTGCAAGCGTGAACCCACTCTGTATTCCATAACATCACAAGCTCCGCTGTGTCCCGGAATAAATATGAAATGAAAGATTTATGGTGTCTGGCGGCGGGGACAGCACTCTGCAGAAAATACCTCAGCTAAATGCTGCAGCATTCAGGACCGGTTTCAGGACTGAGATCTAGCAGAGAGCCCTCATCAACACATGGGGGAGTGGGTATAAGAGGGAGGGGGGGGGGTGGGACCTGGCAAGCGTCCACCGATTCTATTCAGTGCCGTTCTTGCAAGCAACACTGGCGTTTTCAGGTGAAGTTATGCATGCAAGTGAAACAAAATAAATCAATTATTCATACAGCACAATCAGGCACTTTTAACCACACGAGTCTCCACATGCCGCCGTCATCGGCTTTGCTCTCCCCCCCCCTTGTAACTCTCGTGATGAAAACGGGCATCGGAGCCCCGGACTCACATATGGAAGCTCTGCTCTCCGGCGATGGCCCAGCCCACAGCACGGCATGAAGGGGACCAGGGCGGGGAGGAGCCGCTCACAGACTCCCTGTCGGGCAGCGGCATCCGCTCAGCCTCGCCCCGCGCCGGCTCGCTCGGCCCCCGCCGGGGGTTGCGAGGACGTCCGAGGGAGGGGAGGGGAGGGGGATGGGCGGAGGGGGGGGGGGCGGTGAAGAAGAGGCAGAAGAGCTCCTCTACGGAGGAGTGAGAGGAGGACTGACGTGTCCCCCCCAAACCTCCCCCCCTCCTCCTCCTCCTCTCCTCCCCGACTCAGAAACTCTCAGGATTCATGAAATCCAACGCACCCCCCCTCCTCCTCCTCCTCCTCCTCCTCCTCTTCTTCCTCCTCTTCGACACATCTCCAGACCGCTGTCCACGAGCCCGCGGCGAGGTGCGGGTCGGAGCCGAGTGCGTCCGTCCCCCCCCCCTTCACCCACCCTGTCCCTCCCCCACACTCCTCTGCAGTGCCGCTGCGCCGTAGCAGAGAGGTACAGTTGCAGGACCGGCACGCTGCTGGCTCAACTGCTGGCGGATTTAGACACGCTCATCGTCCCAAACAGACACGTGCACGCGCACATGCACGCTCGCAAGTTGAGGGAGGTGGAGCTCTGAGGGCCGTCCACTGACTGCGGTCCGGATGGAAAGGCGCCGCCTCCAAACTCTCTGCCTCCTTGCATCCGAGGTTGAGGCTGCTTTAAGAGTCTGACACACACACACACACACACACGTGTGTGTGTGTGCGTGTGTGTGTCTCTCTGTGCAGAGCAGCGCAGGAGATGCGCCCGTTTTCACGCGGGGGGCTGGTGTGATCGTTGTCCCCCCCCCCCCCCCACCCCCACCCAGGCGCACACACCTCCGCTCCGCCCTTCACCGCTGCACTCAGGCGATTGAGTCCGGGCCGACCTGCGGGCTGTTAACTGCTGCGTCAGCAGGAGGTGCACATAATCCTGCCTGTTGGCCTCAGCGTGGCGGGGTGGGGGGGCGCCAGGGGGGGGGGGCTGCCGAGGTGATTTTCACACACACAGCGCGATGGCGGGCGGGTTTTTGAATTGAAGAGCACACAGCGTGATGGACTGAATTTAAAAAGGTCTTGAAATGTCTAGAAAATGAATGTATGAGAACAATAAGATATGACAGAAGACACGTTTGATGGTATTACAGTAAACACATTATGGCTTTTAATGAAAACAAGCTCATTTTGGGGTCGTGTTCAACATGAAGATCGCTTCATCTGAAACTTTAATAACATGTGGCAGAATTTCGTAAAACATGTAATATTTCCACATGCATTTGTTTTATTCTGCAAGAGTGAAGTTGATAAAGACGACAATCTCTAATAAGCTACGTTATTATTATGCCAAGAGTGAACAATCACAGAGTATTCATATCTATTTTGTTTCACTACTCCAGATGTGGCAACAGCTGTAGAATGCCTCAAGTGACCTCAAAGCTCGTCGCTTTGGGAAAAGTTCATTAGTTGAAATTAGAAATCAAGTGCAAGAAGGAATATTTTGTCTTTTTGAGAAACACATTTGGACGCCGCAGGGTCGCTTCTGCCCGGCTCACCGGCGACAGTATCAGTAGAGTAACGACGAGTATCTCCAGCCTGACAGGAGCCTCCACCCTTCATCAGCATCGAAGCTCCTTCAGGTCACCGCCCATAATTCACCCGCGTCAGCGGTGATGGAGCGGAGAGAGTGCGAATGGAATCCTGTTCATCCATCCGGTTATTTGTCACAGACCCCCCCCCGCCCCCCCGCCCCGCCCCGCCCTTCGGAGAAGTCATCACTCTGCTCACGCAAAGAAATACTACTACTACTGACGGGAATACTGTGCACAAGCAGACCCATTCTGTATACTAAGTACTCCTTCACTCTCCAGGAGACGACCTCAACCTGCTGAGATCAGCTAATTAAATGCATCGATCTGTGCACCTTATAAAGACACTTGCGATGTGGTTGCTATTCTCATAATAAAATAAACTGTCAATAAACTGTGACGGCCTAAAAATGAACCAAGAAAACCACAGAATAATCAATAACAATATTCAGTTGCAGGCACATTTTTTGTAACCAAATAACAGCCTCAAAACAATCTCTTCTTGTGCCAATTTCATGGCACAGCTTTCAAATCACAAATACGATAACAAAATGACATAGCGGAGCGGTCAGCAGCTTGTTAACATTCCGCCTCCATCTTTAAAACCTAATAAATCTTCTTTGTTCACATTTTCTTTTTATCTCAAAGCATATCTCAAAGGGAAATGATTAATTTTTCCACTAGATGGCGGCCGGGTGCTTCTATGAAGTGTGATTGAGCAGCCGATTTAACCTCCATCCATCATGGATGCAGCTTCCAAGTCCATTTCCAACTGTGGCGACGCGCCGCTGAAAAGCGGCGGACGCGAGGACGATGTTGTATGTGGAGGCGACGCAGAGCCTGGCGCAACCGTTTACATGGACAGTGAGTGTGGGAGGTTGATTATGACATAATAGTCGGCGAGTTATGCCGATCAAAGTTCGGACCACCGCGTAAAAAGATCCCTTTTGTCACCGTTTCATTTTTCCAATGGCATCGTTCCCTGTGCTTCTTTCAAACGTATGCTTTTCTTTTCACTCTTTTTCGTTGCTTAAACACTCACATTGAGAGATGTCCTTTTGTGGAACAGACAGAATAAATGATGCGTTTTTATTTCCCCACTGGGGACGGACCTTTGTCGACTTCTTTCAAGCTGTTCTTCACTCGGGTTTCGCTCTGTTGTCGCTCTCTGCTTCTCACTCTCCACCGAGCACTTTGTAAAGTGTGTTTTAGAGAAGCGCTATTTAAAGGAACTTTATTATTATTCAGGGTCGTGGGGAGCTGGATGCTTTCCCAGGATGCATCAGGCACAAGGCAGAGTCTCTAAGCAGCGCCAGTCCTCAGATGAACTGTCACACTCGTTTACAACTATTAAACTATTTCCAGTTTAACACTGATTTAAAGCAGATGTCCTGCTACATGTTTACTCAAATTTAAGTATCAAACTTAGCAAGCGCATTTCCCAAAACGTCAGACGGTCCCTGTGAGTGGGCACGAGGGGGTCAAACAGGTGTCACCGTTCACTCGTCAGATGCTGAAACATCGTTTTTTTTTCTGCCTCTTCAGAAATGAGCTTAAAGTGGACGATCGGGACTGAAAAAGAAAAATCCAAGCAGCTAAAGCGACGATTTCAGAGCACGCCATGCTAATCCTGATGCTAAGGATTAGCATCTCTAGCCCCTGGCCAGGCGGGTTCGCTGACGGCCCCGTGGCGGCTCGGCCCTTCCTCCGTCTCAGGGCCCAGCTCCGGTTCAACACTTGACCTCGCTACTCCCACGGACCTCCACCCTCGCCGGGCCTCCCCCGCACTCTCCCGGGCATCAGCCCACGACCACAGCGAACGTCTCTCGTCCTTTCTCTCTCTCTCCCTCACCCTACTCTCTGTCTGCCATCGACAGAACGAGTAATTCCGCCTTTTAGGAGCCGACTGGCAAACCGGCACCGAGATCAGCGCACACACACACACACACGTTGGCGTCCTACTTTAGTTTGACGATCGAAATAATACGTCGTCCTTCTGTGAGAAGTGAAAGATGAGCGAGCGTGTGGGGGGAAACGGGGTCATATTTAAACCGCCGTTACGATGACGCAAGTGAAAAACAGTATTTACGCTCTTATCCAAACAGAGAAGGAGTTACGGGAAGCTCTGCTATTTCTGGGGCCCTCTGGCGGCAAACATCTGTAACGGGGTATTTATTTGTGTGCGCGGCGTGACCCTGAAACACTTTACCCCCCCCTGCCGTCCCCGCCGCCCCCCTTAATGGCCTCTCATTTGCGGCGGATGTGGTGTCACGTTGCAGACGGCGGCGCTCGCTCTCGGCCTAATTGAGTTTATCTGCCGTGACTCAAACTGAAAAGGGGGAACTCCTCGTTTTGGGGACGGGGCTGTGGGAATGGGCATGAGCTCCCACGGGCGGCGGCGGAAAAAAAGAACTTCTCCCCAAGCAGCTCCTGCCGAGCCGAGGACGAGCGGCTCACTCTCGGAAGTTCTCCGACGGCGCCTGAGACGAAGCAGACGGCCGGCTCTGACCTCCCCCGGGTTCCTCCTCCAAAAAAGGCAGAAACATTTAAGCAGGAGGACGACCAGGGGTGGGGGCCCCGTCTTTAACCCGTCCCTGTCCCGTCCCCCGCTCGCCGGGTCCGCTCAACAAATACCAGACGGCTCGAGCGTGCACATCGCGGCGTCTGCTTTGCAGCAGGCGGCGGGGACGAGAGGCCTCCACTTAACATGCCGTACCCGACGGTGTTTACAGAGAGCTCTCGCCGCGACGCGCATCTCGCGGCTGATGGATGATGATGATGATGATGATGATGATGACGGCCGAGGCCCGGGCTCTCGTGCCAGTTTGCATTGAGACCAACGCGCACGCACGCCGCATTCCTGGATGGAGCCGGGCCGCAGCCAGGAAACGTCATCGCCGTCCTGGGGGGGGGGTTGATCTGACCACCGGGAAAGTGGAGAGATGACGGGAAATGACGGGAGAGACGGATGGGAAAGAACGAGCGGCAAAGGTTCCCAGTGGGATTCTGCCGGGGACTCGTGGGTAACCCGGGGTGACCAGCGAGCTCGACGCGGCGGCGGGGGCGGCGTCCTTACCTGGCGAACGAGGCTGTTGGTGGTGGTGTCTGAGGAGGTGCTGCCGTCGGAGCCTTTGAACCGGCTTTTCCTTCGAGCTCCTCTGCCATGTGACTGAAGAGAGAAGGAAAGAAATCGTTAAGGAAGAGGTCCACCTCATTTCCGGCTTAAATTTATTGTTTTCACAAAACCTCCCGAATGCCGTTCCCCGAAAAAAGGGCTTCCCGCGGTTTCTTACCGATTGGCAACCACAGCATCACATTATTATTTATATTTATACATTATTTATTCAGAAGAAATGCCTTAAAATATCTAAAAGTCTAGATCTGCATCTGGAGCCTAATGACTTTATGGGTATTTTTAATATCTTTGCGAGAATTATTGGGGTTTTGCCGCCCAAATCAATCAGTAACTAATAATGATTCTGTCGATGTGAAAAACAAATGTTTCCCCTCTCGCTGCACACAAATAAGATCCTAAAATGGGCTTGAAGATAATGTGAGGCTGTCCTCTCGGTTAAGTACGTCTCTCTGTGTTTTATTTGAAGTGTGATATTAGGACAGGTATCATAGAGAAATGGTTACGTCGTGGGTGGTCTCTAATACGCAACCTGATACGATGAAGGTGTGGAAAGCGAAATAACTCACAACTCGGCTCGAGTGCTCACACAGCGCGTGTTGCTAGTGGCAACTGAGAAAAAGAAATTCATATGAAATCTGCTTTTTATTCCAGCCCGTTATTCGCGCTCATGAAAGAGACGTTCTGACGGTTTCTTAGGAACCCGAACAACAGTTTGAGCTTCAAAGAAAGTCTGTGGACACAGGATGAGAAGACTTAAGTTCAAAAATCATACTATACATGTAGGTTTAGTTACAAGTACATTTACTCAAGTATCATTCTTAAAAACCTTTGCTTTTATATTTCATGCAAAGGGGAAATAATGCACTTTACTGTTTTTAATCAAAAGTCACTTAGTTTTCATTTAAAATATCTGACCAGTTTTTGAAATATGATATAATGACAGAATTGAAACACTATATTTGTTCAAATTAGATTTCCTTGAAAGCTGTATTCTGTACTTAAGGGTTTAAACACATTTTTTGTAACTTTAAAAGTAGAGAAAATACCAAAGCTGCGATAGAAAATGTTGAACGTTCCCGTTGATTGAAGTAGATTGACCCATTCGATCCGCGTCTACAAAAGACATTACGTCATAAAAACTTCATTTAAACCCAGCAGCCCCCCCCCCCCCCCCCCCCGCGGGGACGAGCAACGCGGTCAGGTGAGCTGAGGTCGACCTGCTTTTAACGACTCCAGCAGACAAACTGTCTCCTCGTTCTTCTTCCTTTAATTCACTTTGACTCACGTGAAGCATCGGAAGCTCCGGCGGCTCCATGTGGCGCCGCTGCGCCGCCGCCGCCGCCGCCGCCGCGCTGCTTCTCCGACTGTTATTGACGACCATTGTCGCGCCGTTTGGATAAATATTCAGCAGGGCTCTCCGGTTTGGCCGCATGCAAAAAAACACCAGTCAACGGCATTTTGAAGTAAAACAAAAAATAAAAAATAAAAAGAAGAAGAAGAAGAAGAAGAAGAAGCCCGTAAAGTGAGTTTAAAGGAGACGAGGAAACGAGGCGCCGCCGGAGCCGAACTGTGCGCCGCCAAGCTTCAAAGTTTCCACCGGGCGGGTTTAAAGGAGGCGCCTGTGCGCGCGACACCACCGACAGAAGCAGGGGTGGTGTTTTTTCTTCTTCTTTCTTTTCTCCTCCTCCGGTTGAGATGATGCTGTGATGATGATGATGATGATGGTTTGAATGCACCGAGCCTCTTCATCAGTGTCCTCCTACTGCACCGAGCCGCCTCTCCGCCTTCCGTCGGCACAGGAAGAGCAGAGAAAAGACGCACGCTTTTTTTCACATTAGAGGCGCACAAAACAAAAAATGGAGGTTACTTTTCCCTCTACACATTTTGCATGCAGCTAAGTACAAGTACAACAAGTAGTTGGTGGAAAAATAGATAAATACGCATATGAAGTATCAATAAACATGAATCTATGGACTGCAAACAGGAGAGTAGTTGATTTATGGGATATATATATATATATTACAAACATAGACACTGTATATGTCATTTATTTGACAATGATGACGTCTATATGATTAAACAAACTGTCAAATGGGTCATTTATTAAAAAACATTGCCACTCAAAGGGAGATTTTGAGGCTCAAATAACGTCGCTATTATTAGATGCGACTGATTGCAGGCTTTGAATTTCAATGACTCTGAAATCAAGGCAGTTTTACTGGAAGCTGTTGACGTTTACAACAAGAATGCCGATCGTGACATTATGAAACGTCAACAATAGGAAGATATAATAAGACTGACTGCATTTAGCTGCATTGTTTCTGTCAGTGCTTGTACGGCAACATCAGGCTAGAATATACATTGATCTTCAGCATCAACATCATCATCGTCACCACCATTAACCAACAGCTGTAGATTTGTGGTACAAGTGGTACATTTACATTAACGTAATTGAGGCAGTGCTGGCCCCAGTGGAGCTGTCCGTACCTGTTCAGGTGAGCTCCCCACAAAGGTGAAGGAAAGGTTCCACGTCTCGGTTGTGATTCACATCCTTGTATAAAGTATTTGAGGTTTGATAATTGAAATGAATAAAACACAATACGTCTGCACAACTTCCTCAGACCACAGACAGCGCTGAAGTTTAGTTCTTTATTATTGCCCTCTAGTGGTTCCATGTGCTTTGACTTTCTGAAGGGCCACTGATTTCACTCATTAAAGTCAGATTGCTGCTCATTGTTGTCAGTCAGCTCGTGGAAACGGTTCAGTGACGTCTTCTGCTTTTCCAAGGTCTGAAAAATAAATAAATAAATAAATGAAGTGTTGTCTCGCTAAATCCTAAAACAGAAAGCTCGCTTTACAAACTGCGCAGTGTTTGAAAGATGTGGGTTTCAAATGAAAAGAAACTGTGGTGTTGCATTGTGGGAAATGTAGGATCCGGTGTTTTGGCACCAGGGATATCTGAGTCTCTGCTGCGGCAATGTAGTTTATATATCAGAAAAACATCTCTCTCTTGCAAGTCTCCCCAGTTTACAAAAGCACCCTGTTCAAATGATGCAGTGCTCCGCAGTTTTTAGCAAAATAATCAAGAAACTCACATTAAAAAATAGTCTACAACTAAAATCCCACATTATACGTTGAACCCGGGTGTTTTTGTGTGAGAACAATCACAGGCGCACAAAAAAAGGGCTTCCGCCAGATCTAATCCGAGGGAACTGGAATTTGTTTTTGGTCTGCCTCTTGGCAACGTCCCATCGTTTCTGTGTGTTCTTTTCCCCCGACGACCTGCTGAACTCTTCTTGTGACAGGTCTCTGATGAGCATGTGAGGATACTCAGCGTTCGCACCATCTTCCTTCCTCCATTCCGGCAATTGAAAAGATGCACACATGCCAAAATAATTCCTCTCTGGTGCAAAAAAAAAAGAAAAGAAAATGTACACACACACACACACACACACACGCACACTCACACATACATACCAACAGGCCAGAAGCTTTTCCTGCTAATGGGGTTGGTATTTCCAAAATAACAGCAAAATTGCTAGAATAAGAGAAAATGCAGCAGACTTCCTGCTATTGTTTGAAAAGCACTCGGGAAGCCACAATAAGTGGTGTCAGCTTTTTCTGACGCGATGGCCAAATTGTCTGTAAACACAATAATCGGCGTGCAATTCGTGCAATGAAACTAATCCCCAACATGAATAAGAAAAAAGGCTCAAAGGCTGTTTGTTTAAATTACACAGAAACGTGTTTGATGCTGACAGCACCGGGATTTAATCACAGCAAGCTGATTAAAAGCAGAAAAAAAAATCTTCTCTTGAACCCACTCATTCTTTCGACATCACAAATCCAATTTTATGTACAAATAAGTTGATTTGCTGCATTTCATTTCTCTCATTGTGCCGATGCGTTCGCCGCTCCTCTTCCTCCACCTCCTCCCGCAGGCCGCTGAAGAGCGTGTGCGCTGTGTGGGCTCCGGAGTATCTGTCTTGCACAGCGAGCGTTAGTCATCCAGGTTGGTGGATGAACACGTAGCTCAGGTGGGTGGAAGTGCCCTAATATTGGATCACAGAGAGGCCTCAAAAAACAAAGAACAATGCCTCTGAGATGAGAAGCTCAAAGAGAGCAGCGTTTCTCTAAACAGGAATTCAAAAATAAATGTATTTCAGGGCAGCTTATTCCTTAACAAGGAGTGCTTAGTCCATTCTTTGCTATCTAATATAACAGTTTCCCATTAAGCCAATCGTGTTTTGCATAATAATAGTCGTTTTTGTGTTTTTCTAATCATTTCTGTCACAATATCTTTTCCTGAAAAGGACTAAATCCACTGGTTCATATATTAATGACTAAATGGATTTCCTCAGCATGAATGGCTACTTTGAAAGACGTGTATTTATACAGAGGGTTGGATGTACGATTAAAGAAGGACTGAAAATATAAATGATCCTTTTAAGATGTGTCTTTTGTGGGTCTCCAAATGGTTCAGGGGCAATAATAAACTCCCACATGTCAGTTTTATCAGAATGCATTCATTTTACCAAATTACCCTTTTCTCCATTTGTCTTATTATTAGTCAAAGTTGTACAGTTCCTTCAGTAAACTTCTTGGCAGATAAACTTGGGAATGATGCAGAAATTGCGAGCCTGTAAAATGAAGCCAAATACCCAATTCAATATATAACCTGAGAAACGGCACAGAATCCTGGTCATGGACTCGATGTCTTTTTGACTACACTTTTCCTCATTAGTATATAGACACTGATATGAAATACATGCAAAACAAAACACGTGAATTTACAAAACTTTATATTTTGCTTGTGAGGAATGCTTGATTTGGTCTAATGCAGCATACATATTCAATAGAACAAAATTGTACTAGAATCGGCCAAATAAGGTCATTTTTAGAGTATTAAACAATTAACTGTCTAGATTCCTATCATACAAAAATAAATCATCAAGTATAAAAGAGAGAAAGGATTCATACAGCTAAAATACAATTACCATCCAGTGCTGAGACTACAACATCATGAACGACTCGCCTGTTTTTTACCCCACGACTCACGTAAGCAGCATTTACAATTTGAGTTTATGTTCAAAGAGTGCGAGAAGCAGGAGACAGGCCCAACCCATCAGCAGGCCGAGGTTCTGCAGGAGGAACATGAGGCACGGCCTGTCGCTCTGCACTCGAGTCATCTCAGGAAGCTGAAAGAAAGACAGCGGAACTAAAATAAAAACGGTTTGGACAGTGATTGAATCGAAAAGAGGGTTATTTCTTTCTTTTTTTTAAACTGTCATTGTTTTAAATTATCTGTATTGTTAAGAAATCCTATAAAAGTGTTTTCATTCATCACTGGAGAAGTGTTTTTGTTGAGGACCGATATCAGCTGCACATTATGCGATGCTTAGTGGCAGTAAGTGGACGTTTCATTTTTGAGCAATACGGTACATGTGGGTCTGAACAAGAGGTCAAAGGTCAGAGGTATTACAAGCTAATTAACCTTAAGGACTGTATCTGGTTTGTTGGTATCAGAGGTATAAAGTATAACAGGATCATTTAATTTCTAGACAATAGCAGAAATGTCTAGTAAAACAAGCCTATATCTTTAAACAAGGCTCCTTTACCATTTCCACCAGTGACAAGTAGAGGAAAATCCCAGCAGTGACGGCGAAGATCCACCGCTGCACCTCCATGTCTGCGGAAACAAAGAGGCCGATGTAGAGCCCCATGAAGGCCGTCAGCGCGCTGAGGAGGTTCATCAGCACGGCCGTCTTCACCGAGAGTCCCGAGCTCAACAACACGGCAAAGTCCCCTTTGAGACGGAAAGCAGAACATCAAGAGGATGCAAAAAGTCGAGCTCGGGGTGTTTCCCCCCCAAAAAAAACAGCAACGACGAAAGCGCTCCCGAAGCCGCGGCCCGCTCACCCATCTCGTGCGGGATCTCGTGGCAGAGGATGGCCACGGTGGTCGCCATGCCGGTCTCGGGCGAAGAGGAGAAGGCCGCCCCGACGACCAGGCCGTCGGCAAAGTTGTGGAGGCTGTCGCCCACGGTTACCATCACAGCCAGCAGAGGAACCCCTCGTCCTGGGCACACAAAAGTGGAGTCTGTGTGGCTGAAGCTCGTCCTCATAACCGCGACGAATGCTGCGTCGCGCCAGGCGACCGGGTTACATTGTGCATCGCATTCATCTGTGTTGTGCGGCTCGTGTTTGAGGGACATTACTCTGTGGTGGAGGGCTCCTTCTGTCAACGTGTTCAGGTGACGCCTCTGCACTCTCCAAGTCGTCCACTGGTCCCTGCAGGGTGAAGATAATTCTTTGTTTCGACCTTTGATTCCAATTTGAGAAATTTGGACGAGTGCACAAGTTGCATGAAGGGGAACCAGATGAGACAAATTCAACCGTACAGGATATTTTTATGTAACAAAGATGGTTTTAAAAAAAGGTCCATTTCCACGTGAGTGACCCGTCTTTGTGTCCGAAATGTTCTAGTTTTCAACCGTGTACACAACACGGGGACGGAGTCCTGAATGATTCAATACTTCTCATTCTCCTACATCCTACATGCCCGTGTTGCTTCACTCCCTCCCACACCGCTCCTCAGCGCTTGTTACATAAGAGCAGCAAACAGGAAAATCGATTTAAGTGAATTCCCAGTCGGGGCTTTGAATTCGAACACGGATTCCATGGATTCTTTTGATCCTGTGTGTGTTTTACGATAGATTGTGCCATTGATTTATCCCGTTTGTGTGTGCAGACTAAAAATGGTGCTGTTCTCCTATATCGACAGTGTCCTGTCAGCTAATCTCCACTGTTTATAACAAGTGAATTAATGCTTCCTTCGTGCTTGGCTGGAGGAGTAGTGTGGGAGTGAATGAAAAATATTGACTTAATAACTCCACAGTGTGCGAATAAGAGAAAATGCAGCAGACTTCCTGCTATTGTTTGAAAAGCACTCGGGAAGCCACAATAAGTGGTGTCAGCTTTTTCTGACGCGATGGCCAAATTGTCTGTAAACACTGCACTCTCCAAGTCGTCCACTGGTCCCTGCAGGGTGAAGATAATTCTTTGTTTCGACCTTTGATTCCAATTTGAGAAATTTGGACGAGTGCACAAGTTGCATGAAGGGGAACCAGATGAGACAAATTCAACCGTACAGGATATTTTTATGTAACAAAGATGGTTTTAAAAAAAGGTCCATTTCCACGTGAGTGACCCGTCTTTGTGTCCGAAATGTTCTAGTTTTCAACCGTGTACACAACACGGGGACGGAGTCCTGAATGATTCAATACTTCTCATTCTCCTACATCCTACATGCCCGTGTTGCTTCACTCCCTCCCACACCGCTCCTCAGCGCTTGTTACATAAGAGCAGCAAACAGGAAAATCGATTTAAGTGAATTCCCAGTCGGGGCTTTGAATTCGAACACGGATTCCATGGATTCTTTTGATCCTGTGTGTGTTTTACGATAGATTGTGCCATTGATTTATCCCGTTTGTGTGTGCAGACTAAAAATGGTGCTGTTCTCCTATATCGACAGTGTCCTGTCAGCTAATCTCCACTGTTTATAACAAGTGAATTAATGCTTCCTTCGTGCTTGGCTGGAGGAGTAGTGTGGGAGTGAATGAAAAATATTGACTTAATAACTCCACAGTGTGCCATGAAATCAAAAAGATATTTTGTATCAACGTAGCTGCTGCCACAGCTGCCTAGTTGATGCCAGTTTATAATTAAAATGAATTTGTCTTCCCTTATTATTTTGATGTCATATTATATATACATATATACCCACATACAGTAAGCACCAGGGCTCAAAAAAATATCTCGCTCTCAGTAACAGCAGACAGTAAACTAAGAAGAAAGAAGAGAAAAGACCAGCTATCCGTCCAGCTTGTGACACAGCACATGCTTGATCACCCACAACTGCAAGTTGGACATGAGGGGAACAATCGTAACACCTTACAAGCACTTGGTATGTTTTTTTGGGACGGTTTTAACATCTCGCTGTTTAACTTGCAGTAACGGCCTTGTCATGTTCCCCCGTATCTCCTCTAACAAGTACATAACAGGGGTGATGACGGAAATCAGGCCTTTCTGCCAAGAACAATGTTTCTGTATGAGACTCACCAGCTGTATGGTGGAGATGGACTTGCCCCTCTGTGACTGGCCGTTGCAGTTGAGCTCCAAGGGAAGGTCACTGTGACCCTGCAGACAAGAGAAAGTCACGAGCAGCTCAACAATCTTTGCATTGCACAAACCCCTTCTACGTCTGGCTAAACGAAATCAGCCAAAGAATCATTGAATCGTTGAAGAGCTGCAAAAACCAAAACGCTCACGTGGCCACGAGAAGACGAGAAAAGGGAAAAGATTCTCTCAATGAGGAAGAAGCCGTAGATCCCCGCGACCACGGCCAGAATCCTCCACAGATACTCTTTCTCTTCCGTGGAGTGTTCCTCATCGTGACCGTGAGTGTCACGGTGGAGGCCGAGGACCTCCATAGGAGACAGAGGGCAAGACAATCAGACATTTCCCCCACAGTCGACCCCCGAGTCCCTTTGTGCATGCGTGGTGACGCACTGGCTCTGTGTTCTATACCTGCGGTAGAAGGTGCAGGAGTGCATCTCCCGAGAGGGTTCCCACCGCCAAGCCCACAAACAGCTGCAGGATGAGCGTGAAGGTTTCCTGGCAGGAGTTGAAGAAGATCAGGCAGATGCCGAGCATGGAGCCCACCGTGATGAGCAGGACGGCCGCCGTGCTGTAGCCGTACCCTGCGGGGAGCAGGGACGCGTGTTTTTCCATATCAAGGTGATCATATCACAACATTAAATGAAAGAAAACACCAGTCTGAACACCAGGACCATTAACACGTAATCACAGCTTTTTATTGGGGAGGATCCTTTGCTTATTATTAAGTTTCATTATTGTATCATTTTTTTGTCTTTTGTAATAGTAAACCATTACGATTACTGAGTCACAAAACGCGTTATTATCTCCGCCAGTCGACTCGAGGTGCCAGGTTGCGGCTGCTCGCTGAGGGACCTCCAGCTGCGGTGACTCCCACTTCATCGCAACACATCCTGACGCCTGCTTTTCGTGCTGCCGATGGCTGATTCCTCAATCACTACTCTTAACCTGTCGGGCCAGCCAGGGATAACACAGCTCAGTGCGTCTGTGGTTCAAACGTCTTACTCTCAAGCGCGGTGGGCGGAGATTCTCTTCTGTTCCGCTCCGCAGACTCGCAGGCATTGCCTAGCAACTGCTGAATGATGGCAGGGCACATTTGCCTGAAGTGCTCCTTGGAAATTGGTGATTGAGGATTCAGGACGAAAATATCCAACATCTGATCGGCTGAATAACACACCTGATTAGATTGAAAGGCAGAGAGAAATTGGTGGATGAGTGTCAGGATTATTGAGTTACGCCAACATTGCTAGAAAACCCGTCATTTGCCTCAGCCTCACCTGGGCCCAGTCCCTGGTTATTCCACCAGTTTCACGGTTGCAGGCAGCCGGCGGGGGCCCGCCCCCTCTCTGGGAACTCCGCCTCTTCCTGTTGTGAGAGTGTGACGCTGCTTCCTGTCCCACTCCCAGCTGATGAAGCAACTCCTCCAAGTCTGAGCAAAGACATCACAGCATTGTGATACTGTGCAGCAGGCAAGATTCTAATAATGTCTTTATGGGATTTAAAAAAAAAAAAGCAAATGTCAGCCTAAATGTGCAAAGCGGGCCAACTGTGCTCTTGAACTCACCTTTTACCTGCAGGTCCCTTGTGCAACTCAGGGACTGGAAGATGTAGTCGGTAAAGAAAGCAGGAGACGGGAGGCTGCTCCGTCTGAAGCAGTGTCCCTGCAGGACGTGGCTGATGATGGCGGCCGCCAGTTTGGGCACAGAGGAAACACCAGCACCTGCACTTTCATGGACGTTGGCATCCTCGAGGAGGTGAGCGGCATCGACACACTGCGGAATCAAATGTTAGCTCATCATGACCCAAGGGTGCGCTCGGGCGAGACGGGGCGGGTTTCCTCCGATAGAAATTCCTTACTTGCAAATCAGCCGAGGCATTTTGATTGGAGGGCTCGTAGTGCTCATTAATGAGCTGCAGAATACTTTCTGCTTCTCTGGATGATAAGAAGAGGTTGTTCTCAGCAGGGTGCAGATTGGTGAGGGCCAAAAGGTAGAACTGATAGTTCTCAAAGGACAAGGAGGAGGAGGATTTGGCAGCGTTTGACACACAAAGGTCTTGCAGATTAATTATGTAGTACAGCAGAACGGTGGAGATCCTGTGGTAGTCCTCCTCGGTGATGTAAGCTGTCCCATCATCCTCTAGGACAGAGAGAGCTACTTCTGAGGTCAGGCACTGTGGCAAGTACAGGAAGAAAGAATAATTGATAATTGTTTTCAAGTGTTGAAAGTTGCAGAAGGTCATGTGACTGGATTTGACACTTGAGTGAGCTCAGAAAAAGAAGAATTTTCTTCTGCATAAACTGCACTCCAGATGAATGCTGGCTTTGTGCTGCTGTTTGCGGCCTATGAGACCCACACAAAGAATGTCTCTTTCTTAATTACAAAATCTCCCTTTCAAGGCTAAACAGGCTCATAACCGTTAGTCAACCCGCCTGCTCAAACATGTGGAGTGTTTATTACGTCAAACTGAAGGATGTCTAAAGCCACTCAGCATGAATGACCCCCCCCCCACAGAGGTCAAGGACTTAAGCCTCCACATTCACTCACATTCCAGCCATAACAAGCGTGTTTCTCGAAAGCAGCAGGCAGACGTGGGATGAACACGTAAGAACCACTTAGCACACGGATGTGAAAGTCGTTGCACGGCAACAACAAGGCGGACTCACCTCGCCACAGACGTCCTGAGAGGCGCCGGTCCGCTCCGCACAGTGCACCGCCCGCAGCAGCTCGCCGATCAGGACACCCGTGTGGTTCTTTTGGAGCCGTGGCTTTTCGCCGGTGCCCGGGGGGAGATCCAAAGCCCGGAGAGCCTCCTGCAGGTACTCCGGCTCCCGCCCCCTCACCTCCAGCTGACAGAGAAGCAGCAGCAACGCGGGAGCGCTGCCCCTGAAGTGCATGTTGCCACCAGGGCTGTCCGACTCCCTCGAGCTCCCGGGGAGTCGCTCAGAGGCCCCCGAGGCAACGAGGAGACGAGGGACGCGGACAAGAAGCTTGAGGGAGAAATTTGAGTCGAGGCGAACGGGAGGAGGGAGGCTGAAAGCGCGAGAGAGGCGTTGAGGACTTAGAGGCCCGTCCGATCTGGTGGAGGACAGGAGGCGCTCGATGGGCTCCTTTCAGCCGAACCAGCCCGCCACAGTGCCAATCGGTCAGCCAAAGCCCGGGCCCCTCAGTCCACAACAAAGGGATTAGTGCGAGTGAGAGAGCTCAGGGGGCAGAGAGAAAGAGGGCACGGAGGGGGAGACGGGGGGAGAAACGATTTATATTGAGGAAAACTCGGGAGGAGGGTTATTAGTAAAAAGCTCTTATTAACCTGGAGATCCACATCTGAACACAAAGTTCCCGCCTCCCACCTCCATGAAAACTCATGTTCAGACGAATATTTCTTTTATTTAATTCAGATTCTAAATGGGGTTTTATTGGCGCGAGTCATTTGCGGAGCATCAGAATGCGGCTCGTCCAAACATTTGAACCAAACACAAAACAGTAAGACGAACATTAGCACAAAGTATTTCTTTTATTATTCTCCATGCTCTCTGAGTCATCTGAGATCAAACACGGCGAGCAAAACATGCAGAGCTTCCTCGCTAAACACCTCCCAACATCCTCCCACGCCGCCCGCCCTGCAGGTCACACCGACCGAGCAGCGATGGGACTAAAGCTGCAGTTACACCTGAGGTAGACGAGAAAAACGCTCACCAGATGAACCGTTCTCCCCCCCCCGCCCCTCCAGCCCCCCGGCTCCTCTCCGCCGCCGTAATGGTTGCTTTTCCTCAGGAGACCCAGAGCCGGTTCGGGAAGAACTCTTGGGCATCGGTGGTGCAAATAAAACCCTCGTTGGAGAAGTGGAGTTGAGTAATGTCCTGAGGATTAGCTGCGACTGCCTCAGAGAGCTGCAGTTTCCATGGAGAACGCTGGCTCGTTTCAACATGGGGGCGGGGGGGTTGAATTCATTTTGAAATTAGGTGTTACATTTTGACGACATTTAATAATCGGATCAAATGTCTCCTTTTTAGCAGTGATCATGCTGGTGTTGTAAGTACCTTTAACCAGCAATAAGACACAAGAAGGGAAACATGCATTTTTCATCAGTTTGCAATCAAATGTGTATGACACTGTAGAAAAGGTGATTATTGACCTTGTGTGTGAAAAAAGCTACACTGATACATGGATCCTGTCACATTGGTGGGTGTTTCACCAAACAACAACGATTCCCGAAAATTGATTTAAATGCATTTGAGAATCTACAACAGGGAATCTACAATAGGGCTTGGCAATATAAAACGTCACCGTGATTTGCTTTGAAATAGTAACTTGATTTATGTCCATTTCACATTTTAATCGTCATTAAAACAGCTCTGTTTTTGTCTCAACATCAATCTTATTGCAGATCTCTGCAAATTGTGGTTGAAATTTGTTCGCTGGTTTAAAGTCAAGAAAAAAGTGCTAAAAGGACAAAGTGTCACGGTGTGGTTCACTTCCTGTCTTATTTTGTAGTTTTCTGCCACTCGTGTCCCCGGGTAACTTCACTTCCTGCCTTGTCTCGTCATCCCCTGTGTTCCTCTAATAGTTTCCACCTGTGTCCAATCACCTGCACCTCCCTTGTGTATTTAAGCAGTGTGTCTCCTGTGTCACTTGTCGCGTCATTGTCTTTCGTCTTGGATCGCCGTAGTCTCTTGCCTGTGTGCGTTTGCCCCGGTTCCTGTGTTTTTTGACTCTTGTGACTATTAAAGTCTTTTGTTTTCCTGCAAGTCTGCATTTGAGTCCTGCCTTCCACCCGCACCCCTGACAGACCCTGACAGAATGACGCGACCAAAGAAGGGCTCAGCAGACCCGCTGCCAGACTACGGTCCGGACTACCTGGATGTAAGGAGTCCCTTCTGGCAGCGGAAAACAAACTGTGTTTTTGGTCCCAGGAGCTATCAGCTCGCCTGCCTCGAGCTCCGGGACCTCCTTAACCCTAGGAGGAGCAAGCGGAAGAAGCGATCTCCCGTTCCCGCTGGGCCGCCGCAGCGATCTCCCGTTCCCGCTGGGCCGCCGCAGCGATCTCCCGTTCCCGCTGGGCCGCCGCAGCGATCTCCCGTTCCCGCTGGGCCGCCGCAGCGTTCTCCCGTTCCCGCTGGGCCGCCGCAGCGTTCTCCCGTTCCCGCTGGGCCGGCCCGACTCTCAGCCATGCCCCCGACCCCCGAGCCAGCGCCACGATCCATGCCCCCGGTACCAGCACCACGTTCCATGCCCCCGACCCGACCAGTTCCGGCGCCACGTTCCATGCCCCCGACCCGACCAGTTCCGGCGCCACGTTCCATGCCCCCGACCCGACCAGTTCCGGCGCCACGTTCCATGCCCCCGACCCGACCAGTTCCGGCCCCACGCTCCATGCCCCCGACCCGACCAGTTCCGGCCCCACGCTCCATGCCCCCGACCCGACCAGTTCCGGCCCCACGCTCCATGCCCCCGACCCGACCAGTACCGGCCCCACGCTCCATGCCCCCGACCCGGCCAGTACCGGCCCCACGCTCCATGCCCCCGACCCGGCCAGTACCGGCCCCACGCTCCATGCCCCCGACTCGGCCAGTCCCCGCTCCGAGACTCAGGCTCCCTCCCTCCCATCCCATGGTCCTCTCCCACCCTCCCGTTGGTGATTTGAGGGCCGTCTGGGATCCGGCCCTTCAGGGGGGGGCTACGGGGTGGGTTATGGGGGGGGCTGAGCCGCCGCCGACTGCGGAGGTGTTCCGTGTCCCCGAGCCGGAGCAGACTGCGGAGGTGTTCCGTGTCCCCGAGCCGGAGCAGACTGCGGAGGTGTTCCGTGTCCCCGAGCCGGAGCAGACTGCGGAGGTGTTCCGTGTCCCCGAGCCGGAGCAGACTGCGGAGGTGTTCCGTGTCCCCGAGCCGGAGCAGACTGCGGAGGTGTTCAGTGTCCCCGAGCCGGAGCAGACTGCGGAGGTGTTCCGTGTCCCCGAGCCGGAGCAGACTGCGGAGGTGTTCCGTGTCCCCGAGCCGGAGCAGACTGCGGAGGTGTTCCGTGTCCCCGAGCCGGAGCAGACTGCGGAGGTGTTCCGTGTCCCCGAGCCGGAGCAGACTGCGGAGGTGTTCCGTGTCCCCGAGCCGGAGCAGACTGCGGAGGTGTTCCGTGTCCCCGAGCCGGAGCAGACTGCGGAGGTGTTCCGTGTCCCCGAGCCGGAGCAGACTGCGGAGGTGTTCCGTGAGCCGGAGCCGACTGCGGAGGTGTTCCGTGTCCCCGAGCCGGAGCCGACTGCGGAGGTGTTCCGTGTCCCCGAGCCGGAGCCGACTGCGGAGGTGTTCCGTGTCCCCGAGCCGGAGCCGACTGCGGAGGTGTTCCGTGTCCCCGAGCCGGAGCCGCCGACTACCCAGGTGGTTTCCCGTGTCCCAGAGCCGGCGCCGCCGACTACCCCGGAGGTTTCCCGTGTCCCCGAGCCGGCGCCGCCGACTACCCCGGAGGTTTCCCGTGTCCCCGAGCCGGCGCCGCCGACTACCCCGGAGGTTTCCCGTGTCCCCGAGCCGGCGCCGCCGACTACCCCGGAGGTTTCCCGTGTCCCCGAGCCGGCGCCGCCGACTACCCCGGAGGTTTCCCGTGTCCCCGAGCCGGCGCCGCCGACTACCCCGGAGGTTTCCCGTGTCCCCGAGCCGGCGCCGCCGACTACCCCGGAGGTTTCCCGTTTCTCAGAGCCTGCCATTCCTGAGACGTTCCGTGCCCTGTGGTCACCGCTCCGGAGCCGGCGAAAGGACCGCTCGTCGGGCCGCCCGCCAGAGGCTCCCCGCTCGTCGGGCCGCCCGCCAGAGGCTCCCCGCTCGTCGGGCCGCCCGCCAGAGTTTCCCGGGTGGTCCGACCAACGTCTCGGGTTTCCCTCCCCCCCTCCCCTTGTTTCGCTCTAGTGTGAGCCGCCTGGAAGTCGGCCCTTGAGGGGGGGGTACTGTCACGGTGTGGTTCACTTCCTGTCTTATTTTGTAGTTTTCTGCCACTCGTGTCCCCGGGTAACTTCACTTCCTGCCTTGTCTCGTCATCCCCTGTGTTCCTCTAATAGTTTCCACCTGTGTCCAATCACCTGCACCTCCCTTGTGTATTTAAGCAGTGTGTCTCCTGTGTCACTTGTCGCGTCATTGTCTTTCGTCTTGGATCGCCGTAGTCTCTTGCCTGTGTGCGTTTGCCCCGGTTCCTGTGTTTTTTGACTCTTGTGACTATTAAAGTCTTTTGTTTTCCTGCAAGTCTGCATTTGAGTCCTGCCTTCCACCCGCACCCCTGACAGACCCTGACACAAAGATTCTGTTTTGTTTTGCTTTTTTTTTTAATTAAGAATTTATTTACAAGTTGTAAGGCATAAATAGACTTACAGTCTGATAATTGTACTGATAAAACATCTTCACCCGTCGTGATTCCTAACCATTGTCTGCTCTTCAAATGCTCCTCATTATCTATTAAAATTAAAAAATAAACTGTACAGATTTAACACATCACATAATCATGAAGTATTTGTTTTGGATCGTTCACATATTATCTTGTCCCTAGTTCACTAAGTGCAATGTCAGTGCTTGTATGATTTATTATACACTAATTAACAAAATCCTACACTCTTTAAATGGAAAGTATTACAGTGTTTGCTTGAGATTCACTTCCCAGTGAAGTAAACCAAAATGAAGAATAAGCGTAATAATCATTCATCCTCACATCTTCCTACGCCTGTTCATTCTGCTCCATATTGGACACCAAACCCTTGGTGTCTACAAGAGCTCGGATGGGATTGTTGAAGTACAGCTTGTTGTCGAAGGTGCTTTCTCCCAGAACAGGGATGGCCGTCCGTCTGCGGAAGAGCAGGAAGGCACCGATCCCGACCACGGCGATGACAGCCAGCACCACGGCGACGGTGATGCCGGCAGACCCGTGAGAAGCTTCTTTAACCACTTGGGCTGCGGAGGCAAAATATAAAGAAGTACAGTTACGTAACTGGAGTTTGTACCCTTATGTTTGAAATATGATGGTCTGAGAACTTACCAACGGATGGGGGTTTTTCTGTGGGTGCAATAACTGGAAAAAAAGAGAATAAAGGCTCCATATAAGTGACCGATGGGTCAAGTTAGACCTGTCGTAAAACAGTTGGTTCCATTTACCTTTAGCTGTTTTGCAGATGTAAGACTTGTATCTCTCGCAGTTGTGTGTGACCCACCGTCCGTCCTCGGAGTTGATGTACACACATGAACCTTTGTTAGGCATTCCTGATCTCCAGTTGGCATAGTCCACAACATTGTTATCGATCCACATCCACCCGCCTGGAACAGGGAAGCTCGTTACTTTAATCAGAAAACTTCAGCTCATATGCGTCTTCTCACCTAGTCACAGAGCTCAGTGTCCTATGCTTCACAAAAGACGTGTGAATGATGTCCCCATTTGGAGTGAAATAGACAATAAAACATTTTGCGTTTGGGCATAGCAACCCAGTGATTGACTGGTTGCTACCACATCAAACATCAAACATCTGTGGGAAAAATTATAGCTTTAAAATATGTTAGTCAATGTTCGGTTTAACTAAGCTCCACCCTCTTGTATAACTTGTGGTTTTCAAAAAGTCAATTCCAATACTAGGAATCGGGACAGTGCTTAACTTCTTTACACGTTAGGAAGAATAATTGCACGACCAGCTGACCTTCGTCGGTCTTGTAGAGGCCGATCCAGAAGGATTTGGCTTCGTCGTGCAGAAGCTGCAGGTTCTGCTGTATGAACAGACTCTCCTGAGGGTCCTCAATACTCACCAGAGAGGCACCTGATGAACAATTGCATGCTGTGAAAATTGTATATGCATACAAACTGTAATTTGTTAGGGAAAATTCTTCTTAACATACCCATTTTCAGACATTCAACTGAGGCATGGCCCCATTTGTTCACCGCTGAGCTCCTGAAAAAATAACAATGGCCTCTGAAGGGTATCCAGGTTATTTGTTTCTTTGGTTCTGGACAGTTACCGGGCATTTGTGGGGGCTCAGGGGGCGCTACGACTGAGAAAGAGACCGGACAACCGTTTGTTAGCCATTGTTAGCATTTGGCAGTGTACAGTAGTTGTAGTAGTTGTTGTGCAGGATAACTAACAGGATCGGGATGGATGTCTGACCTGGGGACCTCTTGCAAAGGGAATAGTAGTTGTTGGTACATGGTGCAGTCTTCCATGTTTTGTCCACATCCACGTACACACAGCCATAGTTATTTTTAGGCTCATCTGTGCCCCATTTTGCATAAAGTAGGAGCCAGTTATCAATCCACTTGAAACGGCCACCAGTCTGCGAAAAAAACAAAAATCTTATAAAAAAAAAGTTATATTGTTTAAACCAGTGGCGACCAGCAAGAGGTAGAACCTTTTACCTCATTGCTGTTGAGGCCGATCCACACGGGCTCGTTGTGCTTGGAAATGTGCAAGGTGAGGTACGCCTGGTCGACAGGGTTCAGGACACTGGCCAGATCCGCATCGTCTGCCAGGCACTGCCGCCTCGCCTCGTCCCATTTCATCTTCTGGGTCACCAGCTTGTAGGAGTCGTTGCCAAGCTTCTGGAAAGCCTTTGGTAACACAGTCGTGGCTGGGACCTCAATCTGAGAGTCTTTGTAAAAAGGGCACCATGAAAAAATAAACTTTAAGCTGAAAAAACGGCTTCCAGAATTACCGTAACTCATGTTGATGTGGTTTTGCTCACCAATATTTCTTTTGCAGATGAAGCCGTGTTTGGATTCACAGTCCTCCACCTTCCACAATCCAGTCATTTTGGAGCTGCTTCCCACAGTGATCACACAGTCAAACGTCTGTCAGACAGAAAGTAAACGTCCATCATGTAGACGTTTCACATTTCTGAAGCCGGGGATGTTCAAAGTTCTTTTGTTATGGCAGAGAAGGTTTTCTAATAAAGAAGCTTAAGTGGAATTAACCTCCATCTCAAATGAATAACCCCCGTCGGGCACTGACGTCGGTTGCCCTTTCGCCCAGTTGGTGTACGAAATCGCTTTGCCGTCCGTCCACACAAAGTGCTTCTCCCAGTTGATGTCGTTCATGCCGATCCAAAGGTTTCCATTGTATCCCAGCATCTGCGTTGTCAGGAATGCTAGAAAAAGAAGACACAACTCATCGATAACCACGACATCTTTTTTTTTTTTAAACGTCCGTTGTTTTGTGTCACAAGAAAAATCACAAAGAAAAACGCTCGCCTTGCTCTCTCTCCTTGGTGATAGAAACCAGATTTCCTCCCTGGTTAATGCAGTACTTCCTGGCATCCTGCCAGCTCTTATTGTCCTCCCCCATGACTATTTTGTAGCACTGCGTAAACAAGATTTGCACAGAGCGTGTTAGTACGACAAAAGCCAGGTGTGAAACACATTTTACCAGAACAGATTCAGGTACGGTTCATCTCCTGAAAGTAAGAGTAGGAGTTCCAATCTAGTTTTGGGAGTAATCTGCGATGTGAGCAGTTATCATATACCTTTCCTTGGAAAGCGAGCCAATCCGGTGCACATCCTCCTTTAGGAACAAGGGTTGGAGCCATTGTTGCGTTGATGAAATTGCTGCTTCTTTTGCAAATGGAAGGATGTTCCATGCCGCAGTTAATGTCATTCCAGCGTCCTATATGTGGGGAGTTTATAGAGAAAAACGAATAAATAATGAAAATAATATCATTACAATTCAGCCTCAGCTTTGATTTCTGAAATCGAGTGATAGACTCACCCGAGCCTCTGTATGTAGTCACGCAGTGTTCGTCATTATTAGCAAAGTTGGGCTCATTATTTTCCCATGAAGTGTATGATACAGGTGTTCCATCCACCCAGCTGAAAATGGAGAGGAAACGATGAATAATGCGTCAGGAATTAGAACGTTTTGTAACAGTTTCAGACAAAAATTTGACGGCTGGCTAAAGGGAGCCAGTAACAGTCTGCCTCAACAATGTGGTGTTATTCACCTGAACGATTTATCCAAATTCACGGTCATGCCGATGAAGTACTGTCCTTTGTCGCCCTTTGCTATCTGTCGGAACATCGTCGTGAGAGAAACATTACATTAAAGTTAAGTCAAAAGGCTTCCGGGGATTTTACCACCATGTTAAAAACATGATACGTTCTTTATTTAGGAAAAGGGTGTTAAGAATTTCTTGCCAGTTTCCAGAGGAACTTCCTCTCACTCTCCCCCGTGATGACAGCGAGATCACCAAAGCTCTTCCTACAGACGTCTCTAGCAGATTCCATGTCCAGATCGTCCTCGTTTACGAGATATTGTGTGTCGTTGTATATAAACCAGCCATCCTCGGTGGTGTTGTATACTGTCAAGAGAAGCAAATTGTTATCAGATGTCTTTCAGATGCAAGTCTACAGCCATGCAAACAGTTTGCGCTAAATGCTAACGCTAATGCAAAGTTTTTAATGTTTACCTACATGTTTTCATTCACACTAAACACAAAGTTCAGCTGAGGCTGATGGTAACAGTATTATCTTTCTAAGTATATCGTCATAAATCAATGTCCTAAATGCCCAAAAATGTCAGTAGATCACCATCGTCATGGGGCTTTATACTTTTAAGACCATTATTGCTTGAACAAAGTTTCACTGTAATTTGCTTCATAATTGAAATGGCCCACATGGGTGGACCGACTGACATTATACGTAAGGCTGCTAGAATGATTGAAAGGAGGATTGTTGAACCAGAAAGAAGTGAAGTGGGTGAGAAGCCATCGCTGAAATGTACCTGTTTCGACTAGGACAGGCTCGGGTTTGGGAGTCACACCTGAAAGTACAAGAACCATGAGGTCTCAACGATGGGCAAGGCCCTGCTCAAATATCACAAATCTCCGTGATCTCTGTGTGAGCTGCTGCTCCATGGTCGGACCGGCCGCTGTTACCTTTGCCGATCTGGCAAATCCAGTCCTTGTAGTTCTCACAGAAGGCATCGTTCCAGTGCCGCCCGTAGTAAGACCGGACCTCTGCACAGTGTTCGTTGTCATTGTGGTTGTTTGGCTCCCCAAAGTCCCAGTTCGAAAAGCCGAACTAGATCACAGTTTTGAGGGAAATACACATACTTAGTGCAGGGCTGAGAAGAACAGTGAGCAAAGACCATGGCGACCATTGTGTGCTACATACAGGTGACCCATCGACCCATTCAAAAGCTGCATTGGTGCCGAGGCGGAGGCCGATCCAGGCTGGATCTCCAGACTGAAGCCTTTATGACAGCAGGAAAAAACAGCACAGATTGCTTGAATGGTTGAGTAGCATGATACAAAAAAATACTGATGTATGTAAAAATAAAGGTAACGTACCGAGCGTTGCTCAGGTCCTCCTCAGTGTGTACGCTCATGAGCTGCCCTCCGATGTCCTTGCAGAAATCCTGCGCTTCCTGCCAACTTTTCTTCTCGGCCGTTGATTTTTTGTAAACCTTTTTAAATGAGCGGAAAAAGAAAGAGATTAGGGTACTCAGAGTCACACCATTTTTCCATTAGTTCGGTTTGTCCTCCTACTTTGAAGCAGACGCTCCTCTTGCCAGCGGGGGTCCACCCGGGCGGGCAGCTCAAGGGGATGGTGGTGGGTGGGACCGTTGTCACAGGTACACCCTCTGCTGGCTTCTTGCAGATGTACTTCTCCTTGTTGCTGCAGCTGACAACGTCCCACAGTCCAGCAAAAACACCAGTCGTCATGGCAACGCATCCCTGGTTTCGGTCTTTTGGTGAACGCGGCCAAAGAAATGCAAATCATTACAACCAAGGAAGGTGTCATGGAGTAAGTACTGAGATCCAGAGTGAATATCTCGTGGGGCTGCATGAAGGCTTTGAGTTAATATGCTTTAACATTTGCACTAAAGTAAACTGCAGTGAAGGCAGATGGTAAACAGGATCAGTTTTGCGGGCATTTAAAAACACTGACTGATGCTTTTAGCGCAGTTAAAAGTAAAACCTCTAACCTTCCAGTCAAAATGTAATGTATAAATGAACAGAACACACAATGTGTAGGACAGCTAACGTGTGCTGTACCTGGCATGTCCACATTGAAATGAGTGAACGTGACTTTTCTTCTGGTGTTCCACTTGAAAGTGTGGATGTCGTCTGTGTTGGATAAACCTGTCCAGAAATACTTCTCTGGCCTCAAACCCACCAAACTGATTAAGAAGGCATTCTCGTATCTGCGTGAAAACACGTCAAAGCAGAAATGGGTGCAGTTATTTTTTCAAAATAAGATTTTAGGATTAAGTGCAAGTTAATCTTCACTTTCAGTGAAGCAAAATTTCACAGACAAACTTTTCACTACACTACAATATGGGGCAACGCAAAATGATATACCTGTCAGCCACATCCACCAGGTGAGCACCAGCCGCTGAGCACGCCCGCTTTGCCTCATCAGAGGTTTTGGTCTCAGATCCAACGTTGTAACAATAAGAACCAAATCGGATTGAGCCCTTGTGAAGATTTAAAAAAACAAAAACAGAATGAGACGAAATCCGCTAAAAGCTTTGTTGCATGGTGGCCACATTGAATGAAATCCCTCACCAGCTTGCAGCCCGGGTTGGCTTCCTCTTGGGCGCCTTCAGCCGGTCTGGTGGAGGCCTTCTTCTTGCAGATGTATCCGTACGTCTTCTCGCACATGCGGTCGGCCCACCTGGCGTCCTGTTTCGGGGCACATTCAGCAGCTCAGAACAGCACCAGCTCAAGTCATCGCTCCATCCGCCCGTCACCATTCGCGTTCGTTACCTTTCCCCTGATGACGACGCAGTCTTCCTGGAGGCCGGCGTGATGAGACGGCTCGTCGGTCTGCCACTGGGTGAAGGTCACGTGGGACTGATCGGACCATTCAAACAGCAGCTGGTTCTTCAGATCATTCAAGCCAACCCAGAGCACGTCTGTCGGCACTGGCGGGTTTAAGTTCACACGTTAATGCGGCACCATTCCTCACACGGGGGGGCTCGTAAAAGCCATTATTACTGCACACTTACAGTATCCAGACTGAGACAGGATGAAGCTCTGCTCTTCTATATTGTGTATGCTGGCCAAATCTCCTCCGTCCTTGTGACACGCGGCCAGAGCGTCCTTCCACATCTCTTTTTTCCTCTGCAGGTAGTAACAGTTCCCCCCGTATGGGACCCAGTGACTGGGGCAGAAGCTGGGCTGGTCTTTGTCTGAGGAGAGAAACCGAAGGCGCTGGGAACACATTCCGACTCGCTCTAGTAAAGCCGGATGATTTGGGAGCTGCGGTGTTGTTTACTTGGTGGTGGCGGCAGACTGGTCGAGTTTCCTTTGCGACAAATGTAACCGAGTTTCTTGGTGCACACGTTGCTCTCCCATTTTGAGGCCTTGGCAGCATTGAGTGTTGCACAGGTGAGTCCGGGCTCCGACGACGGATGACCTATCGGAAACATTCGTCCAACATTAACGGTCAGTAGCTGACTGTAGCTCACTGTTGTCAGCATGCGGTGCTAAGGCCCTGCCCCTGTCGCAGTACAAGTCTTCACATACCTGGAGCCCAGTTTAAATATCTGAACGGGTTCCCGTTGCTCCACTGCCATCCGCTCTCAAAATCCAAGCTGTTCAGACCGATCCAGAGAGACGTCCCCAAAGTATCTATCAACCCTGCGTCGAGACAAACGTCGCAACGCAGATGTGTTTTTTGTCAGGTCGAGCACACGACATTGTGGAACTCGCGGGTTGACTCTGTACCTGAAATGTACGACTGCTCGTGTAGCTCCACGATGCTGAGGAGGTCGGCTCCCTGCTGCTGGCAGCTCTTCCTGGCCTGGGACCAGGTCAACACTGACCCCAAGTTCCTCTGATACTGAACCCCCGTGACCGGGTCGTTGTCCCAACCCGAGGATGCTGCATTGGGGTCGAGACGCAACGATTTAAAGGTGAGAGTAAACCGAAGAATGGGGTGAAGGGATTTTAAGGACAGCGAGGGAACAATAAGACAAACGAAAGAGGATTGAAAAAGATCAGCTCTCCGAGGGCTGTTGATGATGCTTCTTACCTGTGTTGGGGCAAAAGCCCCACTTCTTGGCTTTGTCGTAATCTCGCTCCGTTGCACACCACAGCTGTCCATCTGTGCGGCCGTCCTTTGTGCATTCGGCGTACCACTTCTCCTGAAACTTAAATGGGAACTGACAGGGTCCTCCAAAGGCATTGCCCCCTATCGTGAAAACCTCTGAGGAGACACAGAGCGTGAAGTTAAAGATGACCGAAACACGCACAAAGCCTGCAAATCAGCAGCCTAAACGTGTGTGGACCTTTGACCAGGACACTGGACACAAGTGCGATTGTTGACCTGACAGAGACTCTCCTGCAAGGTTATTTTAAAGACTCAGGAATCTGTCTGAAGCATTCACTGATGTTGGGGAGAAAGCCGAGCTCACCGTTCAAGCTCTGAACGGGGTTTAATGAGAATACATTTTCAAGCCTCTGTGGCGGCCAGTCAAGTTCTTAGAAAATAACGAGAACAATGTCTTAATGGACCTGTTTGATGCAGAAAGGTGGCGACATGTCAAAGAAGGGCCTCTCTCACACTGTCACCTACCCTTGTAGCTGAGGGGCAGCATGTGCACAGGAGGGAAGTATAGTGAACTTTTTTCAGACTTTATATGGACCATAACCTGCCCTTTTCTATTTTAATTGGGTTTTGAAAATACAAGTCAAACAGAATCTCAGATCATGTAACACTAACAGTTTGAGATGTTTCTTTACACATAGTCTACGGCTACGGATCGTTACTCGCTCTACAATGCAGACTCTACTTGGTAAAAAATGAAAATATGCAGAATGTAAAAAGGACATATCTGACATGGGCGGATTTTGCAGAAAAACCCCATAGCTGGACTTTCAAAATCACCCGTCCAACTTTTATGAATACTAATAATAATTAATAATATTTACACTATCGGAGCTTTCTTTATTGAAATTGATCGTGTTCCCACAATTCCTACCTTGAAAACCCTTCGAACAAAGGTCCTCCTGTGTGCCAAATATCCTCCAGCGACTCCACAGCCCTGAGCCCTTGTAGATCATTATGTTCCTCTCATTCTTGTTGCCCCAGTTCAAGTGCAGGTCCTGGTCTTTAAGGCCAAAGAGGGTCTCATTCTTGCACTGCCAATGTTGGAGGTTGCTGCTCTCGTCACATTCAAAGAGGAGCACCTTCACCCAGTCTTTAATCTGTGTGGCCCCCATACAGAGCTTGAGGGACAAGCTGAGGATGCGCGATTCGGAGGCCCATCGAAACTGCTGGTTCTTGGCATGAGGATCACAGGGGGCCACCGTCATGGACGTGGCACTCTCCACCTTCATGCACTTGTTGTGGTTCTCGTTGAAGATCAGGAAGGAGCCGCTGTCTGGAGCAGAAGGAAACAGCTTCAACAAAAGTGTTTTTACGACCCAGTCGCTCTCGTACACTCTACTCACGAGGGGATAGCGTGTGTCCGGTGTACGTACCTATGTCTGCAGTGACGCAGAGGACATGCAGGAGGCCGAGGACCACAGCCACATGAGAGCAGGGGGACATTATCCTGGAGGTGTGGATGTGATCGTGGAAGAGTTTTCCAGTTATGAAAGAAGTGGTCTGGTGTGCGCTGAGGTGTGTGTTGAGGAGCGACAATGACACAGAGACACGGTGCTTTCCCCCCTTAATCCCACCGATGGGTTTCCTGTCACATGCGCTGCTACGGTTGGTCATAGTCAGCAGTTTGCTGATGTGAGGGGTTTTTTGTGGGACAGTTTCCCCCAGAGGGTCCGCGGGGGCTTCGGGTGAGGAGTGCAGGGATGATACAAGTTAGTCGAGAGGGATAACGGGAGGAAATCCTGCTTCCTATTGGGGGAAGCAAGTGGACATCTGACCACGTTGGCATTATAGCGTCTGCAGAGATGCCTAATAGTGCACAGAAATGGGACAAATACCTTTGCATGGACTCAAAGCTGTGTCTAACGCTACAAATTGTGCAGTAATGAACTGAAATCCAACACCAAAATTACATAATGTAAAAAATCTCAAAGGATTATTGCAAAGAAACAGCATTTGTAGAGGTTGCGACTTTGTGTTAAACTTGTGACTCACTAATCATGTAAAATTAAGCATACTTTTATAGGGGAATCAGCATTTAGAGTTGTATTTAAGTAATGCATTCACCATGGCTTTACATTTTTATCAGTCTAGTTTGTATTTATAAATAACCGAACCAAGAAGTTGAAAACAAACAATATTAACTTACCTTATAAAGTTATTATTAAGTTGTCTTTATAATCGGAGCAACATCATTGTTCATTTGTTTTCATGGTTCTCGCCATATCAACAATATAAATCCAATAATATCTTTACTTTTAGCTCTTCTGTGGATTCTACCAAGAAAGACAATAACTGGCTCTTCATCTGCAAAACGCTGAACAATTTTCACCGGCTGGTTGCAACGTGTCTTTTTGTTGTTGTGTCGGTAGTGTACAGTCGGTTTATCAAGGTTGACTAGGATGATTTTAGAAAATAAATCTGTTAACAATATACATCAATATTTTGCAGTCCTCTTGTGCTTTGCAATAGCAGGTGATTGTTTTGCAGACCAATGACAGCAGTGGTAAAGAAATGTGAGCTATTCCAACATACATGAAAACTCACACAACTGAAACTCATTTTCTGTATGTATGTGTTTCAATGGTACAAACGCACACTTTATTTTTCTTTCAGAAATAAAAACCTAATATAAACATGGATTCATGCTTGTACATATTCACTGCACTTAATGATGGTAGAAAAAAGAAATCTGATATAAAATCTCAAATGACATTACAGGTATACAAAGTGTCATTCCTGGTGAGGGGTAAAACAGTTAAATAATGAGTGACACCACAAATGATGCCCTTTATGGGAAAACATTGTCTCAGAGCTCCCTTTTAGCTTATGAAAAGTACCATCAAGCACTTGGACAGGATATCTCTGCTGTGTCACAAATTCATACTTTGGTTTGGCCGCAGCAGCTTTTCTTAAAACTATAACTTTCAGTTATTTGTAAGAGGCCGTGCAGCCGCCTCCTGAACCCTCCCGCGTTCCTCCCGACGGGACCAGCCTGTGGCTCCCGCCGCGTGTTTTAATGCTGAACTGTCTTCGCCGCTCTCAAAAGAACATCCTCTCCGTGTTGAAGACCCTCAGCCTGGTCATGAAGTTGAAATAGACGAAGGCCAGGCAGACCAACAGGTTCTTCATCAGGTAGAGGACGGGTGTGACGAAGCCGAAGAACGCGACCAGGGCCACGCGCACAAAGAAGAAGGGGAAGTCCTGCAGCGCCACGCCGAGCGAGGAGAGCAGGGGGCTCTGGGGCATGGCCACCACGCGCAGGCAAGACAGGAAGCTGAAGATGTAGACGGGGAACACCCAGCCCGAGTAGTAGACGCCGGGGAGTCCCGCCACCCTCACCATCTCCACTGTATCCATCCAGAACATGAAGCTGTCCACGAAGACGTCGGCCCGGGGGTCGCAGGCGCACAGGGACCTCGGCGGGCTCCCGTGGGCGCACTGGGACGAGCGGCCCGCCGCGGTGCTCGCCGACCGCGAGCTCAGGCCGGAGACGCTGGGCGGCCCCCCGGGATCGCCGGCCGTCCCGTCGGCCCCGCTGGGGTTCCCGTCGTTGTGCTGGGGCGCCGGCCCGGGCTGCCCGGGCACAGCTGGGGCGACGGGTGTTACCTGCTCCACGTGAGTGAGGACAGAGGACGGGATGTGGGCATCTCTCTCCCCGTCGTTAGCTGAGGGCAGAGAAAAGTAAAAGAGTTCCTTTTTTTAATCATAATATTCGGCATGATTTTTGTTTGAATGATGTTTGGTCAGCGAGAAATCTGTTAAGACACAATACAGCGCCACCAGAACTTGTGATCACAGTGCAGCCGGTGATCTTTTGAGCGGTTGTGGAGGAAACGTCCCGAGACAGTTTCCCCGCTTTAGTAAAACAACACTGACGTTCTGTCACTTCAGCACCGTGTTGCAAGAAGTGAGCTTCAAACGTCCTGCTCGCTTCCGCGGTTGCAAAAAAAAAAGGTCAGTTCAACTGCCGGCCCGGAGCCAAAGAAACCGGCTCTTCTGGACGACGCGCATAAAATAGCCGTGCGTCTCCTGGAGGCGTGACCCGACGCACTCGGTAAGTGGTGCTCACCCTGGCCGGTCAGCCTGCAGTGGCGTATCCTCTCCACGAGGTCAACGCAGATGAGCGAGAAGAGGACTAGTGAGACAGGGAGCTCTGTGAACGCATCATGTTTCATGTTGTTATTTAGCTGAACCTGGGCAAACAGACAGAGAACCGTTAGTCAAAACACACCGGAGCATTCACAGCCAATCACTTGATGTCAAAATGGAACGCGTTAATTCGTTAAGTCAATAAAAAGGGCAGCAAGGATTATCGGACCTGTGTCTGACATCCCTTAGTTCGGGGTTTGTGGGCTTAAGTCTCTTGCAGTGCTGGTTTTAGGCTGAGTCAGGACTTTGTGCCAAGAGGGCACTTTAAGCAGAAAAGCTGGTGTTCTTAGCAGAATTTATGGCTCTCATGTAAAAGACACCAGATAAGCAAAGGTTAAAAGGTCAGCTCAGGCTCCACATGAAACAGCAAATAGGAGCTGGGCCTCAGCCAGCCAGGAAGTGAGAATGTGCCTCATTCACAGATGATTTGACAAGGGCAGCTTGGAAAGGAAGAGGGCCCAAGCTGCTTATCAGTAGCTCCTTATCCATATTCATCCCCTGAGAACCAAAGGGCTCCTCACAAATCACCGCTTACGTTTCAATCACACACTGTGCTTCCACTCACAAGAATCATTTCAAGAAGATTATTTTAGTATTCTTAATACACTACTAAGGGATCAACAGTAACAGTCTGACTCTTGCTATAAATATGGTACCACGGGGGGGTCAAAGTTCATGAGCATCGTACAGATGAACTGACGTGATGCCGTACCTTAGAGCTGGCGACGAGAAAGGCGAAGCAGGGCAGCGTCGAGAGGATCACATAGACGAGGGCCACAGGCCTCCTGGTACAAAGACAAAGGAAGGTAAAGAATGTGAGCAAAGAACACAAGTCAGCTGCGCTCCCAACCGGCCGCAGACCAAACCGCTGCTCGGTCGCCCTCTTCCCCCGACTCCTGGACAAAGGCCGGAGGAACGCACCACTTCCTCCTCCCGTCGAGAAACTTGTTCTTCACGAAGACCATGTACTTCATGGGTACCCAGACCAGCAGGGCGGTGGAGGTGACGTAGGCAATAGAGGAGGCCACGATCAACCAGTAGGCCGTGGCGCCGTCCCCGTGGGGCCTCGCCGACGCCTTGACCTTCGCGGCGATGCCGGCGAACCGCTGCATGACGACGAAGAGCGGCGCGCACAGGCCGGCGAACTGCAGCACCTCGCACAGGGCGAACTTCAGCGTCCTCCCCGAGCCCATGCCGCGGAGCTCAGGAAAAAAAGCAGGGGTGGAGACGGGGGGGGGCGGGGAGGCGCCCCGTGTCCCTGCGAGGGCTGGTCGGGCCTCGGGCCGTCGCATTGTCTGCCTCCGCTAGCATGTTCCACGCGCCGCGGCTCGCGCGGCTCGCGCGGCTCCCTGCTAGAACCCCCAACTGCTTACACTGCAGTAGGCTTTGTGTGGCTCGCCGTGACGGGGACGCGGCCGGGCCTTTGCTCTCTTTATACAAAAGGCCGTGTAGCTCTGCACCCCGGGGGACATAAAGGTCCTACGGACATCTTGGGAGCATTTGGTGCTGGACACCCTGCTGCAAAGATGCCGAGGATCAGATAACAGATGACCTGCGTCTTCAACATTTCATGCATGAGTTCTACCCTGTATTTTCTTTCTGTAAAACCAGCAAAACACAAGTGCTGGACTCAGCCAGAGCAACAGCAACAGCAACAGCAACAGCAAGGTCAGGGACTATCAAAAGGTACGCGGGCCCAGCAACGTCCCGTGAGGCGGTTACCGTGTTCAAACACTGCCACCTAGTGGCGGAATATGATAACAAGAACGCGCGTCACCCTGCTGCTCTTCTCTGTACCCACCCCGGCCAGCTGTCAGCTGCCCCCCACCTCCCACCTCTCCCCCCCCCTCCTCTACCACCCTGCCCCCGGTACCATGGCGTCCAGCGAGGAGGACGGTGCGGTTGAGGAGAAGGAAAACAACAACAAGAGGAGAACAAAAAGCGCCATCGCCACCGCATGGCTGACCTTCTACAACATCGCCATGACCGCCGGGTACGTGCGTTACCCCCCCACCCTCCCCGCGTTATGAAAAAGCCCCAGAAGTTCCAGTGATCCGCTCCCTGGGACACTGTGGGCGCATGTTGCTGTTTTTAGGACTCCGCGTCTCTGCGGTGAGACCAAACGGTCCCTCCGGCGCGCTCGACCGGTGGCAAACTTTTATGGAACAATTTCATATGTTTCATAGGATCAAAAGGAGCGCGGGCGATTTGCGTGCGTGTGCGTGCGTGTTGGTGAAATGAATGAATCGTGTTTTGGTTGAAGCGACGCGCTCGGGCTGCAGCCGTGTCCAAATAGGGCTGCGCGCACGTCGGCGTCGAGGCGCACGCGGCGCGTCCCACGGAGGCCGCGATAAGTTTAGCCGGAGCGCGATGACACTGGAGCTCCGGTCTGGGACACGGAAATGCTCAATGTGCAGTTCTTTTATTATTATTGTTTTTTAAATAACTACAATAAACATTTGTGGTTATTTATATAAACTGTCCAGATGGGAATTAAAAACACGTCACTTGTCAATCGTTTGTCGGGTCGGTGGCGGACGGATAACAGGCCTCCAGTGGTGGAAGAAGTACTGTAACAATACCACAGTCTAGAAGTAAGTTAAAAGTAAACCTGTATGATTGGATGAGTAAAATGCAAAAAAAGCAATTCAGTACAATTAGAGTAGATTCGTATTGAGGGTTTGACACGTGACTCCACTTACGAGGTGAAGCGTTTATATTTTATATTCCACATGCATTAACAATGGTACTGATGTTGCACATGAATGAATGAGTCATCTGGCAGGTTTTGATTTGGTTTTTGTGGGCCCAGCAGTGTTTGATAGTATGATGAATACATCAGTATTAAAGGTTAAAGCCCCCGATTTTTGGTTTTACTGTTAAATCCTGGTAGATTATTAGAACTCGTTCGCATTCGCGTGAAAGCTGGATTTCACTGTTGCTGCCGTCTGCTTTGCAAAGGATCTTATTTCTACAGCGGTGAGGATTCAAAAGCTGATAAATATGAATAAATGGTTTTGGAAAAGTTGTTGGAAAAGGACCGAGAGTGAAGATTTTATTGTGCACGAGCTCTTTTGCGGAAGAAAACAGAGACAAACATGCTTTTAACGGAACACGGAGAAGATGCAGGTTTTAGTTTCAAATAATTGTGCATTTCCCGTGTTGGAAAACGCAGCGTGCACATGTGTTGAATAACAGGATTTTCACGTTCTTTCACATTCTCATTAATCAATACTTTCATCGTTATGTTTCATTTAACCTTTATTTCACTAGATAAGTCATTTGTGATCATCATAACATGTTAAAAAGAAACAAACTGGGTTCTGGAGAAACAAACTGCGAGACCGTCTTCTGTAATGAGTCATTAAACGGGACCAGTTTCAGCTTCTATCCTCTGCCGTCTCTCACCAAGTGGAGCCTTTGAGTTGTCAGGTTTCTCTGTCCTGCAGGTGGCTGGTTTTGGCCTTGGCGATGATGCGCTTCTACATCCACAAAGGCACACACAAGGGTCTGTACAGAAGCATAGCCAGAACACTCAAGTTCTTCCAGACCTTTGCATTAGTTGAGGTAAGAACTCCAGCGGAATCACACTGGGATATAAACAATTTAGATAAAAGTAGGCGAGAGAAGTAACTGACGTTGATGTGTCTCGTCTTCCAGGTGGGACATTGTGCGTTAGGTACGTGAGGACTTTGTTTGTGACGTTGACAAATTCAACGCATTTACCAGCCGGCGTGTCGGCGGCTGTGAACTCTGGCTTTTCTCTCCCGCCGCGCTGCAGGCATCGTGAGGACCTCCGTGATCGTCACCGGGGTGCAGGTGTGCTCGCGGATCTTCATGGTTTGGTTCATCACCAACAGCATCAGACAGGTGAGGAGGGGTTTTCCATCCCGTTATCCCACCGATGGAGAGGAGCATCAACTTCATTTGGTTTTCTTTACTGTCCGTGAGGCGGATTTGCACAGAAATGAATATGTAATATGATTGTGCACACACACCTGCAGTGGATAATGTTTTGTTATAAAAGTAACTTACAGAGTTCATTGGGACAAATCTTATTAAATGAGCCATCTTCTTTTATGTGTCTATTTAATGCATGTGATGTAAAAAGTAAATCGAGACTCCACGTGCTTTGCTATAGTTCTATTTATTTTGTATTCCACATATTTGCATTTGTTCGCCTTGTTTCAAAAACTCCCTCCTTCCTCTGCCTGCCTGCCTGTGTCTTTTTCTCAATGAAGATCCAGAATGAAGAGAGCGTAATCCTATTCCTGGTTGTGTGGACGGTGACGGAGATCACCAGATATTCCTACTACACATTCAACCTGCTGCACCACCTGCCGTACTTCATCAAATGGGCCAGGTGGAGACGCCGCGTCCCTCGCTGAAATATCCCTAACGTGTCGGACGCTGTTGTTTAAACCGGCTTCACGTCAAGAAGTAGTTCAGCCTCGCGCGTGTGTGTGTGTGTGTGTGTGTGTGTGTGTGTGTGTGTGTGTGTGTGTGTGTGTGTGTGTGTGTGTGTGTGTGTGTGTGTGTGTGTGTGTGTTCGTGTCGGCCGGCTCACACAGAGAAGCGAAGCATGTGTGTGTGTTCATTGCCCCTCGTTAGCCGTTGTGTGAACTGACTGCTGACGTTGTGCTCCGGCAGCTCTGTGGAGACAGTAAAACAGAAAACAGATTTTAACCTCTGAAAACAATCCCCACAACGACACCTTTCCACAAATTGTAAAGCCACAGGAAACCGGTCTGGCGATGGTCGGTGACCTCGTCCCTCAGCCCTAGAGTGACGTCATTGAGGCCTCCGTGCCGCCGTGCGGGACGCCGCTGGCAGGAAGGCGAGCTGTCCGTCTGTCCGTCAGTGACACCCGTCACGTCAGCACAATGAGAGAAGTCTCTGCAGACAGAGAGGTTCAGAACGCGAACCCCCTAACCCCCCCCCCCCCCCCCCCCCCCTTCCCACACAAACACACACACACACACACCCTTCACGGCTTTCATTAAAGCACGCCGGAGACGCCGAGGCCCCCGGCGAGCGGCTCATGTTCAGCTGCTCGTGCTTTTGAGACCCATCTGTTTTGGTCATGGAATGTTCGCCCGGCGTTTCTCTCGCACCCGCCAAGACGCGCCTCTGCTGGGGGTCTCCGCCGAACGGGCAGGGGACGGGGGGGGGGGACAGGGCGGTTTTATGATGAATACGGACCACATCTCTACGTGACGTTGCCGGTTTGCCGAATAGATTATAGAGGTGAAACCAGCTTCTTGTGCACCGTAGGCATCAAAAGCGTTCGCCCACTCGCTTGGGGCCCGAACGCATGATAAGCGCACATCTAAGCACGTGACTGTCTCAACATCCGGCGGGTGTCTGTTCCGCGTGTGTGACCTCGTGCGCCTCGTGTCCCCCCCTCTAGGTACAACCTCTTCATCGTCTTGTACCCCTTGGGAGTCGCCGGGGAACTGCTGACCATCTACGCCGCTCTGCCGTTCGTGCGCAGATCCGGAATGTTCTCCATGAGGCTCCCCAACAAGTACAACGTGTCCTTCGACTACTACTACTGCCTCATCGTCGTCATGTTGTCCTACATCCCACGTAAGGAGCATTTTTTTTTTCTTGCTTCTTCTGCTCCGTGAGACTACAAGCTACAAAAGGCCCAAAAGGCCTCCGACCTTCAGAAAGCTTCCGTTCTTCCCGACTGACAAAGGACTCGGTGTATTTCGCCCAGTGTTTCCTCAGCTCTTCTTCCACATGCTGCGGCAGAGGAGGAGGGTGCTTCACGGCGAGGTCATAGTGGAGAAGGACGACTAGAAGGCCACCGCCGCCCGATGCCGCCGCCCTCACCAGCCCCACTCCAGCTCCGCCTCACCGTTTAGCACCACCGGCCCACTTACAGGTCTTCATCGCGCGGATGAAGAAAAAAGGCCTGACGAGAGGGAACATCGGGAAGAAAAGGCGTTCACCAGTGCTGATAATATTGGCCGATCCGAAGTCTTCACAGGATCATCTGAATGGTGGTATTAGAAACTTGTTTACAGTCCCAGTGTTAGACCGAGGCCCGACGTCGCGTCATCAGACGAGGGGGCTTCCGGGGAAATGTGAAGCACGGGGAGGAAGTTTGAAAGCCGTGTCTCCTCTCGTCCCGCTGTCGACCCAATTGGCACTTGTGTTCGGTTTTTTTTTTAGTTTTTTTTAAAGTGTATTCCACCAAAAGAGGTTTTATACAGAAGTAGCTTGGCTGTAAAAAAAAAGAAGAAAATATTCAGTTTAATCATACCTCAACAATAAATCTACATTTAGACAATATGCTGCTTCTTTTGTGTACGTTTTTAAATGATACAATGTGAAATGAGCGGTTAATAGTAAGCATATTTCTTAAAGATAATTTATTCACATAACGTGTTCTTAGCTTAACACTTAACACACTTCCATGTTGCTTTGATGTTTACTATGTCAAATGAATTTGAGTCTTCTGAAAGCTTTTCCATCGGCCGCTGTAGGTGAGGCTTTAATTCAGATTTCTGTGAGCACTCGCAGTCTTCAGTCGCTGTGGTTTGTTTTCTAACAGGAAGAATCTCGCGTGCGTGTCGATAGAAAGCCGCTGTTTTTGAGATCATCTCATTCTTCTGTGCAGCTGAAGCGGCAAACAGGACGGGAAATGATTGAGAGGAAATGTTGCGTAGTCCGCGGTTATTGAAGAAAGTCAACACTTGTCTATAATCTGGGTCCGTGAGGAGAAAAACAGTAAAACAAAAATCTCTGGAAAAATGATATTTCAAGAGCATAAGAATAGAAATGTGAAAATTACTTTTTTTTGTGCAAAAATCAATAAACTCAATTCTAAAATACTGGGGAGAGTTTTGTGATGACCTTCACACTCATGTAGACAGATGAGCCATCTGATGCCAGGTTTGTTCATCTGGATCGGCATAAAAATGAAGAGAGAAAAAGAAACAAATGCAAACATTTTCTGGGTTTTCACGTATTTATTTGTGAGTGTTTCCTTCATTCGTAGTGTTGTTTAAACTCAAGTGTTTTTCTTCACAGGAAACGGTACCTGAGTGCAGAAAATGGCACATTTTATATTCGTAGAAAAAAAATCCACAGATTGATATTCCTAAACTCGCGTAGGTCTGTAATAGTGAAAAATAAATCTCATAATAACCACATACTGTACCATACGTAGAGTATTAAACTGTAAACGTGCTGCCTTGAACTAAAACTCAAGCTGACTGACTTTCTTCTGCATTAATGTGTAAATGATTCATTGGCTTATTTGCTCATATAAAGAAAAGGATAGATAAACATTCATGAGGTTAGATAACAGCATATCAGCAACATCTCAGCTTTTTTTGCGCACCATTTAATCTTAAGACAATTAGTTATGAAAAGCACTACGGTGAGTCCACTTGGCTCTGTAAAATTCTTCATTTCCGACAAAACTCGCATAATGAAATATACATTCGGATATTCAGTTGCACGTGGAATAAAATTGTATAAAATGTATTTCAAATTACCAGGCAAATATGAATATATATATATATATACATATATAAATGAATTGGTGATTTGATAGTTAGAAAAATAAAAGCCCTCCCTCTGTGATTGCCCTGCTGTATTGCACTTGCTGGTAATGTTGGACTGGTTTCACTTGGGGGGGAGGATGGCGTCTCCTCAACATTGGTCCCTTTTACTGTCTTCGTACGGACTCTGTGGTGCCATCGCGCTGGTGGACCATTTCCACGCGTGAGAGGAGAGATGGGGGGGGGGGGGGGGGGCAGCGGGGGTCTGTTCACTGCAAGCTCCACTTCTCCAGACGTCGCTACGATCCAAGCAGCCTCGCTGCAACGAAAAAAAGAAAGGTTAGGGACACCTCGGAGGATGCGATACGGGGACAGTTCAGGAGGAAGAAGAGTGCCGAGGCGGACGTACTGGTCTCCATTTCCTTCTCACAGATGTAGTTTATTTGATCTTCACAGAAGGCGTCATTCCACAGCCCCTCGTGGATGAGTCCCACGCAGTCTTCCCCCGTTCCGTGGCCGTGGCCCCAGTCGTCCGGCTGCCCGGGCTTCCAATTCCTGCAGGAAAATAAGAGGGGGCGATCACACGTTGCATTCTAAGGGATTTCCTCTCAGAGTCTCGTGGAAGGAGAATAAACTGAGTAAACCTTCTGCTTGTTATTATTACCTCACGGGGGGGTATTTTTGAACATGTCTCAAACGGCAACTACTCTCATTGGGGAAAAGATATCCCGCGTGAACAATTAATACTGACGTGAAAGCAGGTTCGCTCCCGTCCAGCCAACGCCAGACGTTCTCCTCCTCCCGGTCGGTCAGGCCCATCCAGAAGTATCCCTTTCCTAAGGTCTGCTTCTTCAGCCATGTCTGAGATCACGCCAGGACAGAAAAACAGAGGGGTTACCTCACTCGCGGCCGAGCAGTGACGGGCTTCCCCACCCGGTACACGTGGATGTCAGTGTTCAAGATAACACTCAGTCATTAGTCACCAGCTCCTCCCGATCGTTGATGATCAACAGCGAGGCAGACGTGGATTCACAGCTGGTCTTCGCCTCGTCAAAGTTCTGCATGTTTTTGGAGAAAAAGTAGCAATTGCCTTTGTAGTTGACCCAATCCACAGGGCATCCTGGAAGACAAATCCACCACATTATATTAAACAACATTAGAAAATAACATACAACAACATGTTCTATGTGGAAGTCTGATTTAAATAAACCTTCTACTACAGTTATTTTGCAGGATAATGTAAATTACAATACTCCATAGAGATCCATAAACTTCTGAATGTTGATATAATATTGACCATAATTTTTCCCTTTCAGATGGTTTCCTCTCTGGGAAGCAGGGATAGTTTGACCAGAAGATCATGGAAGAATAATTTTCCAGGACAACACAATATTTTGACTTTTTTCTCTAATCATCCGCGTGTTTTCAACGACTGGTCAACTGTTTTCCACGTGTTATTAGTCCGGGTGTAAGAAATGTAAAACTGCGACGTTCAAACCAGTGATGAGACCTAAAGGCCTACCTGGCGCCCAAAGGGAGGGAGCTGCCGCTTCATCCTGCAGAGACACAGGAGGATGTACTGGAGCCTGGATGGGGAGCCCTGGCTGTCCCGGTGATCCCGCCGGCCCCGGCGCCCCCATTGGTCCCGGAAGTCCCCTCGGCCCCTGCTCGCCGGGTGACCCCATTGCTCCTCTGATACCCGGTGGGCCCTGTGCCCCCTGAGGACCAGGCTGCCCGTCTCTTCCAGGCAGACCGGCAGTACCGGGCTCTCCTTTGGCCCCAGAAGGTCCGGCCCTTCCCCCCGACCCTCGGGAGCCCTTCGATCCGGGGCCACCAGGCACGCCGGGAATTCCTTTCAACCCTGGCAGACCTGGTGCTCCAGGGATACCCTGCTCTCCTCTGCCGCCCCTTATCCCTGGAACACCCTTTTCCCCTTTCTCTCCCTTCTGGCCAGGCCCACCAGATGTTCCTTGGGGTCCTTTGTCCCCTCTTGGTCCTCTTGGACCAGGGGGACCTGAAATATAAGATTGACTGTAATCAACAAACTCTTAAAAATATTTTTGGCCCCAAAGAATATTCACAGCCATACATCCCTCACCCTGTAAAATGGTAAAGTTGGTTATTAGCTGCGAGTGCTTGGTGTCCACCAGCTTCATCTCCTCCATGACAATAGAGAGGCTGGTGACCTCCTTGTCCACGCGTGCCGCCAGCTCGTCCTGCTGGGACCTCAGACTCCCTGCGTCTGTCCTCATGTCGGTCACGCTGCTGTTCAGGTTCACCAAGAGATCAGAGTGGCGCCCGACGGTCTCGGAACAGGTGCGCAGGTCGTTCAGGTTGAGGTTGATGGCGCCCAGGAGCTGCGTGGTGAAGCTGATGTTGCCGGTGACCCGGTCCACGCTCTGCTCGAACTCGTCCAGCCGCACCTCCAGCTGATCAAACTTGACGGACGTGAGGTTACCGAAGTCCCTCTGCTCGTCCAGGATCTCCCTCAGCCTCTGGTCGTGAGCGTCCGCCAGGCTGCTGGTGTTCTGGAGCTGGTTGGCCACAAACGCCAGCTGGGATCCCACCTCCTCCAGGCTGTCGTTGTTGGCCTTTGCGAGAGTCGAGGCATTGCTGGCCATGACCTGCAGGTTCTCCACCTTACTGCGGAGCCATTCCGTGTCGGACCGCGTCTGTCGCGCCATCTGCTCGAGGCCCTGGAAGTCACTGCGCATTTTCTGGATGGCCTGAGTGGTGTCATCCACTGAGCGCTGCAGGACGGCGATGAGGCCTCTCTGCTGGGCCTGGGTGAAGTTGAGGCTGCTGATGCTGAGCAGCGCCCGGTCCTGAAGCTTCACCTGCTGCTGGAGTTCTTTCTGCAGCCGGGCCGTGTCCTGCTGCAGACCGCCGATCATGCCGCCGTAAGACTGCAGGGTGCCATTTACCGTGTGCAAGCCGGCTGTGTTGCTCTCCAGAAGTCCCCGAACGGAGCCCTGGCTGTTCTGAATGTCTGAGTCGATGTTCTGCAGCTGAGTCAGCTTAACTTGATCTCTGTGGACGCGTTCCTCCACCGCAGACAGCTGCCTCTGGAGAGCCCAGATGTTGTTCTTGAAAGCCTGGATCTCTGTGGTGGTATTCTCCGACTTCTCCCCTGCTCGATCATCTGAAGGCGCAGGTTCGTGCAGTAAATTACAACAGAAAAATGTTTCAACCTCTCACTTTAGCCTCTACTTCAATTTGAGCACAGGTACTCAGACACTTACCGAGCTTTTTCAAATCTGTCTCAACGGCAATTATCTTTCCTCCGTAGTTTGCGATACCTTCAGACACGTTGTCCACTCTTTGCACGACTGGAAAGCAGGAAAGAACAACCGGACAGGCAGGACAAAGGTTAGTGTCAAAGCCTCGTCACAGGCTGCGCGCTTTATTAAGAGACCTGAATGGCCTGCAACCACAGACATGATATATGAAAGGGATCAGAGAGGAAACCGCTGACTAAAGGAGATGCGTCTACGCGTCTTGTAGGCATGTAATAATGCTGGGCTCGATTAATGTAATCTCTTGGGTTAGGCCAGATTTAGAGGGCGGCGGGGAGACGCACAAAATCAGCGCGACTCAATATCGAGTCAAGAGACGGCAGAAAAAAAGAAGGCAGAGCGAAAAGAGACCGAAGGAGGCAGCAAGAAACATTGATTCTGCAGCGACGGAGTGGGTGGTCAATGATAGACACCAAGGACGGTGGTGGTGCTGCATGGGGAGACTGTGGCGAGGGCCCCAGGGGACAGGAAGTGACCCGGGAGGGGTTCTTTAGTAAAAAAAAAAAAAAAAGGCGGATCAAAGCCCAGCCCAGAGGAGACAGACGCTGTGGCAGGGAGGCTCTTCACGCCCCCACAGGCGACACCGGCGTTCATTTCCTCTGGAATGTGTCTGGGATTCCAGGGAGTCAGCCCACTTCAACCACCAGCCTCGCCAGGGGGACACGTCCTCCAACAGGGAGCTGCGTGGACTCCTCTGCTGGGAAGCTGCATCCCAAATGTTTGCCCCCCGCAACAGTTGCGTCCCGAGGCTTTCATTAGCAGAGCTGATCTGGTTCAAATCCCTCCAAAAAGGGACACAGGTAAAGCCTGTTATTCGTAGCCCGATTAGCACTAAAATGGCCTTTAAATATGTGATTTTACAGTTAGCCAATAGTTCATATCCCGTGTGTATTACACCATAAGCAAAACACGGACATTTATTTGCTTTCTTGCTGAGAGAGTGAGATGGGGAGATTGATACGACCTTCGTGTGTTCCTGCTGAGGATGAAGCTTCCACCAGCCTCTGGTCCGCTTAGCTTAGCTTAGCATGGAGACTAGAAACGGGGGGGGGCAGAGCTTGCAGGCAAAGTCAGCAGCTCAGTCATTGTGGTTTTACAGTGCTGATCATCGTTTATTTTATTGTTATGTTACTTTCCTCTTGGGTAGCAGACATTGAGATGTTTTGGAAACTGCAAATAGGAAGATGAATGTTTGACCAAAATTGTCAAAGCAGTTTTATTGTTCCCTCTTTTCTTTTCCCATTTTGTGGTCCAAGAAACACACTTTATGTTTTTTCAAGTAACAAACATCCTCAGATGACCAAATTCTTTTTAATTATGAGAGAAAACGCTCAGCTGGACAGGAAATGTCCCACACACCAAACTACACGGGGCTCTTTCCCAGACGCAGGACGGACAGTTCGGCATCGCAGAGCACAGAAGACACTTCGTGTACGGCTCATTGCATCACACCGCGGCCACAAAACACACGTTACAGTTCAGCAACTGTTCAGCATTACTTCTGAACAATTGACAATTTTTCCTTTTTTTGTATGCAGTTATTTCCAGCTCTTGCATGAGTGGTTCCTAAAACCTTCCTTGGCTTCCCGGTGTATATAAAGTCAGAAATAGCACAAATGTGGTATGCGAAAGCGGCGCTGCCTCGGTCTAGAAACGCTAGTGACTCGTTCCATTCGTTGCGAGGGATTCATTCAGCGGGAGACGGATGCTGGTGGAGCAGCAGCGAGCCTGGAGGTGATGTCAGGACTCCGCTAGAAGGACCGACCGACCGGTGTGGCGGGACCGCATGCAGGAAACAACAAATACGTCTCCCAGGGAGGTACGGCGCGTTCACATCTGGTTTCACTCTGGTGATAAAATCATTCAAGTGTTAAAGCTGTGAAATGCAAACGCATGGCGTTGCAGAGGCACAATTAGTCACAAACAAATGGACTCTGTAACACTCCAGCAAGAACCCTCCAAAGTCCACGGAACGACCCACTGATTGCTTCTGCTGGCTGCAAGAGAGAAGACAGAAGTCGCCGAGCGGCGAAAACAAAAGAGTCGCTAGCAGGACGTTTCTGTGGGTCAGTGAGTGAGGACAGAGGGAAGCACACATGCCGGTTTGCAGAGAGCAGCCCGGCTCTGGCTGCGCAAACCATCTGGAGCTGGGAGAAGCTTTAGCGTGAGCCGTGGTTCCCTTGACGCAGGCAGCGGCGCTCCGGTGCCAGTAAAAACCCAAATTTTCGGTGGGTTCTGCCGAGTTCACTCGCCGCTCATCTGGGATCAATTAGCTCCCGCATGAAAACATGCGCCGTGAAAACGAGGAGGACCGGCCGAGCTCACAGAGAGCGAGGACCACAGAGAATACAGGTTAATACACTCGATCGCACACTACTGAACAACGTGAACTTTAACAAAACAGGAAAGAAGGAGGAGTCACGCGCAGGCCCACGTTGGAGTGTTTAGCTCAATTATGGCAGAAACATTTTCCCAAAGTTTCCCAATCAGGAGAAAAATGGGAAAACGGCAACAAGGAAGTGGAGCCGTACGAAGCGTGGAGAGCTTATCCGGAGCAGTGCGCTTCGGGGGTGTTGGTCAAATAAACCAAGTCAAGTTTTTTTTTGGAGGGGGGGGGGGTGGAGACGGAAGTGTCCGTTCACGCAAATCACTCCGGATTCCACAGATCTATTCGAGGTCCTTAAAAAAAAAGATCTGCTTGGCCACATACGACTCGGATTGAAGGACCAGTCAAAGATTCCATTAATGAGGTTTGCAAATTCCCGGGACGTGGATTTTGTTTTCCCTCTAGCCAGCGGAGGCTAGCTGATTCCCTCAGCTTCCAGTCTTTGCGCTAAGCTAAGCTAGGTGTAGTGTTCCCCTGCTCACATTTTCCATTACCGATCCATCTCCTGTTCCATAACGACAAAGTAACACTAACAAATAACATTCACGTGTCGCGCAGAAGGCCGCTCTGGTGAGGACGATGACCTCTCTCTCTCGCTTCTAAAACAGCAGTGCTGTCATTTCTCGGCAGGACACAGAGAAACCAAATGATACGTTTGAATGTGTGTCCTCCAGTAATCACACCCATCGGGTCGCGGTGAGGCAAGAGGAGCAGCTACCTTTGTAGCCGAGCACAGCGACGGCGATGGTGAGGAGAGTGCACAGCACGTAGAGCAGAGCGATGGAGGTCTTCAGCGCCCATTCCTTCTTACACTTGGTGCACTGGGTGCCCTCCTGGATCCCTGCAAGGAAAGAAAGACCACATGAGTCAAATCCAGGTTTCCTTTTCTGTCCCGGAGCAAAAAACGTTCACGTGGGTAGAATTTAGTGTTAGCCGGGGGACCGACGGCGTTCCACGACTCCCACATCTGGACAAACAACCGTGGACTACATTAAAGAGTCAGAGCAGTTCCCCCGAGGGCCTGGGTGGTGAGGGGGCAAGGGACACAAAAACAACCCCCCCCCCCGACCCCCACTGGTTTGTTTACACTCAGCGACGTGCTTGTTTTCCTGAACTCGGCATAAACCTCCTCTTTTTCAGACGACGTCTCATTCCTGAGCACAGAGACAAATCACGTTCTCTGTGAAGCATTTTTTTTTTTAAACTCAAAACTCAACCTGAGATGCCTCCGCTAGTGGGGACACTGGTGGAATAAAGGGGATAACTTTCATGACAGATCCACAGCGCTGACGGGAACACAGCTGTGTTTCATTTTCTATTCAGGAAGTGTGTCTCTGTGTGTGTGGAAAGGTTCGAGGTGTGTGTGTGTCTGTGGTGGGGGGGGGGGGGTTCTGGTTTTCATGCACCTGGAATGAAACTCGCTTCACATTTGCCACACTAAGCAAAAGCTCTTAATTCAACTTGGCAGCACAACGATCACACAACACGACCATCGTCGGCTGGGAGGTCGTTTAATGCATGAAGGTAATACTTCAACGGATTAAAATGACAGCGCTGATCCCCACACTGGGTTCCTCGACGGTAACGACTCCACCCTACGGATGTGTGTTAACGCTCAGCGAGTCGCAGAGCACCGAGTCCAGCTGGAAGGGAGGTCGTTTAGCACTCGGCCAACGGAAGACAAGATTTACGGTAAAAAAAAAAACCTGCGTGGTTTGGATTCTTCACCTCAAATGGCACCTAAATGGCCCCTAAATACCAACCCGAACTTCTTCTTGAGTTGCAGAATGACACCTGAGAGGTACCTCAGCTGTCAGAACCCCAAAACATGGCTGATCTAGATGGTGCGAAGGGCATCAATGAATGGATTTAGAAGTGCACATGCATCACCGACATGTCGTGGCCGTGGAGCCAGTTGCTGAGCTCAAGATGCTCACGCAGCTGTGCACGAGGGCTCAGCGAAGTCTTCCCTCGCCGCTGACTGTAAGCGGAGAAGTGCACCCCGGGAGCACGGCCTCCGTAAGTGATGATGCCTTTCGGGAATCATTCATAACCGCTGACATGTTTGAAGTTCAAGGCCGTCCGTGTTTCCACAATAAAACAGGCGCGTCGGTTTCGTCGGTTCGCAGCAGTCGAAGCTCCGCTGCCCGACTCGACGGCTCCGATCCAAACAGGCTGCCGGTGTTTGCCGACCTGCAGCGCTGAGATGAACTACTACACAGGCCGAAAAGGCTTTTCCACTCCGGTGCACGATGACGGACGGTCCTCAGGCGCTCCGCGGATGAGCGGAGAGCTTCGCACAGCGCACATGGCCGACGACACAAGCAGCTAAAAGGAGGTCTCGGCTCCGTATCCGGAGGAGCAGCTGGAGCCTCTTCAGACTTGGAGGTATTTGGTATGTCAAGTGTTGATCCCTTCTCTTTGCATCTTAGCACTATTGCACAATGTTATATATCCAACTTGTTTGTCTTATGTAGCAAATACGAATTCCCCTCCTCTATGACAAATAACAGAAATGAACTATTCATTTGGCGTCGCTCAACAACTGTTTACACGACAAGCGGCCAGACGGACGTCAGGCCGACAGGACGGACGTCTTTCACACACTCTCAGATAGAGGCCCCAGATGCGCCAATCCACACATGGGTGAAGTATCCTAAAGTTAAAAAAAAACAAAAAAACTTTAGTATTAAATATTCAAAATTAGGAAGAAGAGAAGCAGACTGTGGGAAACACAAGTGAACAGCGACCTCCTTGTTCGCAGTTTCAATTTTCGGAGACTCTGCTTCCTTTGACTCGGCTGCTCGTCATTAAATCGGACTCGGATCCGCCGGCCCGACCGACCGCAACCCGCGGAAACACCCTTCGTCCAGGGTGCTCGGACCGCGAGCCCGACAACGACACTTTTACTGCTCACGGCGAAACAAAACTGATCCTCCAAAGACAAAGCGCCTTCCCAAAACAACAACGCGGTAATCCCGCCGGATAAAGTCTCCATTGTTTCCTGCAAAACGTTGAAATAATATTTGGATCGTGTCCACCTTGATAACTGAGCGTCACCGAGTCTCTATTTCCTGAAACAAGGGACCCAAACGTTATACTTCATCCATCCGTTTGCCCAAAACTTAAAACACAAGGGGCCCCTGCTCATTAAAAGACTCAAGAGCGACGCTACGGCAACGGATGAGAACACAAAGCCGTGAGCTGAGGTCACTCAAACTGTGATTTGGATCCCTGCCTCGATTAAAACACACACACACACACTCGACCCCTTTCCAGGAACGAGGGAGCAGATTATACCCGACATCAAAGCCACGCAGAGGAGTTCAACACAAACTAGAAGCCTTGCAAGAAGTCAAGCCAAGAGTAGGAAGTCCTGTATGTAAGATTACTGTACACAGTGCTACACTTTGTACGTCAGAAATACTCAGAAGAGGAGGTGACTGTTTTTTTTCACTATTTCTGGGCAGTGAAGAGAAAGAAAGAGCGAAAACAAACAAACGAAACAATGAGAAGTTAACATTCCCATCATCCCCCGGGTTCAACCCCATGACCCTGCATGGGATGAATGGGGGATAAGTGACATTGTTTTTACCATTTTTGTGAAAACTAAAATGATGCCTTCAGAATAACCTAAAATACACTACAATCACATAAAAACAATGTGCACACAGTGTGTTAAATTGTACACAAAAGTACAGTACTTGTGTTTATCACCTTCATTACATCTCAGAGACAGTGAAGTCCAGGATCGAAGCGGATTGGTTCCATCTTCTTTTCGTCCTAATCAGTCATCTGTCCTTCATTACTCAAACAGAAAGAAGTTTTCCTTTTACAGGATCTGTGAACCGCTGTGATCTATAAGCCAAGAGGTTTCACGGTGAGGAGGGAGATGGGGGCTCTGGTTAGTAATGACTCAATGAGTCATACCCCGCTCAGCTTTCCCATTGGCATCATGAGGTGTGTGTGTGTGTGTGTGTGTGTGAGCGGATGTTGGGCTGCATGACTTTCAGTGGACATGAATTAGTGACTTGCCGATGACATCACAAACACTTTAAACACGATCCACTGCACAAGCGCCGATCGCAGCGGAGGTCCTGGTGACCACGTCCAAGATCCACGCAGAACACACTTCCCGATGGCCACTGAGCTCACTTCCAGGCCGCGCACGGGCCAACGGCGCGATGAGCGCAAGTGCGGAATTGGGGCCAAAGGGTTGTGAGTTCATGCGATGGCTTTCGGGGGCCCGGCGGGAAACCGACACCGTCTCCATGTGTGGCCCGGTTCAAGCTCCATCTCTTTTATTGCACGTGATGGAAACCATACGCCTCCATCACATGAGACGTGCAGGCGTGATGTCCGCGGACTGCGGAGTGTGTTGGGGGAGGTGGGTGAGGAGAGGAGCGAGGACGGGGGAGGGAGGGGGGGGGGGTCAGGAAGGACAAGGCCAACAGCGGATGAAAACTGAAATGTGTGATATAAGGGGGAGGGTGGGAGGGCAAAATAATTCAAAGATCTGAGCGGTTGAGAGAAAGCAGCGACGGATTCATCATTATGAGACAGTGACCCCTATCGCACCGTCCACGGCGAGGAGCCCAGAACCTCTCAGGGATTTTGACACGGGCCAGATCACCCCCCCACCCCCCAAAAAAAATAATATAAAGCAGGGAAAAAAAGAACATCTCCGGCTGAGCTTCGTGAGACGTCCAAAAAGAAGAGATTGTCAAATGATGAGGTAAAAACCAGATAGCAGCATCCAGCGGCTCTCCCGGCTCCAACTGTCTGCCGCCTCACCGCGGGGGGGGGAGGGGGGAGAAATCATCTTTCTTCTCTTCTTTTCCACATGAAGACCCGATCCATCCGTCGGCTCTGCTGTAGTCCAGTGACAGGTTTACGAGGTCCCATTAGACACGTGTTAAAAAGGAACGAGGCTACATCAGCCCGACCCCCCCCCCCCCCCCCACGAGACGGACCCACGCAGCGGACGTCTACGTTCCTCACAGCTGTGAACGCAGTTGAGCTCAAAGACGCTCGGCAGTGATTCTCTAACACTAACTAGGGTGATTTTTCAGCCCACAGACCCGGAGGCCTCGCTCAGACTTAGCGATCGCCGCGGTAACGCAAACAGGTCGTCTTTTCCAGAAAACAGGGAACGGACTCACTAAGCTCCGGGATTTGGGGCCCAATGGAGCGACTTAAGCTTTAGTTAGTTTTAGTTACAAAGCAAAACATCGGAGCTCAAGCGCCTCAAATCGTTGCCGCTCTCTAGGAAGAGCATGTGTGTGTGTGTGTGTGTGTGTGTGTGTGGCCCACTGGTTCACGGCCATCACATCGGCATCTAGAACTCGATAGTCCGCCTGCGCTCGGCTTTAGAGGAAACGCGACACCATCAGCAAAAGGAAGAAGTGAGTTCAAAGCGACAACGCCGGAGAGCAGGACAGGAGAAAAACAAAAGAAGCAATTCATCCCGCGAAGAGCCGGATTCAAAGGCTGCTTGTCTTCAGTCAGCTGCCCGAAAGTGCGGCGCTGAATTTGAATCGTATTCCCTTTCAAACAACAGTGCAACACAAGAAAATCTGAGATTCTGCAAAATCTCTTTCAGTGGCAATTTTCGACATCAAAGTGGAGTCTCAGCTTGCGGGGGCCGAACCCCCCCCCACACTCCCCCACCCGCCGGTTGCTTCAGGTGCCAGTCGAAATGTGAAAACCACCACAGAGACCCCCGGTGCCGACCGACAGACCACTGGCAAGCGCTTCAAAGAAAAGAAAACAACAAATATCACCAGTCGGACAAAAAGAGAAATAAAACAAATAACAGGACATTTTCCCAGCGACGAGCAGCTGGAACAATAAACCCCAAAAAGGGATCTGAAGCATTCGAGTGTGACTTTTTCTTTTTTGCCAGCTGTTTTTAAAACGTTGTATTTACTTCGGTAAACGGCATCCTGGTTGTGGTACGGAAGATGTACGGTGGACATATGAAGTTTGAGGTCATATAGCTGATAATTCGAGAGTGAGGAAAGTTGCCCCAACGTGCAGTACCAATAATGGCCACCAGAGTTCCCTGTTCCAGTACAACCCTCACTGCAGTGAAACAGCAGAGGAAAAACCCCACTTGCAGCTCAAGAACTGCAGTTTATGGATTTCTAATAAGACAAACGAACATTGAGGTAGGAAAACATGATCCTGGTGTTTGGTCTCCACTTCGCAATGTTCTTTAAAACATCTAAACCTGAGGAACATCCAGCGGGGGAATAAAGCCAATTGTAGTTCATTCAGCTAACGTCAGACTTCTTGTCCTACGTAAACTGAGCTTGAGCACTTCCTGTTCTGGAAGGCTTTAAAGAGCTCTGCAGGTTTTTGAGATATTCAACAGAAAAAAAAAAAAAAAGTTCTTTCAGAGGCCTGGCCCACATCAGCCAAACTCATCACCACGACGCCAACATCCGCCACTGACTCGGCCACACGGACGAAGCGCGGGTCCACGCCGAGAAACGCCCGTTCTTTGAAACATGTTTCTTCTCCAGCGGTTCTGCCTTTTTTTCCCCTCCGACCCGCCGGCTTCCGCCCCACTGGGGCTTGTGGGCAACGTCTGACCGACTTTAACTCACTGGTGAGTTCCAGGTCGTCCAGCTATAAAACACGACAGTGGTGCGTGTGTGGTGACATTAAGCCTTTTATTCATTTAGCTGTTGAATAAGAATAATAACAAAGTTTGCATTAAATCATTGCAGATTTACGAGTCTTTCAAAAGCTGTTGCTTAGTTCAGAACAGCCATCTAGAATTAAAATGGAATGACCGGTTTGTTCTTTACCGCATGAATCAAGTTGACCCGTTACAAGACGGAATGAAGCTAGTTAGATTTCCTGCACACACGCCTCCGGGAGAACCGCTCCCAAACTCACCAAACTCATTTCTGTTTTTATTTCCTGGGTGGCTCTTGAATTTTATTATTTCATACAGTGTCTGTAAAAAGTATTTAATAGGATATGAGAGTAGAGCAGAGTACTCGGATCAAAATACACATTGGAGATGGGGTGGAAACTTGTGGCGATCTCTTGTGTGAACCGTTCAACGCGATAATTCAAATTCAAGGCCGCGAGCAAACCGCACGTGGGTCGTCCAATTACCAAATTATAAATCTTTCCCTCCAAAGTCAGCAAGACGAAATACAAAAAGAGCCGTCCTGACAGCCCGGCGGGACGCTCTCTGGCGTGGGTTACAATGGAAAGGCATCCTGAGCGTCCGGGCTTCCTCCTGGGTGGCCCCTGCAACATCTGCGGAGGGGGGGGGGGGCGTGGCCTGTCAGCCTGAATGACAACTGGCCACCTCCGGCCGGACCGAGGACCGAGGGAGGCCGTCCGCCGTGATCTGCTGGGACTCACACACTCCAGACAGGAGGGTGGCACGCTCCTCCGCCTCAGAGACGCAGCATCGGGGGTCCGTGAGCCGACACTGAGGGCGGTAATCGACGCCAGACGGGGGCTTTAAATTACTCCACGCAACTGTTTGTTTAGGGGTAATCTAGAAGAAGAGCTGCTGAGAAGGTCCACGCCTTTCCGACTGGTGGATGAATCTGAGCTGCGCAGCGTCATCCGGGAGCAAAGAGATTTAAAACTGCAAATCGGTTGCCTTTGCATACGAGATGGAAATACTGAGTCACTAAATGCAATCGATGTGAACTTTACAGAAACTCTGCTTCTTCAGAGTCGCTTTAACTCAAAAGCAGAGAAATACACCGTATCCCCTCCGTCTGCAAGCCTTAAACACACAAAATGTGGTAGTCTCCACCAGTCCGACGGAGTTTTGGAGCAGCTCCTCACTGTTCCTCTCCGCTTCGACTCCTCCTCGAGAACCAGGAAGCTGAAGGTTGATCTTGGCAACGTTCACCCTCGCTTTTTGCCCAACTTTCATTAACGTTTTGGACTGCGAATAACAGATTCGGGTGGTTTTATTACTCATACTTAAAGCGGTGGAATAAGAATCCCCAAATTAGTTGTTAAAGCGTGCGTGTGTGTTCCACCGCCGGAGGTGTTGGGAGAACTTTCCGTGTTTGTGGACACGCGAGACCCACAAAAGGTTACCGCTTTGTATTACAAACACACACACACACACACACACACACACACACACACACACACTGGAGGGAATACTGATGAAACATCTGATGTAGAACCGTGATTCCTGCAGAACAAAGAACTGCAGCTCGCCCCAAATCGACCACAAGTCCTTTCATGGGAGGCGCTGAAGAACGCGGATGTCCTGCAGAGCTCCGCCATTCTTTCATTTAATTACCAAATCAATGAATCAGACCCCTTTGCTTGAACACCCACTTAAAAGGTTCCTAAAGAGAGGCCTTACTGGACTGCAGAAACCCTCCCCAGACATGTGCGTGTGGGTCACGTGTGGGTCACGTGGAGGACACCAGCGGTTGTTGTGTGTGAGAGCCGGTGGGACTAGAAGAAGGTGAGTGAGAATAAAAGTCACTCGGACACTCGGACGCGCCAGAGTGAAAACAGCAGCTTATTAGCGGCCGGAGCAAAAAAACAAAACATCCCCAACTCTTCTTCACTCTTATTTAGAGCATGTGTATTTATACTGAAATACAAGTAACGAGTGAAAAGAAAGTAAAGAATGTAAATGTGGAGAATGTTCACTTTCAGACCTTTTTGTGGGATTCCAGGTTGAAAGGACTGAAATAAAACAGAGATAAGAGCCCGTCTAAATGTCTGCGAGCGTGAGTGATGACCTCTGAAAAGCTGCGGCGCTGAACTGATGATTTTTTAATTGTGTGTGTGCGTGTGTGTGAGTGAGTGCATGTGCTCTCATGTCATAAAAGGTGTGTAGTTTGTGCTTCAGATAAACACTTCCAGCTGGCTCGGCTCCCTTTACAACTCCCTCCTCTTTTCTTTATCTGCCATCATCTCCCGCACACTCGTCCCCTTATCTCCTCCGCAAAGCGCTCCTCTCATGCGCCTTCCAAACCTCATCCATCCACGGCTGCGTCTCCTCCACCACATCCCGCTTCCTTTTCACTCCCCTTCCCATCTCCTGGGATGAAAAACTCCCCCTCCCCCCCCCCCCCCTCCCCCTGGGCCTTTTAGCTCGTTCAGCATTTCGGTCTTATCTCTCCTGCCGTCTGTCCGGGTGGTGTGAGATTCTGCCCAAACACCAGGTACGAGGAAATCCCTGGTCTGCACATCATCTTTTTGTTTACACCGGGAGGCTTCGCTTTTAACAGCCGGCTTCCCGAAAAAAAAGCTCCGGGTGAAGCTTCCTCTCCCCTTCCCAGAGAAAAAGAAGACTCGGGGCTGACATGTGAAACTGAGACGTGGTAGCTGGACTCTGTGAGGCTGAGATTCTCTACAGCGGGTGTTCAACCCGCTGCAGGTCAAGTCTACAAGTCTACACCTGGAACACAAAAAGCCACTATAAAGCTCACAAAATAAAACTTCAACAAGAAGATTAACCATCCATCCACTATCTGTAAACGCGTGTCCTCTTCCTATACCACTTAAAGGACAAAGGGATCAGAACCTGCCATGCAAAGGTGAGAAAGAACTAAAGAACCCTGTTAAAAAGAAAAAAGGCCAAGAGACCACAGCAAAGTGCATAAAAGTCCTCAGCAGTCATTCTGATGAGCCCACTGGCAGGTATCGGATGGCCGTGTGTACTAAATGTGTCAGAGTCTGACCAAAGCTGGCCAGCAGCGCGCATTGCATGTTAACCGGGACAGATGAGGTGGTGGCGGAGGTGGTAGATGAGGTGGTAGATGAGATGTGAAGCGGCGCTCTCTGCCAGAGAAACCCACCGGGCCCGGCCGAGGCCCGGGTGGGGGGTGCTGACACAGCTGGTTCCAGGCAGAGACACCCCCGATGCCACGCTCGGGCTGCAGGAATGTTCCCGGGCCCCGCTGCAGAAACCATAACAAGTGCAGGAAGTAGATTTGTACACTCCGGGTTCCACGCCGGGCCGCGAAAAAACCCACACGTGTGGGAACGGGAGACAGGGCGCGAGACCCCCGCGGAGACGTCGGCGCGGACCCCAGGAGGACCTTGTGCGCGGAGCAATCAAGCCTCCGGTATTTAACGGCTGGCCCCGACTCGTCCCTGCACACCGACATTCCCCCAGCAAAGCTCTGTGCAGTAATAGCAGCCAGCAATGCACGAGCACACACATAAAACATGGTGTCACCTAACTGTAAACTCTGTGAATTGTAAAAAGAATGTAGTGACAGGTATTTATTAGCAGTCTGTGGGGTTCAGGGCATTACGTCTTTTCACATGGAGCGTTGCAACGGGATCTGTGTGTCGGACGGTTGCTTTTATCTTCCTAAACTCCCTTCGCAGCATTGTTCTACATTCAAATTTCATGGGGAAAGCCGAGTTAATTGTTTCAAGAGCCGAGAGCGGCCTGTGGCCGCTACAACAAAGATGGAATGAAGGCCTTGCTCCTTTCACGGTGTTCGACCTGCTTGCTAGCTGCTATCGCAGCTAAAACAAACGATTAAGATGAAAGTCGGCTTTACTTTCAGAAAGAAAAACACATGTGGTCTTTGTCGTTGGAGAAGCATCATATTGTTCTTATAGTATGTACAAGAGATTTGCTCCTGTGAAACCCAATTATTCTGGTCTAAAGAACCCGATCAATGCTAACAGCACTCCGCTAACATACGTGGGCCAGCAGTGTTGCTGTTCACGTGCATCAACTTGCATTTAAAATATAGAGTTGTAGACAAGTAAAGAGTAAAAGACAAATACTGATCAGAACATGGAATGATTTGGGCTTGTGTTTTAAAATCAGGTCCGCTGACAAAACCAAATGATTTGGATTCAAGTTTGACAACGTAGCATTCGATGTGAACACGCAGCGCGCGTCTAGCATGAGAACTATCATGGATTTACTTGGATGCGCACAACCCCAATTTTATTTGTATTCTTCAACAAGGAATAGATACCGGGTTTGACTCGGGCCAAGTGCAGAGTGCGTAGTGCCATTAGCCAGAGATTTTACCAGCTCACAGCGAGCGGGAAGAGTTCAGCCAAAGCTCGCGTATAGTTTTATCCTGACGTCCCTTCTTATGTCAACTCCCTGCTGAGACATAAAGCGCTGTGGAAGCTATTCCGGCCTGGCTTCAACTTGGCAGGAGAGAGATGGTATTACCAGACGAGTTCACTCAGTGAATGCGCTGATGTGTGTGTGCGCGTGTGTGTGTGTGTTGTGCAAGTCCATTTGTACATACATATATATATATATATGAATGTGAGTGGAAAAATGTGTCCATTTGTGTATTTGAGTAAATATAGATGATGTATCCAGGCCTTCTGGCTGACGTCTGTGTAGGACAGAGAATCAGAAACCGTTCACTTTGTGTGTGTGTTAAGCTGACACGTCACCTTGCGTACACTGAGTGCCACTTGCGTGCATCTCAGAGGCTTGAAACTTAAATCGGACAGATAATTGAACACAGCGAACATTAAGTTTATTTGACATGAGACGGAGTGTTTCCCGCGGGGACTTTGACACGTCTCACGTCACATCACAATAAGTCAGAACGTCTCCTGGGAGAATGCAACGACGAACGAGGGCCCGCGGTGGTTTGCGTGAACGCCGCTCGATTGCGCAACAGAACTTCCCTCGGAGTCGGCCCCTCCGAAAAGCAGCTGCGGCGTCCCTCGGAGGGAGTTCAGCGGCTCTCCCTTCCTACTCCTCCAGGAGTCAAGGGTTCATTTGAATGAAAGTTAAAAGTGAGAGCAGGATTTGGACCCCGGCCGCGCGGCTCTCTAATCGCATTCCACGAGCGGGACTCGCACGCGCTCCCGGGAGAAACACAAACAGGACGCTTCAACTCGGGTAACCGGGATAAAAAGAGAGTTTGAGTTCCTCCCAGCTGGTGCTGGAGTCCAAAGCCTCACCTCCACGCTCTGGTGGACCCCCGGGCCGACCTGCGTGCGAGCAGAGCCACCGAGGCTCCCTGATCCCAGATCAGCGTAGAACCCGCGGAGGAGCGTGCGCCGCGTCCCTCGGGGGAGCGTGCTAACGACGTGTTTGAGTGCGTGCGTGACACAGCGTTTGCCCTTCCGCTGCCAGTTTCCTCTTTCTCCGCCCCGAAAGCATGAATGCACGCACTTGATGGCAAACACATGGCTCACGGAGCCGTGATGGATCGTGGAAATAACAGCGTAGGCTGTGTGAACTTATCGCAAATGTACAAAGAAGAAAAAGGGAAGAGCCGAATGGACCGTTAAGGTTGCCACAATGGGGGAGGGGTGGGGGGGCCGAGAAGCCACAGATGCATTTTTCAAAGGGTCACCAAAATGTTGGGGTCTGGGGGTTTACAGGAAGCATTGTTAGGAGCTGCTTGTTGTGGGCAGAGCATAAAGCCTGGGCACAGTGAGGTTTGTGGGGGCTTTTTTTTGCAAAGACACGTTGCGGGTTTTATTGAATTGGAGGGAAAAATGTCATTGGTGTCGTTCTCGCCGTGTCCGGTTCGCTGCAATGCGAAAACGTCGAAAGAACACGCCGCCTTTTACGCTCCACTAACCGCACGCGAGTCAGATATATGCAGACCGCAAAGCGTTTGAGTGAATCCATTTAGGTGAAGGAAAGGGAGAAGAGGGTTTCTCAAACGTCTCCATCTGGTGAGCTGTTTTCGCCCGCTGGTTGGTTTTTGTGGTAGACCTCACAGACCCACGGCCGCATTTACGTTCAACCCAAAAAATCAGGACTGTTGGGGCTCTGTCAGCTGGCTGTCCGTCATGTCGTGAAAGATTAGGGCTTCAAACCTAAAACACTATCGAGGCTTTAATCGGTAAAGTTGTATTCTGAAAACCATGAAATGGTTTCATGGTGAAAGCTCCGTGTGTGTCGGCTTCTGTCTCTTCCACCTCAAGAAAAAGGACTTTTCACTCACCGAACCGCTTGTATCCGAAAGACTGTACTTCCTCCTCGTCTGCAAAGTCGTCTGTGTGACATAATCAGAGACAGGACACAATAGGTCATAAGGTCATACATGCACACTGCTCCCAGCGCACGCTTCACCATCAAAATAAAACAGAAAGAAGCGATCAGGGCCGAGAGCCATGGATTCACTTTGTCATCCTTGAGTAAAAAGATCCCTGTTTGGCAGCCGACAGCGCATTAGGTCAGAGATAGTGAGTGTGTGTGTGTGTGTGTGTGTGTGTGTGTGTGTGTGTGTGTGTGTGTGTGTGTGTGTGTGTGTGTGTGTGGAGATAGGAGGTCCAGAGACCTGTAAACGTCACAGGCTGCGGTTTCTCTGAGTTGTTGACAGTAAACCCCTAATTACACTGTGCTGCACCACACTGAAGACTGCAGCGGGGAGAACATCACTGGTAATGGTAAACAGATGGGGCCGGGTGGGGGGGGGCAGGCAGGCTGGAGCTGCAGTGTGTGTTTGTTGGTGGGGGGGCGAGTCAGAGGGGGTCAGAGTGGTATTTCACCTCCTTTCTACCGCTAAAATGAAGATTGTAGTAACCGAAGCCAAAGATGCAGTGTGTTGCTTTTAGGAGGTGAAATGCCTTTAATTACAACTGTGTTTAATGTCAGAATTAATCAAGTTCATCGAGTCTGGTCATCATCACTAGTTATGTTCATCTCAATTAAGTTTTCTTGTTTCCAATATTGCAAAATCCAATAAGTAAAAGACACCTGGCTTGGAACTTTCATATCTTTCAATTGGATGTGACTGTGTGGCGTGAGAGAAAATCAATCAGAGTGTTTTAAAACGTTCTGCACCGCAGTGCCGTAATGTCATCCAGATGTGAGCCGCGCATCACAAAGAAATACGCACCGGAAGTCTGCAAAGAGCGTAATCCGCGCACATTTTGGACGACACACGCTTAAATACCCAATGCGCGTAAAATGGAACGTACCTTTCATGGCGCTTTCTGAGTCGTCGAGGGTCGTCGAAGAGATGAGGACCGCTGTCACTTTCTGCGCATCTCAGCATCCAGAGCAATGGGTGCAAACTCGTTCCACAACGCACACTGACGAGGGAAATAACACAACTAGAAGTATGTCGTCATGTCTTCGGTTTGAAATCCCATCGCCTCTGTTCTCCGGCTCGCTTAGTTTCTGCAGGAGGGATGTGATGTTACCAGAAACCCGGAGGAGGAAGACGAGTGTTACTTTTTTACTACGAGGGTAAAGTTATAAAGAAAACCACGAGGCACTTCCGGTGTGGCTTTCAACATAATTGTTTTTTTTTTGTTGGGTAAAACTGTGTTAAATTGAACTTTTACCTTTATACGGCAATTTAAAAACATATTGTTCACTGAATTAACTGAGCCGCTGTCCCCAAAGCTCCCTATTGGAAACTTTATGTTTAAAAATCACAATTTGAATTCCTACAGAAAATACAAGCATAAAAATTGACATGATTAGCATTAGCTAAAGTCAGCTAAGTTGATACCTCACTGATACTGATACCTCACACCAGCAGAAACACACACCAGAGGGCTTCTAATAGGCCCCGAGCATATTTTAAAAAAACAAATACCCCACAGTTACTTAGCAACGTCCGTTAACCAAACAACAAAGACGTGCCTGAACCCCCACCCCAAAAACAAAGACCGTCCCACACGACTCTTATTTTGAAGGCCATGCCTGATTTCCGGGTGCGTTCGTGCCTGCATCATCATCACTTTTCCTTTGCTCTCTTGTCTTCTTCTTTTTTGATGTCCCAGCGGTGTCTGTCCCCCCCCCCGTCTTCTCCCGCTGAGCGTCCCGCTGTCGGGACGGAGGAGGTGCGGACAGAGCTCGCGCGGCGTCGCAGTGATCCAAGCCGGAGATGAGATTAAGTTTCTGGGGGTTGATGGTTATCACGTCCCCGGGTAGAAAATCTGCTTCCCATTAAAGATCATTTCAGAAGGTTTTTAAGGAGGTCGAGCGACACTGAAACGGCGACATTTCAGCGCAGTCGCTGTTGTTTTTACATGTTCACGACTCGTTTCCTTTTAGGGGGAAAAATCACTTTGATATTCACAGATTATTCCTTCAGGGCCCCTCTGTGGTCCCCGGTCATAATGTCACGCATGTGGTTTGGGGTATTTTATTTTGATTTATCGCAACAACCACACATTCCAAGTAATACACTACCATATTCCATTACAGTTATATTATTCTAACCTGGTCGAGTGCAGGCACTTTTTCTTTATGGAAATTGGTATAAATAAGTCTGTATTGTCAAACAAAGAATTTGAGAAATTAAATTAAAGTTGATTTAATAAATGAAGTAGCCTCATTTAAGCACGTTTTACACTGTGCGTTACAGTACTGTTATTTCACTTTAAAATACTTACTCAATTAAATTAATTATGATTCAACTATTTAAAACCTTTTTTATAAGATCATATAGTTTTTTATAATTTCTGTTGTGGTCCCAACTTTCGCCAATACGAACCACAGTCTATCAAAATTAGACTGCGCGTTTCACCAGTGGCCCTTGTCCTTTAACTCCTCCAGGTGCATTGATAATTCCAACAGTTCCTGACTCCATAATCTCTCCAGCCTGCAGATGCGGATCACCGATCAAAGGCCCAAAAAAACAGCTGCATCAGACATCAAAGAGTCGGTCAGACCCACCGTGGTGTCTGCAGGTTAGTGTCACCGGGTCACACTGATGTTAATCTTCTTACACTCGCGCAGTTCAAGTGATTTACAGGAAAAAGAGATACAGATAGCCCCCACCGTCCCAGCTATAAAAGCATCAGAGCTGTAAAAAACATAAAAGATCTACTTTTCTTTTTTTGGGGGGGGGGGATAAAACGCCCTTCAAACAGGCTCAGCAATCGCTGGAGTTTGACCCGGTCCACCGCAGCTTGGACTCCAGACTCGCCTGAGATGATAAAGCGACTAATTTACTTGTTTTCCTAAAGGCTTCAATAGTGTTATTTTAGTGTCGGCTGTAATTGCAGCAGCGGGCTGGTGTTTTGGGCCCAGATAGGAATCGGGGCATTCTGATAAAAAGCAGCTGAGGGTCGGGTATCCTGCAGCATCGCCCCTGCTGGTCCTCGTTCAGATGTTCGGGACCTCATTTGCTGGCTCAGATTAAGAGAGGGCCGAGAACGCACACAGGGAATTCCTCATTCACCACGCCGGTGTCCTGCTTACACGCTGCGACGAGAACGTCTCGCGCTGCCTTGCGTGCGGCAGCAGAAGCTCGCTGGTGCCGGAGGCCTGAAAGAGGGACAAAATCTCCCCATGCAGTGCTGACACAATGTGATGGATGCTCCGGAGTTTAAACACACGGCATATGGTACTTGATATACAGTTAAAGACCCCCACTGGTTTTCTCTTTAGCTTTTTCTTTTGCATTGGCATTGAGCGTGCCAGTGTGTGCCAGGTCTCCGCAGGAAGCTCACAACCTTTTGCTCGAGGAGAAAACGGTGCACCTGCAAACAATTGAGCCTGTAATGTTCAGAGCGCTTCGACTCATGTCTTTAAATGATCTGTGTGCACACGGGGCTTAATCGTGCCAGCTCGCTAATAGGATCTGTGCTGGTGAGTAGATCCATAAAAATAGAACAATCCTTCTAGGAAACTCTCATCTCTCCGACAGCACAGCGTGCAGCTTTTTGTTCTGGGGTTCTTTTTTGTTGCAGACGCCACAGGTAAATATACTTGTAAAAACTACTTGGCTATCTAATTTGTCTGGATTCGGCATTAATGAGCAAAGTAATTGCTTCTGTAACAGTGGACTCGGAGATCAAATGCATTGTTGATTTTCCATTTAGATGGATTTTAGGAAGTGGGATATAACACATTTAACCTGTAAAAGTCTGTGTTGATAAAAATAGGTAAAATTGCCATTGAAAAGATTCACAGTATAAAATATTTCACATGGGCAGTGCTAATTCCTTTTAATGTTGTTGATTAATACGCGTACATTGACGTGTAAAGGATAAGAGTGACACGCTGCTGCTGAATGTCCACCTCTACAAGAGCTAGAAGAGTCTTACAATAAATAGTTATTTGAGCTTGTAATCTTGTGAATTTCCAACAATAAATAGAATTCCAGTGCGGTTATTATCCTTGTTCTGTGATTAGATTAGCTGCTCTTTGTGTTGTTTGAACATTTAGATGCCCTCTATAATAAGATCCTTGAGAATTGACACCACCTTGTGGCCCATGACCGGCACTTCAAAGCCCGTCTGTTGTCGTAGGCGAAGAGCAGGTAGTGTGTCGCCTCTGCACGGCGTCCCACAGAGCTCCAGACGGGATGAGGAAGCTGCTCCTCCACATTCTCTGCATCGCCGAAGTCCTGCTCGGTGCGGCTGAGCCTCCTCCGCTGAGCGAGGACGCGCTGGAAAGTGAGGCCTTTATTACCGGAAAAACGCCGTCATGTTCTTACCAATACTAGATGATTACAGTGTGTCACGAATGTGTGTGTGTGTGTGTGCGTGTGTGTGCGGGCTGCATACAGAGCTGTCTGCAGCAGGGGAGCAGTGCGTTGATGAGGAAATTAAGCGGGCGTTACTCGGGGTGAAGCAGGTGATGGAGACGATGGAGAAAAGGGAGGAGAGGCACCGGGGCCTCGTGGAGGCCCTGAGACGCAGCAGTGACAAGAGGAAGGTATGAACCGTGTCGCTGGGCCGTCGCATGCCAGTCTTGTGTGCGCGATGACACATTCTCCCGCCACGCGAAGCGAGCGATAGACGTGGGCGCTGGTTCAGGGAGTCACAGCTCCACGGCAGTCGGGACAGATGAACCATCTGTGGATTTCAAAACGACCTTGAGCCAACGACGTCATATCTTCTCTAGTTTATTAAGAGGCGGTTTCTTCCCTTTCGGGGGTTTCCTTCAGGGCGCGATGCAGCTGGTCCGGGACACGGAGCAGCGACTAGAGGAGGCCGAGCAGCAGTGTCACTATTTAATCAAATTATCCTTCAACGAGTGTCAGCCTTGTCTGGAGGATACTTGCAAGGCCTTCTACGCGTCCACGTGCCGCCGCGGCTTCGCCTCCTTCTCATTCAAGGTTTGACCTCGTCTTCACGGTTTCAGACAGTGATGAGAGCTGAAGCAGAGTCGCTACAGGCTCCAAATGTCTGCAGGTGGAGGAGTTCTTCAGGAACATGGCCGCCCGGCTGGAGGCCCCCGAGCGCGTTTACAATCGGAACGAGGAGAACGCGGGACGCGCCGACGCGCCGGACGACGGGGGCGACCCGGAGCTCCTGCAGGCGGACGCTTCGTTCGGCCGGCTGCTGTCCGCCGCCGGGCTGCTGTACAACCAGAGCGCCGCGCTGGTGCAGAGGAGGCAACAGGCGTTGGGGGGTTCCTTCCTGGAGGCCTTCAGCGCGGAGGTGCGACCCGGCTCGCCGTCTTCCATGCGGGGCGGAGGCGGCTTCTTCGGCGCGTTGGGTCTGGATCACGTCCTGGAGTCGGTGTCCGACTTCGGGAGGAACGTGCTGGAAGGACTGAGCTCCAAAGTGGCCGATGTATTTGGGGAGAGGCAAGAAGAGGAGACTGACTTCCGGCAGCCGGACGCAGGTATCCGGCGCCATAATGACATAATGACCTTTCCTTTTAGAGAATCCTAAACAGTATGACGCAAGAAGTAATGGGATTCACTTGAAAGGTGATGAATCTATGTTTGAAATCAATGTACATCCTCTGTTGTCGTGTGTTCATGTGTGTGTTTACCTGAAAGGTGCAGGACCGCTGCCACAGAGCAGATATCTGTGCAGAGGCCTCCGCAGACAAGCGTCCGACTGCTGGCAGCTGCAGAGTTTGTGCGAGAAATGTGAAGATTATTTGATAAAAGGTAAATAAGTTGCGCAAAAAGAAAGCGTTTCTTTTAGTGAGCAGTAGACAGAGAAAACCGAGAAAGTCAAATTTACATTTAAGAAGCTGAAACCAGAATACGCTGTATGTGTAAATGTTTGACTGTTCAACAATTAATCAAATATTATCGCTGTGTGATGAATGAATCGACTGATCCGTGGTGCAGGATATGACTGATGCAGCAATCAGCGAAAGACACGTCTGAAAAAGTGAACTTTTCACTCAGTTGTTCTGATCCCGGCCTCTCTGCACGCGCCCGCTCGTGCTTGCAGAGTGTCCCGGCGTCCGGCAGCTGCACTCGGAGACGGAGGAGATGCACATGCTGTTCAACGCCACCCGTCAGCAGTACGACGAGCGGCTGCAGCTGGTCCGGAGACACGCAGAGGACACGCAGGCATGGCTCGGCAGCATGGACGACAAGTACGGCTGGGTCCGCCATCTGCCCGACGGCGCCGGGGGCCCACGCGCCCTCTTCAGTGTGATCACAGTACGTCTGCAGCAGTGTTTTTGCCATGCAGGCGCTTTGATACTGTCATTCACTGTTAATCCAATCTGCAACTGCGTGGTTTGTATTCTTTCACGGATTGGCTAACTGATTGATTCTTTAGGTGAATGCACAGCAGCAGCTGAAGGACATGAGGCCTAAAGTGGACAGCAGTGTGGTTGTGACCATTCTGGACTCTGGCCCGGTAACCGTCTCAGTCCCCTCGGGGCTGGAGGTGGACGAGCCGACCTTCATCCAATATGTAGCTCAGGAGGCTCTGGCACTCCGCAAGCAGCAGATAAGCGGTATCGACCCAGTCGCGGCTTAGTTTGTTTCACCTGGTGGAGCTGCAGCTTTAATATGAGGCCAATTAAATGTGATAATTGGAAACTTGACACCATGACAAATCCCTGTGCGTTTGTTCAAACGTTACTTCTTCTAAGACCCGCAATGCAAATGGCACAATGCGTTATAATCCAAAATGATGAGGTAAAAAAACAATCATGAATTGAATCCTTCATTGACCTTGTGTAAAAAGATGAAATGGTCCCATGTGCACCAGCATTAATACCCGTAGCCATGGAACTATTTAAGCTCTTGACTTGCTGGTATTGGGCTTCAAAAATCGTTTTACGTTGTTGTTATTTCTGCACTTAAGTTGAGTCACTTTCACTTTTTTTGTTAAACTTGAACATGCACATCTAGATGGACAGCTTGTATTCTTTTTAGTTATTCGGCCTTATGGTTTAAGATGTTAATGCGATTCATTTATTTACTCTGTGGTTCAGCTTTTTTTTTTCTTTTTTTGTCACAAGAATACTTTTTACAACGAATAATTAAATTATTACAAATGCATGTCATTCCTCATTTCTTTTCTCAAAGGAGTTTGTATTTGTAAGTATTACCGTGTCCCCATTTTACTTGTACAAAAACACATGGCATTACTTTCAAAAATGTTTTATTTATCCGTAAGTATAGTTTTATTATTCTTTCCTGCTTTACTTCAGGCAAACATGCTGCAAGTAATGTTAACAACCTTTTATGGTTCCTGTTTATGGAAGCTCAAAGCCACTCCTTAAGGTCATTATAATGATAATAATAACATTATTATAATATAGATTCTATAATAATATTGATATAGAATCTCATAACTGTAGGATGCTAAGTCATAATTATGACATTGTTTATCGTTTAACAACTTAAAGGATCTTTAATTTTTTTCAAAGCGGCACTAATGATCTTCCATACAGACCGAGATTTCTTCAGTTGTCGCGAGACGTCAGAACGAGAAGCATTCCTTCAAATCACCCGCGAAAATCCACCGAAGAGAAATACAACAAGTCTGTCACTCGCTTTTCCACCACAATGCTCGCCACGTCTGAGATACACGCAGCAGAGGGTCGAGAATCGGAGGTGGAGGAGAAGAAGTCTGCAGAGGAGGTGGAGGAGAAGAAGGAGAAGAAGAACTTTGGTGTTTTCTGCGATGAGCGCGGGTATCTGGACCAGATCGAGCTCATCATGCAGCAGGGCCGCAGGAAGGGAGACCGAACCGGGACCGGAGTCCTCTCCGTGTTCGGTGCTCAGGCCAGATACAGTCTGAGAGGTTCGTCCGTATTGAATTGAATTTTTTTGCATTGAATTTTTGCATTGACTTTTTTTGCGGTTGAATTATTTGCAGTTGAATATTTTAACGTTGAAAAACATTCAGATACATGATTTAAATGCATAAATATTCAGTGCTAGAAATTCAATCACCTTCTTCTTTCAAAATCCAATGACACAGACGTCCGGTACCAACACTTAAAGGACTAGGACAAATAAAGTGACGTGTCCGTGCGTGAGTGACCGGAAGGGATGAAATAAGACCTGCAATGTGTTATCGATATGCAAATTGGACACGTGGAAAACAAATCTATTGTTTAATTTATTGTCCATTTTATTTTGTGAGATAAAGTTAAAGTGAGTGATTAAAGTAATTAATACAGCGGCCACAACTAGAAGGAAACTTCTGTAATGAATTATGTACTCAAGAATATTAAGTGACCTATTACTGGTTTTATTTTGTAGACCAGTTCCCCTTGCTGACGACCAAGAGAGTGTTTTGGAAAGGCATCCTAGAAGAACTGCTGTGGTTTATTAAGGTGAGCGTGATCGCCGTCATTTGTTCACAATTCAACCAAACCAAGTGGTTTACTGCCATGCGGATAGTTCGGGGTTTGACTGCTTTGGTCTTCGCTTATCCTCTCCATCACCTCAGAGGTCATCACATAACTGAACATGTAGCTGAGAATTTAAGATTCTTTCCGTCCGTGTGTGTGGGTGTGGGTGTGGGTGTGTGGGGTCTCAGGGATCGACGAATGCCAAGGAGCTCTCGGAGAAAGGGGTGAAGATTTGGGAGGCCAACGGGTCGCGGGACTTCCTGGACAACCTCGGGTTCTCCGAGAGAGAGGAGGGCGACCTGGGGCCCGTGTACGGTTTCCAGTGGAGGCACTTTGGCGCCGAGTACACGAACATGCACGAAGGTGCAGACTCCGAGCAGCTACACGGTCGTATTTTGAGGGGAACAGTTTGAGCAACAGTGACCCAAACGTGAGCTTGGTTGTCTGATCAACGTCCTCTGGACGGCAATTATTCACACTGTTGGAGGACATTGGGTAGATCCATATTGGACATTTTTGTCCTTTTTTAAAAGCACACACACGTGATTAAAATAATACTGTTGAATGACCCTTTTTTTTTCTTTTCCGCGCATCGAATCCCTCACCAGATTACACGGGACGAGGCGTTGACCAGCTGCAGAACGTCATCGACACCATCAAAAAGAACCCGGAGGACCGGCGGATCATCATGTGTGCTTGGAACCCCAAAGGTCCGGCACGCGCCACGTTTAAAATACTCTCTAAACTGCCACATGCATCGTTTTTATTCATTTGAAAAATCCCCCGGCGCCGCTGCAGACCTCCCCCTCATGGCGCTGCCCCCCTGCCACGCCCTGTGTCAGTTCTACGTGTGCGACGGCGAGCTGTCGTGTCAGCTGTACCAGCGCTCGGGCGACATGGGCCTCGGGGTGCCCTTCAATATCGCCAGCTACGCGCTCCTCACCTACATGATCGCACACATCACGGGACTCTCGGTGAGATCCCGTCGCTCAGGGGGGGGAAAAAGAAAAAAGTCGCTTAAAGTGCGTTTTGCTCGCCGCTCACACGTTTTAAATTCACTTCCTCCTGCAGCCGGGCGACTTTGTTCACACGCTGGGAGACGCTCACATCTACGTCAACCACACGGAACCTCTCAAAATACAGGTGGGTCAGTTTATGGTGGTGCCCCCACCCCCGCCCCGCCGCTCGCTGTCTGACTCGCTCTCCTGTCTACATTTGCAGCTGCAGAGGGAGATCCGGCCCTTCCCCAAGCTGAAGATCCTGAGAAAAGTGGAGAGCATCGATGATTTCCGAGCAGAGGACTTTGAGATCTGCGACTACAACCCTCATCCCGCCATTAAGATGCAGATGGCCGTGTAGAGATCAAAAACGACAACAGTTCAGTAGATCAGAATTTTATTTAATGCCTTTCTGATTTTGGTGAACGGACACATAAAACCAAACCTTTTACCGAAAAGTATCTTCGCTGATAATTTATCTGCAAGAATCACAGTTGTGAAGTGGTTTTCAGTTATTATCAGAAAATAAAATGTAGGTAAAGAATGAACATGATTTGTACTGAATCATTGACCCAAAAGGAGCCGTGCAGCTTCACACAAGTTAACGTCACAAAGGTTCCGGATACGACGCCTGGTACTTGTATCACTCCAGGATGGAAAGGAGCCTTTGTACAGCTTATTTGCTCATGTTCAGCTTCCATACTTCTCCTTCGGGGTACTGGTGTCTCTGCACCGATGACTCCAGCATCTCACAGGAGAAGCCTGGATCCTGAGAACAAAGAGCACCTTCCACTCAAACAGGAGTGTTTGTTTTTTACTTCACAACATTTAAGGGAAATATTGCACTATTAACGCGATTTCCTTTATTTGATACGTTTGTGAAATTCACAAGCCACTCAAAAGGAAAAAAGTTTTATTTAGAATCACGTAGATACATTAATGTTCTAAATCATCATTCCCGTCCACCTCACCTTGGGGGGCATGTAGTGGGCGTCTCGGATCACCACGGGACTGGTGAAGTGCTCGTGCAGGTGATCCACATATTCACACATTCTGGCAAAAACAAAAAAGTACATTTAGTCGAGAGCTCTTATCTGGCGACTGGAAAAAAACAAAACACCAAATCCTGCTCTCACCGGTTGCTGAGACTGCCGGACACGGAGATGTAGTCGAACAGAATCAGGTGCTGGACGAGCTCACAGAGGCCGACTCCTCCGGCATGAGGACAGACGGGCACTGAGATGAAACACAGCAGCACGCGCGTTGCTTTTCACGCAGATATCACACCTCTCGCCCACATGAGTCAGTTATAACTACTTTCATTTAAAGAGTGAAAATGGAATTCAATTTGGTTTAAACATTTTTTTTTTTTAAAGTCCGTTTTGTTGCGTTTACCCTGGAACTTGTGGGCCATCAGCAGCACGGCCAGGTTCTCGTTGACGCTGCCGACCCGACAGCCGTCGATCTGCACAAACTGCAGCGCCGAGGCCTGCAGGAACTGCTTGAACATCACCCTGCTGTGACACTGGAGAGGAAACGGTCACCCGACTAAAGACACATCAGCTCGTCGGCCAGCGATACGTGCGGCGGATCGAAACGCGAGCTCTGACCTGCTCTCCCGTTGCCACGCCGATCCCGAGCGGAGCCAAAGCCTGCAACGGCAAAGTCGAAGGTCTTTCATTTTATGCCATATCGCTACAACCTCTGAACCCGATTTCATTACATTTGAGTACTTTTAGTTTCACGTCTCCCCGCTCGTCACCTTGGAGATGGCAGCGTGACCCAGGATGTCGTCGGGGGACGTCGGCTCCTCGATCCAAAGCGGTTTGAACTCCGCCAGGCGGGACACCCAGCTGATGGCCTCGGCCACGCCCCATCTCTGGTTGGCATCAATCATCTAAAAACACAACACTTTACTGCACCTTTGTGTCTTCATATGACAACAATGGTGAGGGGGGGGGGGCACAACAACCATACCAACGTGTTCTCGGGCCCGATCATTTGCCTTATGAGGCGGCACCTGCGTACGTCGTCCTCCAGGTCGCCGCCGACCTTCACCTTGAATCTGGTCCAACCGCTTTTCAGTGCATCTGTGCAGAGCTTCAGAAACACGCGAGGACGGTCACGCCGGTTTGACTAAAAAGGGGGAGCGGTCCAACCTGAGCAACGCGTTTCACAGCGCCGAGACCTGTCGGAGCAGCTGGTCCGGGTATCCGAGCCACGCGCAGGAGGTGGTGTAGGCGGGATAACCCTCCTTAAGCATCTGGTCCTCTGGCGGGACGCAGAAGCAGGCCAGTCAGGCAACACACACACACTCCACGACAAGTGTGCAATGATTGAGTGCGCTCACCTCTCTGCTGCTTGCCCTCCTGAGCCTTCACGATCATGTCTGGATGAGAAAAGCAAAGCGTTAGGAGTCTGTTCTACGTCTACCTGCTCGTGCAACATCCCTTTTTAAATCTGGATTAAATGTATGGAGGGAGCTTTTTAAACATCAACGAACTCTGTAGACATCATTTTATATTAAAAAAAATGTATACACTGTATATATGTTAGACATCCTAAACCAGTCCCACCCACGGCCTCCTCCTCCGTGAGCGCATCGGTGATGTATCTGAAGTCAATGCACGAGACGAGCTGCCTGGGATCCTGGATTAGACAAGGAGACAGGAAACAGGTCACCGGGCGGTCGCGTCAGTCGGACGTCCACGTTTCCCCGCGACTCACCATGTCAACGAGCAGCTTCCACAGCGGCTGCAGGGGAAAAAAACGACAGACAGCAGGTCATGATGTGTCAAGCCCCCTCCCTCCCTCCACCCTTTCTTTAATAATGCCCCAAGCAAACAGTCCCCACCTTGCCCTCCGCCCGCGCCCACAGGTCCCACACAGCATTCAGGACTGCAGCCACGGCCAGCTGGATGACTCCTTTCTCCGGGCCCAACTGGGTCGGTTCAAGGAAAGGAGGCAGGGTGTGAAAAGTGGACACCGAAATTAAGAGCTTTTATTTTTTCCAGCTGCAAGAACTTGAAGCCTCTTGCATGTTCTTTGGCTGCATGCAAGAGAGCGCTTTTACTTTTACTTGTCAATAACAATCAGGACTTTGAGACCTTCAAAAACGTATTTTTTTTTGCACACATTATAAATGGCTTTTCTTCACGCTGCCATATTTCATTTCATGTTTATTAGTCGTCTCGGCCCATCAGTCTTCATCGGGACTTTGAGACCTTCAGAAACAGGATTAGTCACCCTGTGGGTCCTTCAATCATATCGTCAGCAGCAGGCCAGCAACTTGCAATGATGACAGACAGGAGTTTAAAATGAAACCAGTTATCCAAACAGGGTTGACGTGGCTCTAATTTTGGAATCTTGGTAATGAATCCAACAGATGAGTAATTTCATAACGACAAGCCAAGAGGAAGTTATTCTACAACCAGACGGCTGCTTTTGAAAGAGATAGAAAAGTGCGGCTGCATCGGACGCCGGCGTGGGCGCTCTCACCCATCTCATCTGCCCGTCGCTGGTCAGGAGGCGGTAGAATCCCCGGAAGTCGCTCACGATCTCCTGCAGAGATTTGCCCACAACCAGAGTGGCCACAGCCTCCACGGCGCAAACCACTGCGGGCCACAACCACAGGGAAGAGAATGTTTCATTGCACCGGGAGAAGGACGCATTGGCCACTAGGTGGCGGTGGGAGGTTCAAATTGAAGCCTTTTAATTTATGCTTCAAGCTAAAGAACGTGAGAGAAACAGAGGTTCAAGTGCAATTAAAAAAAGGAAAGGAAACTATTTAGATGGATAAAGTTAGCATTTCATTTTACATTTTTAACAAGTTGAAAATAAATATTCTTAGTTGAGGTCGAGTGAAGAATAGCAGAACCTTCTGATCAATCCATACGTTGTGCAGTTTGGAAGTCTATTGCGAGCCTGTTAACTTTAGGCTTTGGGTTATTTCTACTGTTTACTGTTTTATTACATATAAAACAAATTTTGAAAAATATGGTCTTGCGCCCTCTTCAGCCAACACCCAAACTAATGTCCCAACTCATTTAACAAAATCGTGTTTTAACCTGGAATAAATAAAATGCACAGATGCACTTCAAGTGCATCTGTGCAGGACCAACTTGATCAAAGCATATATATATATATATATATATATATATAAATATATAAATAATAGAATTAACTGATGTACGCCCTACATTATCTCATCACATAAGTTACTTATATTTCCTGCGCTTGTCAGTGACCCTGAACGCGGCACCGACTTTATTTTTTTTCTCTTTAATCTATTCGTTTAAAACTTTATTTGCGCAAAATCCGCAAACCTCACCGATCTGCGTGCCCTTGCCCAGGGTGAACGTGAAGCCGAAGCCCTTCAGGCCGCAGTCCGTGTGGATCACCACGTACGCGGCGGAGTAGTCGGGGTCGGTGTGCTGCAGGGCGGAGAAGAAACGCACGTGAGCGCAACGCAACGCAGGCGCGCGCGACAAAGCCGCACCGAGCAAAGCACAGACGCGCTCCTCACCATGGCGTCGGAGCCGTGCTGCTCCACGGACGTCGGGAACCTCACGTCCCGCACCGTCAAGGCGGTGATTTTGTGCGACATTTTTGAGAACTTGTGTTGTTGTTTTTTTTTTTGTGGAGGACTTCCTGCTCCGCGAGACCTGTGGCGGTTTGGCCCCGCCCACCGAGCCGTGTCATTGGTTGAAACGTCACCCGCTTAAAACGAGTCCAAAAAATAACTAGATAACTAGAATTTGTAAAATCACGTCTTTATTGTACAAATTCCTCGGATCAGACTGCAGACATTACCTCTACCCCAAATATATTTTGCAATCTTTTCATTTTTGGGGGATAATCTTAGAAAATGAGCATTTTTTTTAATATACAAAAGCCCTTCTTTACAAGCTCAATCATCAATTAGCGTTCTTTCCACCATAATACTGCCCCGATAAGTAAAAGGAAAAGATCCCTGTAAAAAAACATGTTTCTATGAGATAGAAATAGTTTCTGCAGAGCCACTTTAGATACATGAACATGAAAGAGGCTTTGTTCATGTTTTCCACCTAGAAAGAGCTCGTGAAATCATCGAGTGTCAATCTGGCTTCATCATCATCAGTTTCATCACTGTCTAACTCACTGACACGTTACGTCTGATTGAACTGAGGTCACACAATGGAGGGACAGAAAGAATGATGTCATTTCAAAGTCTTCAAATCAAGCTATAAAACCGCCTGGTGTGGATCAAATGTGACACAGGTTTGAGATAGACAAAGGAAAACAGAATGAATTGATATGAAAACAACAAAATGCATTTTGAAATATTAGAAAGGCATAAGAGACCACGTCACAGTGTCGTCGCAGTCGCTGGTTTGTAACAAATAAGGAATTGCTCTGCAGCAGAATAAATGTAGCTTAAGTTAAGCTGTGTGGGATTTATGTTTCAACAATTAACCAAATGGACTGTGATAATGACCGACAGTCCCCTGAGAGCTTCTCCCTGTTAGTATAATATATTATATCTGTTAATAATTCATTGAATTGATGTATAATTCACAATTTACCACAAAAGAATACAATTTGGAGGCTATTGGAGCTCGAGATGTCCACATTAAACTGCATGTTTTTCTATTACGAAGCATTATCACAGCTTATTTATACAGCGATAAATTGTGTTCATGAGAGAGAACCAAACATGTATTGTCTGTAACATAACTGAAATGAATGCGTTTCTTTTTAGCACAGTCCTTAACGTACACCGTGAAAAGAATCCACATTAAAATGAAAGATTTCACACAGGTAAGACTTGGCTTGTACCATCAATAAGAAAACAGAAATATACAAAATGTAAAATGAAATGATGGCGGATGCTTAAAAAAGCAAAACCTATTAAAAAAAAGTAGTGGTTTATGTGACTGGTTGGTCTGGTTTCCGGTCGGCTTTCAGTCCGACCATTAAGAGCTCACGTCTTCAAGCGAGTGCCCGCCCGGGCGTACGGATAGTCCACGCAGGCTATAGGTTCTCCCCTGGTTGGTACAGTGGCTCCGTGGCGGTGAAATAGTCCTCCAGGAAGGACTGCAGGTACTCGAAAGTGGGCCTCTCATCCGGGTCCTTCTTCCAGCAGAGCTTCATCATCTCGTGCAGGGACTCGGGGCAGCCCTGCGGGCAGGGCATGCGGTAGCCGCGCTCCACCTGCTCCAGCACCTCCCGGTTCACCATGCCTGAGGGGGGGGGGGGGACACCCGCAAGTTAGGGTTTTATGGGGATTCCTTTTGAAATGTCCCAAAACACCTTTTAGGATTTATTGGATCAGATCAGATATACAAAATATACATGAGGTTCAAACATGGAAATATTTGGCATTTTCTTTCCTTGATAATTGAGGCAAAAAAAAAAAAAAAAAATATATATATATATATATATATATATATAGATCCACATTGAGACATGCGCTTGTTTGAGTTGGATGCGTATGTGGACGCCACTCCCCTTCTGTCCACCGACGTTGAAACTACAGGAGACGGTTAGCTTAGCATAGCATGAAGACTGAAATGAGGGGGGGGGGGGCACCTAGCCTGGCTATTTCCAAATATAATGAACTTCGTCAACCAGCATCATTTAAGAAGCCTGTTTGGCAACAACACCACGCCAGAAAGTCACTCTAAAAACAACAGCTGACGTGCTGTTAGTTGCACACATCAGTGTATTGATCTTCTCATCCAACATTCACAGACATTTCCTTTATACTTCTTCCTAAATTTCCTTACCAGATTTTATTTTTAAAATGATTTTAATACTATTGTTGGTTCCAGCGCTGCGTACAAAGGGGAGCCGCGTGAAGGCGGGACAGAACACTGCAGGGCGCTGCTCCGCAGGGCGCTGTCGCCACGGCAGATGGTTATAAACAAGAGTGGTGTTCAATCTCCTGATCGGCCTCCACCAGATGGTCTCATTTAATCTCAAACATGTGTGTGATGTGTGTGTGTGTAATGGTATCTGTGTGTGTTTGTGCGTTCCGGCGCAGACAATGTCAGGCGGAGCGACGTCAAACTGACAGACTGAAAGCTGATGACAATGACCGCCCTCCGAGCTGCACTTTCTTTTTAATCCACACCAGAGTGTGCGTGTGTGCGTGTCTGTGTGTGTGTGTGTCACTGTCACTTACCTGGGTAGGGTACTCTGCCTTTGGTGACGAGCTCAGTGAGTAAGATCCCAAAGGACCAGACGTCTGATTTGATGGTGAAGCGGCCGTACAGGGCGGCCTCCGGGGCCGTCCATTTAATTGGGAATTTGGCCCCTGGAAGGAGAGAGGAGAGGGGTGAGGGGTGAGGGGTGAGGGGTGGGGGGATTCCACCAGAGGGCGTATAAGCCTCCATCTCAGGCTTTACCTCCAGTGGATCACAATGGCCATGGACCTACAGTCCTTTCTGCCAGCAGACATGTTGACTCTTCATAGTAGGAAATCACATGTTCTACTAATGAACACACGGCTCGGTTCTATTCCACTTATTCCCTGTGAGATTGAATGTAAGCAAGAAGCTGCTGAATGGAATCATTTATCATCCATTTCATTATTTACGCTTGTGTTTTTCATGCTGCCTCAAGTCATCATCATTAAGACCAATAATCATAATAATGGTTATAAAGGACAATATGGTCCGTGCATGAAGAATTACTCACTCGCCATTGTTCTAATGTACAATGAACAATGTCATTTAGGGGTATCGTCTGATCTCATTGTTTTAATGCACTCTAATCTAATTAAAGTTGTTCATTACTTGGGCTATTGGTTTATTTATCTTCTTAAGTGGATCCTTTCTTGACTCAATTTTCTTTATTAAAATTAAAGTGGCATGGAGCAGAATAGATTAATAATAACACAAGTAGACTGATGAGGTTAGGCAATATAAACCTTCATTATTCAACATGAATAGTGGAAAATTAATTGTACTTTTTCATGCAGGGACCCATTATTAAAGATAGTGTTCCTATAGGGTTAGTTCATCTAAATTAAAACCGCAGAGCAACCTTCTGTGTTTTAAATCATATCATCATGCACATTTTTCACTGAATAAAGGCAATAGATCAGATGCATGACAACCACATGCATATGAGAAAACAAATCCGTTAATTCGTCAACGTGCCACTATACTTTGGTAAACGCTCTGCACAAATCTCTCTTTGTTGGAGATACTTTCCCACTGAGCTAACTGTCGGCCATCGTCATTCAATTAAACAGTCGTTGCACAACAAGGCCGGGCGGAGATCTGCGCGCCCGGCTGCGTCTGTGTGTGTGTGTGTGGAAGAAGCCCCGCCCACCTTGTCTGGCGGTGTACTCGTTGTCCTCTATCAACCGGGCCAGACCGAAGTCGGCGATCTTGCACACCAGGTTGTCGGCCACCAGGATGTTGGCGGCGCGCAGGTCCCTGTGGATGTAGTTCATCCTCTCGATGAACGCCATGCCGTCAGCGATCTGAAGAGGAATAAATAAAGAATGAGTGAGACTCGACGGCATCATCGCCAGATGCTTGGGAGCAAATCGTTTTTTTTCAGCTTCTGGCGCTCAGAGCATCGACGCAAAGAGATCTCAGAGGCTTGAAATGGAAACAGGAAACGCACAGGTCCGGTTCTGTCTCACCTGGGCCGCCATGTCCACCAGCAAGGGCAGCTTCAGGAATTTGCCGTCGCCCTCTTTGAGGAAGTCGAGTAAGCTTCCTGTAAAAGTGGCGACGGGTTGTAAATGAAGAGCGTCAAATCAAGCTTGAAAGTGAATTGGTGAATAAAAAAAGAGGAATTGTGGCGAAATCACCATCAGTTCATCTATGAGATCACAACAACCAGACCTGAGACACACGTGCAAAAACAGTTGATATTTACACACACAAAAACGTTCCTCGTTTCAGGCGCCAGGGAACCACGAGGGACTCCCAGGACTCTCATTATGTGCATCACATTAATTAAAACCTCCATAAAATGTACATTCACGCATCAGCGCAACGCCTGGAAAATCCCCTCAAGATCAATTTGTGCCTGAGAAATCAAGACAAACGGCTTTCGTTCTCTTTTAAAAAAAGAAAAAAATAGACCCCCATCAGTTCCGTGTCACAAGACGCGTCGCATCTCTCTTCGAGGCTGAGCGATCTCTTGGGTACCTTTGGCCATGTACTCCGTGACGATATAAATGGGCTCCTCAGACACCACGGCGTAGAGGGGCACCAGCTTGTCGTGCCGGAGCTTCTTCATGATCTGGGCCTCCTGGAGGAAGGCCTCGGGCGACATGGTGCCCGGCTTCAGCGTCTTTATGGCCACCTTGGTGGTGCCGTTCCACGTGCCTGCGGGGAGACAAAGACGGGGGCGGTGAGCGTTTGTATGAATTAGGTCCTCCCCCCTAAGCATGCCCCGGATGAGCGGTGCAAATAGAGACTTTCTCCCGAGATAAGGAGGACACAACAAACAGAGGAAGCGACCGCAGGAAGTGGATAATTCCCCACCGGTTTGGACTAAAATAGACACAGTAAATACAGCCGTCCCGAGTGTGTGTGTGCGTGTGTGTGTGCGTTCGACTACGCAGCTGATTTCTTTTTTTTTCCCACCAGCACTCATCACGACTACGCACTAAACGCCAGAGGGCGTTTCCCCCCCCCCCCCCCTCCGACATGTTCCCGCGTGTCTCCACCGTCTCGCTCACCCATCCAGACTTCTCCGAAGCAGCCCTGGCCCAGTTTGAGCTCCAGGCGCAGCGACTCCCGCGGGATCTCCCAGGCGTCCTTGGCCAGCCCCTGCGTCTGCGGCTTGACCGTGGGGCAGACCGACGTCAGCCTGTGGCAAAGCCCGTCGGCGTGCTCTGCGGCGGGAGCGGAGCGCTTCGTTAGGGACGCACGAACGCCGGATCGGGGGACGGGGACACACAGAAAGACACAAACCCCCGCGTACCCGTGTAGTGTTTGACCAGCTTCTGCAGCGCGTCGAACTGCGCCCGGGTGGTGATGTAGTAGCCCCCGCTGTCCAGCTTGCGGATCTTGTAGTGTTTGACGTTGTCCCCCTTGGCGTCGTCCCAGTCCCGTATGGACAGAGAGTAGGCACCTGGAGGAGGAGAAGAGGGACATGCCGTCCGTCCGAACCGAGCACGAGCGGCCAAGGTCGCATCGCACGGAGCCGACGGTCGACGCATATTAAGTCCTGTCCTGTCCTTGGAAGTTCTGTTTTTTTTCTGCGATGGCCTCGACATACAAAACTCCTTCACTCGGGGAGGCAAAGCAGAATTCAGTATTCAGTTCTGCTCTCCCTCTTTTTTTCACGACAACTTTTAACGACATCTTTGCTTCCTGGAAGGCCTCCATGTCGAGGAGTGCTGCATGAATGCATTTTGCTCACTCGTCTGATTTGCGCTCCGGGCGCCGGGACACCCATGATCATCAGCTGACGCTGCTGCAGTGTGGGGAAGCTTTGTTTTGCTATTTAGACACACAACACGGAATGCTAAAAGCCAACTGGTTTAAAGGGGCTCTTTTTTTCGGCTTTGATTGAAGAAACCCGATGTTTTCAGATGTAGTCGCTCATCTTACGCTCTGGCGGTTAAACCGCGACTAAGCTTTTTGCCCCAAAGTATCGCAGGCTGCCGCCCGACTCAAGAAGTGGTCCTCACCTTTAGTGGTTTCACTTTCTCGCACTAGGAAGGTTCCTCGATGGTTTCCTGTATTCAGCAGCAACCTCTCAGCATCTTTGCGCCCCATTTTACCAAAGTACCACCTGCCAACAGGAAGCATTTACATTAAAAAAACGAAAAATGCCAAATTGAAACATTCTCAGATGGTGGTGTATATAATGAGCCTGCATGTGACCTAGAGAGACCAACATATACCGAAAGAGGGACCTTTCATGGTACATGGCATGTCCATTTTTTGGCTTAGAAGCCGTCCCAAATATCCCAATATAAAGCTCCATCCAGGGCGGGGAGCTGTTGGTATTTGGGCCACGTGAGACGGGATCATGCCGGTGTTATTAGTCTCCTCGTGCGGAGCGGGTAACGAGGCTTTAACAAGGCCTTACTCTTCAGCCTGGATGGAGTCAGCAGGGGCCACATAGTTGCTGGGGATGTAGCCGTTCCTACCCGTGTTGATGGAGCGAGCCTCCCACCAGTCTCCCTCTCTGTGGGGGGAGAAAAAGGGACAATGAACGCGGGAGAGAGGAGACTCGTCCCGTTCAGCAGTCAACCCCGAGGCCGCATTGCTGCTGCGACTGATGGAGGAAAAGCGGTTAATGGTTAATAATTCGCTCATTAGGCGCGGATGAATTATCGTCTCTTTAGCTTCCACGGTGGCTTACGGAAAACGGTTTGAAGGCGCGTGGATTTTTTTAGTAATTTGTTCTGCATTCATTTAACCCCCCCCGAGCTTGGAGTGAAAACCATTGTTACAATGGGAATTCAATGAGACTAATCTGCTTTACATGACAATGCTGAAAATCCCAGGCGACGATTCCGCTGCGAATGTATTCATAGAACAGGTGCGTGGACGAGAGTAATCTCGTTATCACTGGAATGAACAAAAGCCCCATGAACTGAGCGGGAAACTGGGAAGATGCTCACGTGTTGTTGATGATCTGGAAGCGGTCTCCTTTTTTAAAAGAAAGATCGTCAGAGGTTCTCGCTTCATAGTCGTACAAGGCCACAAAGAAGGTCACGCCACCTAGGAACACAAAAAGAGGTGAGTAAACACAAGACTAGAGGGCCTGCCGCAGGAAACAGCTTTATCTGTGTGTGTGACCGTTTAAATGGACCATTGAGGTAGGAATAAATCTGCCTCGCCAAAAGGCCTGAGTGCTCAGACTGTATTGATTTTCGAAGGTTTTTAAATCTGTTGTATGATCCCTTCCAATGCTCAGAAACGCCACCGTGACTGCACCCGAGACAAAGGAAACGCAGCGGCAGGTCTTCCTTGTGTCACATGTTACACGTAACCGGTCCACAAGTCGTAGCTCTATGGATAATAAAGTCCTTTACCAGCTTCCTGCAAAACATTCTGCCTGCTGCACAGCCACACCCTCAGACACAGATATATATATATATATATATATATATATATATATATATATATACAACAATGCTGTCAGTGCAGTAATCTCATTATCTGAGCCATGGCAGTGCCACCTTCGCCCCTCCCTGAGAGCAGATAATCCGACACCGAGGGGGATTACAACCTAAATCCCACCGAAACAGGAGGGTTCAATCTCATCCCTTCGCTCTCAGGATGGCCGTAAGCTGCTCAGACACATTAACGGTGATCACAGATGATAACAGGACCTGGGTTCACTCAAACAGCGGGGAAAGCTAGTTTAAAATAACAGCGGCCGGGGACATTAGCCGTGACCCCGACGCGAAGGATCAAAAACACCGACCGCGTTAAGCTCAGTGTTAAGTGTGTTTTAGCCCATTAACCGTAAAACACTGCTGAATATTCTCCTCAGACTATTGCCTCATATCAGCATTAAGAACGGGCATCTGAAATGTGTTCTTATTTTCTCTCATGGATCAATGCGCAATAAACAAGCAAAAAAAATTAAGAACAAATTCGATTCACAAACAAGCACCAGAAATGTGATTTTATATTACTTTGGTATTCCTTAGTCAGCTAGTGAGAAAGCCACATAGAAAAAACCTCGATCATGTTAAATCAAATCCTGTGTTTGGTCATGAATCAAAATTCCATGCAAAATCATGGTTGTAGAAGGCGAGAAACTCCCAAAGTTGTCATAATTCATTCTGACGAGGACATGAAGGCGTATTTAAAGTTATACATCATGCCATCCGGGGTTTTATATTTATAATATTCTCCATCTCTGTTGCCGTCGGATTACACGTCTGCAGAGAGTCAAGTCTCTTTGAACACAAAATTAAAATCAATACGGTTTTAAATATCTGATTCCATATGGCGTTCTGGAAAGAGTCCAGCAGAAAAGATGAACGACGGACACAGAGATTACGGCCGGAGGACACGTAGGAACTAGATAAAAGTGGTCAGCGTCAAACACCACTCACTTGAAACGGCGCCGGAGAAGGAGTTGGACACGGGGCCGGAGAAGGACGACGCTCCTCCGAAGGGAGTCATGGCCGACGAGCCTCCGAACGGCGTGAGGCTTTGGTTGAAGTTGGGGGCCCCGGAGGCCGCGGAAGAGGAGGGGGGCGGGTTCTGCTGCAGCTGGGTGGGGTCCGGTCCGTAGTGACCCACGTGAGGCGCGGCTGTGGCGGCGTTGGGGTCCGACGCCGCGGAGTTCTCCGGCCGATACTTCATCGTGGGGCCTTTGTCCTCTTTGCTCTTGACGCAGCCCATCGTCTCGCCCTGACGGGACAGACCACTTCAGTGCCAGAAAGACGAAACAATGAATGACACGTGCACAAAGTCAAGGGCGGGATCAACGGGTGCAACGCGCGGGCGACCGAGTAATTCAGCGTTATGAAACGAAAAACTCAAATGACCCGATATTTTCATGTGAATCGCTTTGTTGTTGCGACCCACTAAGACTATAAGCCAAGTGGTAACTGGGACATATGTGCAGACGGAGAATCCGCTTTCAACCCACGCGCCCCTCCAACGTGTAGATTCCATCGAGCGCTTTGAGGTACGAGAGCCATCATTTCATATCGTGGTGACCTATTCCGGGTCACGGTTTGGTCGACGAAGACGTCGACTAACGTTTGCAGATCTAAAACACTTCGGCCTTAAAAGGGAGAAAAATGAAAACTCTTTGCGGTATCAGCGGTGTTAATAACATTCAAAGTGCCCTCCGCCTAGTTATGAATGACTAAAACATGCCGACCGCACACGGCCCCGGAGGCCCAAGGGGTCAGGGGTCACTAGGCCCGGAGCCGCATGACGCCAGTAGATCAAACGAGATGCAAAACGACAAGAAAGCGAATCACACAAATGCATGAAGGACCACTGCGGAGAGACGGAAACGGAAGGAAAATGACATCCGAGGCGCAAGAAGGGCTTTTGCACCACCACAAAGACGGGGGCCACGTCTGAGACGGTGGTGTGTGTCTGAACCCGACACCCCCCCGGCTCACCTGCAGAGTGTTACATAAGCAGTCTGGGTGTCTTGTCGCGTGGGAGGAATCCGTGTCTGTACATTGTGTGTCTGAGCCCAGAATCACAACGTCTCATCATCCGTCCGCGCTGCAGGATCTAAAAGCGTAGCCTGGAAGGCGTTCTTTAGCGAGGTGAAGGCCCGGAAAATGTGGAGACAATGGAGACGCGCGTGCTCGTGAAGAAGTCCAGATCGGAACGCTTTTCATTCTGGAACAACAACAACAACAACAACAGCTGCTGGAGGAGTTGGCCTCGGTTAATTGGCGCCGACACGTTACATGACAGTTAAACAATGGAGGACTGGAGGAACCGGGAGCTCTGAAAGCGGTCTGAACAACGGGGGTGACGGGATTACGGGCTCGAGCGCCTCGGTGCAACAGAAGAGGCTCTTCTGAGGCACCTCTCACTGATTTGGGAACAGTAGCTTTGATTTTCGGTTGGGAGGCGGGGGGGACCTTTTCCCCCCTCATCAGCAAAGCAAGCGCGCATCCCAGAGTTCATCGAGTTTTCCGGCTCAGCTGCCAAGGAAATCAACAAAACGGGGACAAATCAAAGAAACCTTCCAAGGCTTCGGAGCACTTTGCTCAAATAAAAACCGTACGACCGTTTAAATTGCAGGTTGCAGCTCTCGCTGAACGCTGGCGGTCCAAAAAACACTTTAGAGAAAAGTCCCCAAAGGGGCCAAGAAATCTAATCTCAGATGTTAGATCTTGAGCCAGTATGTTGAGAATGTCGGCATGGAAAGAAAGAGAAAAAAAAAAAAAGAGTTTCAAAGCCGAACTTTCCTTTAACGTAGAGACAAGCGGAGAGACGGCGCAGGGCTTCGCTCGTCGGCTCGGTCGGCGTAATTCATGTTAAGTTGCAGCATATTATGCACGTGGAAATACAATATTCCAGTCAGACAATCGCCCCCCCCCGCCACCGGGGGAGATGAGCGACAGAACGGTACCCGCGTGGGCGCAGAGACGGTGATCCATATAGGAGGGGAACTGGCAGGGGAGGCAGCAGCTTGGTGGCATGAGGGAGGGGGTGGGGGGGCAACCACACACAGTGAACACCAGCTTGAACTGGGAGGATTATGAGGATGGGGGGGGGGGGGGGGGGATTTACCCTAAGAGGATAACAGCAAGAAAAAAAAAAAGAGTAACCACAGTGCCGTCCTCAAACTGCACCTGCACACGACCATTTTGGTGGCGTGTCGACCCGACATCCATTACATACTGACAAGGGGAAAGATGGAAAAAGAGCGAGGTGTCGCCATCAAATGTCTCAAACGCTCAAGCTCATTCCTGAACAGCAGAGCCACGGAACCGCAGGGGGGGGGGAACGCTGCCTCGCCGCTAATAATAGTAACGTATTCTTATTGCTGACAACGTCCCACTGGCCCCCTCGGGATGAGACCATGACCTACAGCGGCACGCCACCCCCGGACGACTCCCAGTTGCACCAGTCAGATCCGCGCGGTAACAGCGAGGGACGGAGAGTTTAAATTAGAATCCTCACTAAAAACAAACGGGAAGGATCCTTCCTCTTCCTCCTCAGAAACGTCTCTTTGTTTTTAGGCCGCCGGGAATCTTTGAAACAAAGAAGGACACGGACCAGCGTCTGCCTTCGGGTCCGTTGGTTACCGTAGAAACGGGATCTCGAGGGACTCGAACAACAAAGATGTTTAAAGGAAAGCATCAAGTTGGCTAAAAGCAACAAATATTTCATTTGAGAGACATATTTCTAGGCCTTCTCGTGAAAATGGAACCCTTCCAGAATAAGTCAGTGGGATCCGCTTTCAGTTACGCTGTGTGTTAACAAAGCACAGTGAATACAACCACACACAGTAACGCAATTCTACCAAGAAGCCAACAGTTTGCACCACAAACAGAAACCGCTTAATGTCAAACGTTGCTCCAGGTGTAAGAAACCGGACTGACCTCTCACGCACTCAAGGCTGAAGCGATGCCGGCGTTTTGGGTGCCGCCGAGGTCACGGCTCAGAAAGCGGCGGCGACAAAGTTCAGCTGAGTGGATCCACATTCACAGTGTCAGAAACAAACTGATGCCTTTTGATACATATCACATTGGCCCATTAATCACACAAAAGATTGTGACGCGACGCTGTTTAGCTTAATGCTAGCTAAATGCTAACTGCAACCGCGGGTGAGGACTGAATCCGACGGACGCTATTGTGCGGCCTCTTGCAGCATTCTATTGTACGTGAGCATCCCGCTCTCCTCTGGGGGTTTAGGTCGACGTTTCCCAGACGCCGATCGAGTTGACAGATGACCAGAGGTCTGAAGTCTGAAGCGTGTGACGTAAGTCCAATCGGACAGCTGCAGACGGGGGAAGGCCCTCTGGAGCTTTACTGGGCCTCAGATCTGCAACAGATGTTGCCGTTACCACCATCATCTACCACATTCCTCTTAAAACCGGTCTGGAGAGGAGTCATGTGACGTTACGGGCGTGAAGCCTCGGTACGGAGAGACATCAATAACTCGGTTCTATCATAACATGAAATACAGTCTCATTTAATCACTGACCGTCTTTAGCATTAATAATTCAGTCTTGAGTGAAAAGATGTCCTCTTAACACGTTCATTTTTTTCCCCTTAACGTGACAAACCAGAGCACGAGTCCACCAGAAGAGGGTTTCTCTGTCGCTCATGCGAGTTTTTGTGAAGCCGGAGAGCCAAAATCACGCTGTTTTCTAGAATAAACCGGTCTCATGGGGATACCTGAATACTGGCTCCGGAGTCTAAGTGGGAGCTGTTTTTGGCGTGTTAGAGTGTGTGTCTGCAAATTTGACAACACACAACAGGGCCGAGTGTTTGAAGTGTCAACATCTGAACGGAGCGACCACGTGATCGGCTGGATTGGGGCGTTTTTTTTTCTCTTCTCCTCTCTGGAGAAACACATCCGAAGCCAGAACTTCACACACTCGAATTCTTATCTCGTCTCATCTTCAGATTCGTGCTTAAACATGTTTTTCAAGCAAAGTCATTTCTTTTTCATGTCTGTACAAGCAATGCTGTCTTTGGAATGTTTGCATGATTTTTCTTTTTTGGTGTTACTTTTTCCCTATAATGAATTCCCCTAATAATAGATAAATCCTTAACAGAAAACACCTCCTGTAGAACATGATATATTCCTTCAATTGTATTAATAGATCGGTGGCCGTGCTTGGTGTGTGGCGACGGAAGAAGTCGGAGGGAGAACTTTGTGCCGCTTCGTGATGAGGCGAGATCTCACAGATTTTGGGCTGCTGTCTTTCTTTATGTTTGGACATTTGGGTCATGATCTGCAGCAGGTATACGGATTAAACGGCACATGGGGACTTTGCACCAATCTCCCTCACCAGATTCTTATCTGCTTGATAATGAAATGATTAAGCTGTTACGCAATGGGTATTTTAAAAGTCCGTGTTTAGGCCACCACATGCTTTGTTAAATGCAAATCGCATCAACGGGTTCCAGTGAAATACACTGATTTCACCGCCACGTTTGAATAAAATGTAAACTTTTGCACTATTGACTGATTAGGCAATAAAAACCCACTATGGAAGACAACAAATTTACCGTCCAATGGTTTAAAGGACTGCTGCAATTTTAAAATATTAAAATATTTTAAATATGAATTGCGCTATCCACCTTTAGCTTTCCCCACTCCTCAGGTTCAACAGCGCTTTTAGTCCCGGTTGGGCGGAGCTGTTCAGCAGTCGGTTCAATCGGAGGTAACGAGGATGCTTCCTCGGGCCCCTGAACTCAGAGTGGAGGTGGTAAGACCCAAAAAACACAAACCGGGGACAACGGCGACAAACTGTGACTCAGCTGTTCCATCACGAAGTTTGAGTTCACAGCCAGAAGGGCCTGGACTTCCTCCTCCTCCTCCTCCGGCTACTGACTATCATCTACACTCTCATCCCACTCAGGCGGAGTCAGATTGAGGTTAACATCTGAAACCATGAGGTGGCACTTTGGCATCTTGTGTCTGGCTTTAAATGAACACAATGGATGGAAAACGTTGTTTCAACAGGGATGAAATCAGAGAGTGAATAGAAACGGACAGATGACGTGTATTCTTTTCCACGCAATCTAACTTATAACCTTTTGTTTTACTACTACATTAAGTACCTTACTAATTAAACAGTATATCATATAGTCACTTTGGATAAAAGCGTCAGCTAAATGACCTGTAATGTAATGTAAGATAAATGTTGCCATAAAAGGTATGGAGAAGGTGTTTTGACCTTGTCCTACTTTGAAATATGTATCTGACTCCCGATATGGTTTCAGTAATATTCCCGTGGGACTCCGAGCACGTGCTCCTCCAGTGATGCATTAACCTAAAAAACACGATGAGCTGATCAATACGTTACACACGCGCGCTACAAGCCACCGACGGGTTTCTGTGCATTCCCATCAGACGCGTCGGTTCCTTTGTTGATGACAGGTCGGAGCGTTCCGGCCCATCCTCACGATCCCGTTGACACACGAAAAGCACACTTCGTTTGCATTTGAGATCTTACCTTCTCAAACCCGCCTTCTCCTTCTGGTTTTCTCCTTTGGATTTGCTTCCTCTCCTAAAATCAGACCCGGGAGCGGGGGGGGGGTGGTGGAGGGGGGGGGGGGGGGGGGCAGTTATTCCAACAGAGACCGAACCGCCTTCATCCTCACTTCATCCATCCAGCAGAGAGGGGGGGAGGTGGAGAAGAACAGAAGAAGCTGAACAGATTTAATGCCGAAGTTAAATCGATGGAGCGCTGCAGCGGGTGAGGGCGCGCGACGCAGCCATCGTCCTCCAGCTGCGGATCGGCGAGAACGAGCGAGATCCAGTCATCCAAGTGTCCCGGCTCCTCGTAGCCTCCACTTCCCACTGCCGAACTTACATCAACCCCCCACCGCACAACAACATGGCCGACCCCGTCTGCGGGACTGGAGGAGCCGCGCACAGCTGGACGGATCCGTCCGGTACAGCTGATCTGAGAACAGCTGCGGAGGGGAGACGACCACGCGAAAGGGGGAAAAAAAAGGGGGGGGGAGCGAGGGAGAGGAGGGAGGGGGGTGTGGCTGGATAGAGGAATTATAAAGAGATCCTCATGTGAGAGGCAGCAGAGGAGAGCGAACCAGCAGACCAGATGGGTGGTTCCACGGTTTTCACGGAGGGGAGGGGGGGGGGGGGGGGGCTCGAGGCGGCCTCTGCGGGCGCCGTTTCCACTCACAGGTCCGGAGCTCCAGCCCCCCCTGCCGGCCGCGGCGCGGGTACTGCAGCTGCACATCTGCAGTTCAAGGGTCGCGGGGGGGGGGGCCCGAGAGACACCTATGTGGGCGGGACTAACCCAGCCGAGTATTCAATGGATCACGTCATCATCCATCATCCCGAGTCTCAACTACCTGGTTTCTGAAAGTATTTCCCTCTTGATTAATATTAATAACAATATTGCCTCGCATCATGCTGCAGGTCACGAGTTAACTTCATAGGGATTAGAAACATAAGACATGAAAAGGAAAACTGCTAAACGGTATTATTTGTCCTATTTGCATATTTATTTTGACTTTTATTTACAATAAACACAATTACTAACACCTGCTTTATGGTACAGACACTTACCTTCTTTAATACAGTATTCATTTTTTTATAATTAATAATAAAACATGATGTGCTGAAAATTCATGTTCTCTAAAGGAAACTTTATTTAAAGTGAAAATTAATAGCATAACAAAACAATGCAATTTTTTAAATCTGACAAAATAAAATAAACAATAGATTAAGCAAACATACATTTAGCTTGTATTCCACGTGTCCAATTTGCATCTTAATTACACAATGCATGGTCTCTTTCTTTCATCTCATCACTTCTGGTGACACACACGCACACACACACACACACATGCACGCACACGCGTCACAAATTAGATTTACAAATACGCTCTCTGTTGTAAAAGCGGTGTGGTAAAATACTAAGTACACAAGACAGGAACCTCAATAAAGCTCTTTAAACACGACGTGTCTACACCAGTAGGCGCTCTGAAAAGTTAACAGCAAATAAAATCAGAATGAGTCAAACGTTCTTCTCGGGTCCTACAAATCTTACACACACACACACACACACCAGCTGCTGTTTGTACACCCTTTTTAATAAACAGGAGCATATTTTCTTTTACACACATTGCCAAAGTAATCAGTGAGTAACTATATGGACACATTCTTAAAATTGACCGTGTATATTGATTTTATGATGTATCTACGAGATTGTTTATCAGTTTCATGACATCACCCGGATGTCACATCAACACCGTCACTCAATATAATACAAGTGTGACAAGAAAAGCAACAAGCATTAAACAGAGCAGGAGATTAAACTACTCCTTTATTAATATTCCACTGTGATTCCCACAAGAAGATGTTTATACTTTGTGGTGAGTCAAACATCAGGTGAGCACTGGATCAATATTCTTATCTGCTTAATGTTCTCAGGCTCGTACATGTAATTTAAAGTTGATGAAGTGATATCCTGGTAGAATTCACTCGTCAGCCTTAATTACACTGTGATTGTGTTGCGCTGAATCAAAATGAATTTCCTGGCAAAGTCACTAGAGGTTCCAAAAGTCAAGGTGACACCCACACATGCTGTATTTGCCCTTAAATAAACACCCAAATTGTTATGTAGACAATCTGCCTGTTTGGACAGGGCAGCCTATTTCCCTATTACATTAATGCAACTATGTGACTGTTTCCCTCTTTATGGGTCAACTTGAAACCGTTTGGTAATTCTGAACATTGTGGGCTGCTGTGTATTGTGTGTGATTTTATCGTGCCTTCACCTGGAGGACGTTAAAGGCCTCGATGCGATCACTTTCGTCTCTCAGCCACTTGGGTGCAGTGCTCCCTCAGAGCGGAGTGATTGTAACCTCGCCGTATTTAGGATTCAAAGCGCTTCTTTGCACTACAAACAGACCAGAGCCAGGCGAGGATCGACCGGTCCGAATCACCCACTGAAGATTCAACGTGGCTCCATTTCAATAACCCCAAATCGGGAAATTAAACATTATTCCGGGAAAAAATAAAATATAATCATTAATTACTGTACATTTGTGTGGCAGAACTTGTATCTTGTGACCTTTTGGTGGGGTGTGATGTCGTTACCACTGGACTAAACTACCTCACCGTACATACAATTAATAGTATAATGGTAAAATATAAATGTAGCCCTGAACCAGAGGGCAGCTGATTTATACTGTCTACTTTATAAATACACTAATACGTCAGCTTGACGTCACCGTCTCCTGATAATCCTTCGTTTCCACCTTTGGGGATTTAATATATGTTATATTATTAATGTTTCTTTCTTCTTAATCTAAAGAAACCTTATCTGGAAAACGAATCACAAAGATCAGAACAAACCTGTTTTTGTTACATGGTGAATGGATGTTTTGGAGATACATGTTCTTCATGAGACGGTCATGGGGAAATATTTAAAGGACCGACTGCACCTTCAAGTGTCTTGTTGTGTAACTCCTAAACTCTTAAGGGACCCCCCCCCCCCCCCCCCCACACCCCAAAATAAATCAAAATACTTTTCCTCTCACCTGTAGTTCTATTCATCGGTCTAGCTGGTTTTCGAG